>NW_020271429.1:155607-409523 GCF_002803265.2 Melanaphis sacchari | reverse complement strand
TGTTCCGCTTGCCGCCCACCATCTTCGACGCGAACTTGGACTTGCTGTTGCCGGACCGAGGCCGACGCGGCCGAGCCGCCGTCGCGCGCCACTGGCGCCGGCACCGCCGCCACCGCCGCCGCCGCGCCGCCGGTGGACTCGTCGTACGACACGGCGACGGCGACAGTTGGTCCTGACCGACACGACGGAACAGGACACGGGCCGGCCACCGGACGTCCCGACGCCGGCGTGCTGGTGATTCTGGGAATGGTCGCCGCCCGGGGACGACGACGTCAACAGTAGGCGCGAGTGTGGCGAGGCCGTGTCGCCCGCGCTGCACCGGCGGTGTTCCTTCCGGTTGCCGACGGCCACGCGCAGCTGACACGCGGACGGGTCGACGGCCGACCGGACGGTGGCGGCCCGCTGCTGGTACGTCTCGGCCGCCGTGTGGACGGCGTACAGCGGACTGAGCTGGTCGGCGACGTCGTGGAAACGAGCTGCGCGACTTTGGCTGAGCGTCTCGGGCGGCGAGTTGCCGTTGGCGTCCACCGCGGTGGTGGCCGTGGTGACGGTGGCCACGGCCGCGGCCGCGGCAGCCGCGCTTATGCAGTCCGAGCTCGGGTAGCTGACGCTGATCTTGATCCGCTCGTGGTTGCTGCGCCGGACCGACGGCCGCCGACTGTTCGGTGGCCGGTTCACGTCCAGCGACCCGCCGCCGCCCGGCCCGTTGGCCGCGGACGACGACGACGGTGTCGCGGCGTGTTTGAGCGACGAACCCCGGCCGCGGTGTATGCGCAACGTGAGCTGCTCGTCGAACCGAGTTGCCGAACGTCCGGCGGCTGCGCATCGTCCAGCAATACGTAACTGAACGAAGCGTCAGATCAAGGCTCAGGTGAAGCGGTTCCGGATGGAGACCAAGGCGGCCAAGACGCTGGGCATAATCGTCGGCGGTTTCATCGTGTGCTGGCTACCCTTCTTCACCATGTACTTGGTCCGGGCGTTCTGCCCGACGTGCATACAGCCCACCCTGTTCTCCGTCATGTTCTGGCTGGGCTACTGTAACAGCGCCATCAATCCGATGATCTACGCACTGTTCAGCAAGGACTTCCGGTTCGCGTTCAAGCGGATCATATGCCGGTGGTGCTGTTGGGCGTCGTCCGGCGACTCGACGGCCGGCATGGGCGGCGGACTGACCGTGGCCGACTACGGCCGGCGCAAGGGATCGGACGGTTCGCAGCTGGGCGCCGGCGGCCACGGCGGTTCGTCGCCTCGAAACAGGTACATCGTGGCCGGTTCCGTGGTCGGGGCCGTGGGTTCCGACGAGTGCAGCACGCGCAGCATGCGCCTGCTCCAGTACTCGGACAGCGAGCCGCTCAACGAACCGTGTTCGGACGACAGGTGATCGTCACTGCGCGAGCGACACCTCCGTCGCTGTAACGACGTTACTAAGAGAATGTGTTCTGCGTTACGATGCCGGTATGACTCCCGTTCTGTGCGACGAGTGCGTTTTTGCATTATTAATTATTATTATTATTATTATAAAACTATTAAACGAAATGATATTATATTATAAAAATACACTAATATAAGATTATTATTATAATTATAATTATT
The DNA here is from genome assembly GCF_002803265.2 of Melanaphis sacchari. NCBI lineage: Eukaryota > Metazoa > Arthropoda > Insecta > Hemiptera > Aphididae > Melanaphis > Melanaphis sacchari. Next base: position 407,930 of record NW_020271429.1, on the reverse strand, counting down.
ATAATTATTATTATTATTATTATTATTATTATTATTATATTATTATACGATAATGTTATGTGTTTCCGTTACCCATTATAAATATTATTAATATAAATACGCATTATGTAATTACATATAATTATTATAATTATTATTATTATTATTATTATGTTTGCCGTTATATAAATAATATGTTTTATCCTTGTACGTATAATACTGTGTGTAAAACGTTACAATAATATGTTGTATTTCAATATCGTTTGTGACTTAAGACGAGCGTATTACAAAACACGATAGTTGTTATCCTTACCGGCCGATCCCCCATATTATGATATCGTGATAATATTATTACGAATAACCATACGACACACGAGACATCGATTCACTCAGTCTATACGATAGTATATAATAATGTATTGTAGCACGTATGCATAATACAACGATAGGGTGCGTGATATTGTTTGAAAACTTTTTTATAAAAATAGCGGGATGTCGATGACCTCGTTTCTAAAATATCTGTCTACGAGAACGGCACTTTTTAAAGGGTATAACGATCACGGTTATGTGTGATATCTACATATTATATATAAATATATATATATATGTATTTTTTCTTCTTCTCGTCTAGTCAACAAATATTGAAAATCGGTGTAAAAAAAAACCCATAAAAGTCATATATGTTTGTGGATATCTATCGATTTTTCACGATATCGTTTTTACTTAAATTCGAGAATTTCGAAAACAAACAAAAATAATACCGACGTAGATTTAGACGATATATTATTTTTAAAACAAAACACGCATAGTTGCATTATACCTGCAATAGATTATTGACAGATCTCGTAATATTCTTGACAATTATTTCGAACCTATAACGTTAAATCACGTTTAACTATGAGCACCTCCTTACCAGTAATATATAGCTAGAAAATAAAAACGTTTTTCTGAAATTGCAAACCAAATATGTTATTATTCTTATACGCATTTTATTTAACAGCACTTTGACGTAGACCAAATCATTATGTGCCTTTTTGTCAACAGAAAAATTGTTTATCCAAAGTGAACTCAGTAAAACGGAGTTGATTTAAATTAAAATTAAATAAAAAAAAGATCATTCAGTGATAAGCTAAGAAGAATAAATGTTATAATAAATAATAATTTATTAAGTATTAATATTATTGAACAAATATTAAAAATATAATATCACATTTGAAAAATATAATAACCAAATAAAGTCAACGGTTAGATTTTGAATTAATACTAACGAATGTCAATATAAATTTAAATGAAATAAATAACTGCAAGTGGAACAAAAATTCGTCCAAAACAAACTAGAAACTTAATATTAAATCATATAATTGCGTTATTATTTAATTTATGCAGAAAGTTACATTTTTACTTTATTTAGCTCGACAAATAAACATAATGCGTTAAATAAATTATTGCATCTTCCTACATCTTAAATGACCATCCTATAAGTTTGAGTGAATATAAAATGTCAGATATTTATAAATATACGAATATAATTTAAGTACCAAACGATATTTAATATAAACCAGATAAAATAAAAGACGATTTTTGTCAATTAATAAAACATGTACCTAATCAAATAAAAAAAATTGGTTTAGTAAACTTGTTTTAATTTTTATCAATTAAGGACTCTATATAATTTTTATTGATATCACATTTGCGTTTACTCCGGATACAAATTCTGCAAGATATCTATTAGAATATTAATTTTATCTATCGGATATCTTAATGTCAATGATATAACAACAAATCTTGTTGTTCAATATTCCGACTACAATTTTGAATCTTTTCGAATTTTACTCTTGCGATCGATTTGATCCTTACACTAGACTATTGAATCATAGATAATTTTTCAATTTCAACACCATCAATAGTAAACATGTTCTCTTTTATATTTTATTCAATAGCTATGATTCATTTTATTTATTTACAGTTGTTTTGTTTTTTTTATTATTTTTCTTATATGTTTTATTGGTTTTTGTGTTTTTCTTATTGTCTTTCACTTATGTTTTAATCTCAAAAATTTTCAACACTTTTATTAAATGCTATTGAAAATATTTGTTAGTAATAGTGAATACATTTTCATAATGAATTTACGATTTGTAATTATAATAAAACACTCAAAATAATTATTACAACGCTATAAAATCAAATCTTAAGTTAAATATGAATTATAATGTAAACATTATTTTTTAAACGATTTGAATTTATCATTCATATTAAAATGTATTATATATATATATACTATTATTGATTTCATGTTTGGAGTTAAATTATTTTAATTATTATATTTATTTTGCGTAAATTAATATTGCATGCAACATATGACGTAGTTAATATAACTATAAACAGTTTTATAAAACATTAGCGATGCAATACCTACCTTATGAAACAATTAATTATCTATGGTATATCCTAATATTATTTTCTATTCATTATTTTCTTTATTATGGTTTCTATAATCATCATCAACTAGCGAATTCAAATACTACGGACTATCATATTATACTAAGTACGAAGAAATAACAATAATATTGCAGTGAAAACGGTAAGTGTGTAAACATTGTAAATAACAAAAAAATTATTAATTAATACACTATATTTATAATTTATTTAAAAAAAAAAAAACACTGAAGTAGCTGTAAGATGTCATTTAAATGTTAAAACTATTTTTATTACATTTATATTATAATCGATATTATTGAAAATATAAATTGAATTATAAATTTACTTGATGAGCGCATAATTTAAGTTGATTAAATCTGATTCATTTGGATTAGTTCTATATTTTTATTTAATATTTTAATCGATTTTAGGTATATTACTATTTAGTAATTGAAAAAATAAAAGATTTATAGATCATGATTTTACAATATAAACGTAATGTTTAATTGTATACATAAATAACAGTAAAAATTATAGATTTTCAATAACATAAAATTTACCTACATGGCTATATATTACATAATATTATAATTTATAATATATTAATGTTATAAATATTTAATAAGTTATTTCTAAGTGAACCATAAAAATAAGTGTTTATAAAACGTCTACAAAATTTGTACATGTACAAATAATATTTAATTTATGACTTTAATCTTTGTATATTAACAGAAAATATTTTTTTTACTGAAAATGTTTTTTATATTATTATTCAAATACACAGCTTATTAACCTACCTGTCTATTAAAGTTTACATTTAAAGTTACATTTCATTCATGAACATTTTTCTTTTTAATTTTATATAATTGCAATAGGGTGTAGTATTGTTGGTTCAGTGTCCTACATAAATGTTTCCTGTGACCTCGATTATCTTAATGATTTTTCTTAATGAATTCTTTTTTCTTGTCCGGAGCCGAAAGCTTCATTGAGTAAGTTAATGCATAAGCATTTTGTTTCGGGTTTTAGTTTTGTGATGCATTCTAAGAATCGTTTCGCACCTTAATTCGAGCTCCTTACAAGTTGGATGAAAATGTGTGAGTCTAATCAGACCGTTACAATAAATATGTACCGTTTGAGCGAATATATATATATACCACTTGGGCGAGAATTATTAAAAATATTAGCATAGATATTAATAATATTAATAGTAACTAATAATGATTAACAAAATAATATTATTGGCATCAAAGTCACCAGGCAACATCATTTCAATCGTCCAAACGGTATAAATGATAGTTACTCAGATTTAATTTTTTTTGTTAAAAGTATGAAACATTTATTAAATTCTTATGCCATAACACAAATAACTGGCTTTTTTAATTTCTACAGTCTATTTTAACAAATTAATACTTATTATTACGATTTAAAATGTACCTTATTGACAAATATTATGCATTTGTTTTTTTTTTTTTAATGGTTGCGTACAAAAAAAAATATAGAATGTCTAGACATCCCTGTATTTGTTCTGTACTTCATTTGCATCGCAACTGTGGCACTGAATACAGATATAAACTCAATAAAATCTGTTCTTTCAAATAATTAAGCTTTAATGAGCTACTTTCATCTGGGGGCGTAGCTCAGATGGTAGAGCGCTCGCTTAGCATGCGAGAGGTACCGGGATCGATGCCCGGCGCCTCCAAATTAAATTTTTTTTATTCACAAAATTATGTAAATTTAAAATTAAATTATAATTTATAGTGGTTTTTACAATAATTTTTATTAAAAAAACATTTATTTTAATATTTTATTAATTTATTAGGTATAATTATTATAAATCCTGGAATTTATTTTTACTTTTTATCTCCTCTCCTCAAAGTACTAATTAATTATTAATTCTAATTTTATACTAAAAATTACCCCTAAAATTGAAAATTAATGTGTTTATCGATTACTTAACATGTACATAGGTTCTAAAAAAAGACACTCATCATTTTAAAATCAATACATCTATTTCTTGGCTCAGAATCTTAAATAAATAAATCAACTCCTTACACAAATGTAATGTACCATGATAAAAATTTTAAAGGATAACTACAATTCATTATATTAAAAAATAAAGAACAGACTTTATAAATATATATAATAGTATATATTATTTTTAAAATATATATATAAGTACACACTATATATTTGAAATAATTATAAGGCTTTATTATACTAAAATTAAAATGTATTAATTTGCTTTTCAAGATTAGTTTTGACATGAAAGTTACTGAACTACAAATAGTTAAATAGCAAACTATACAAAAGAATCGTTTTAGTGGCCCATTCTCGATTTTTGGCAATTTTCCCTTTAGACGATTACCATTGTCGTTTGTTCCGTCTGGTGAACGCTAAACGCCAACAATCCGGCGCTGTTGCAAAGTACATAACAACTGTGCCAAAACTGATAACTTTTTCACTATAATTATGCCTACTGATTTATTCATTTAGACCATTCACCTTATCCTATGTCACCTTTACAATAATTTTAAAATGTCCTAAATTTAACAATACCAAGAACCGTTCAAAGGGCATTTAATCCATTACACATTAAATATTTCAAAAGTATCAGTATGAAATATTACCTATAGAGTTCCTACAAATAAACATATAAAGCTTATTTTAAAAAAAGTAACATCTCGTAAATTTATTTTTTATAACAAAATAATAAAAAAATACATCACTGTAATTAGCTGAATAACAATATGTGCACATAAATTTAAAATTTAAAAGTATTATGCACTTTTATGAATAGATTTCCAAAAAAATAATATTATACATATATTTGAATTTGTGTAAAATATAACATGATTATTTTAGATACTTTACTATCTACTCTAGTTAGATTTTAAACCTTTTTCGATCTGTATCATTTACAGTGTGGAGTTGATTGGACACATAATACATTTCCAGCTGTTAAAAAAAAAACACCTTATGACGTGTTATTTTTTTGTTGGTAATATTTTATTAGTATTAAAACATACAAAATCGTTATATTAGAAAAATTTTTAATAAGTCTTTATTTGTATTTCATTAAATATTAATATAATATAGGCACAAAATAGAAGTAAATACATTTCATATTTATAATATTATCAATTTCGATAATAAATTATATTTTTCCATGCTATCTAAAAAATTGATATTTAACACATGCACTGATACACAATTATATATTCTCAAATCAGTTAGACCGATCATTATTGCATATATCGTCAACGCGTATACTACTCATTTTTTAAGCACCAAAAAAGCCGATAACTACAGTGCAGTAAATGAGAGAATTTATACCTATTATGAATCGGTGACTATTCTCAAACTTGGGCTATTATAAGAACAATTTCTTAAATGTCTAATTAACAGATTATATTTTTATTTTTTTTTTTTTTGACCAAATATTTCACAAAGGATTTAAAAATCATAACTTAGAATCTACATTTTTTGATAATTAGATCGACAATGACTTAAAACTATTATTTTAATTGTACAAATATATAATATATGTAATATTAATTACTTTAAACAGTTATTTGATGAAATTAGTTAATCGATTATTTTATTAACTTACTGTATAATCATTAATAACACGGAATGTGATTTACTAATAAGTATACTTTTGTAATATATTTTCTTTTAAAAATTGATCATTCAAATTCTGATTTTTAGAATTTTTAAATACAGTTGAACTAAAAGCTGTATTTTTAAATTATTGAGATTCTTTCTGGAAATATAAACTTCTGTTTTTTCAAATTAAAACCTCTTTGCTTACTTTAAATTTATTAGTGGAAAAAAGTTTAAGTATTCAACATTTTAACAAGTAATGTTAAAGTAATTTAACTTTGTATACTAAGAATAATAGATTCGTAAAATTAATTTGGTATTTATGAGAAATATAGTAATTTGAAAATTTTAGTAACTTATTAAATATTAATCTATTAATATTTATAATTTTTTAAAAGCAGTAAATATGTAATAAATTCTAGATCCGATATTACATCTATTTTTCTAAAAAAATTAATATAAATTAAAACTACTCATTTGAAAATGATGAAGTAAGTAAATTATTTAAAATTTTCCAAAAAAAAATATTTACTAAATTATTTACTACATACAGAGGAATTTTTATTTTAAAAACAGGAAATAGTGCATGTACGCAACACTCCTTATGTACGTAGTACAAAGATCTCAAAAATGTTCTTTAAGTACGTTTAAAAATGTCAAAAAAAACCAATTTAAATAAATTCATTACTGAACAAAAAATGAAAGCGAATATGCTTGGTGTTCACCTTGTATAAATATATACTACAAATGTATGTTTGTTGAAAAAAAACATTTACAGCACCTTGCCAACCGAGATTGATCAATACAATTGAATGAAAAAGTATTTATAAATATGGTTGACACTTTTATATAAATATTTATTTTTTATAATAATTTATGTTATTTGCACAATAAGTCAATCAATTGAAATACTTAAAAGTTAAAACAGTAAACAAATAATACAAAAGTAATCTGCCAGATATTGTTCGCAGTCACCTTTGTTAATAAGTAGAATCAAGACAATTTATGTTGTTATTCGGTGGTTATTTTAGTGAATTTACTTCTCAATATTATATTGTGATTCCTATTAGAATATAGCCTATTTTTATTTGTAAAATAGGCACAATAATAATAATTTAAAGATCATACACAAGACTCCCAAATGTATATTATATAGCGTACTTTTATAAAAATACGATTGTAAATATTATAAAATAAATAAAATGTACCTATACTGCTACACTGTTATTTACAATTTAAAAATAATCATAACTTGATTCCAAATTTACGAGTAAAAATTAAAACAAACATATATTTTCCCAGATAATAATTCTTACCTTAAAATTCGATAAGTTAACTTACTCTAATATTAAAAATGACTGAGTATAATCGATTATTTTGAATACAAAATTAAGAATGTTATACGTTAGTAAGAAAGAAATTAATAATAACCAAGTCTCAATTATCCTACTTATAAATAATTAATGAAATAATCCATTCAAATAAATATTATCTCATTAAAATGAACTTAAAATTAAAATAGGTGAAAAAAATAATTAAAATGTCTAACCATTGTTATAGATATCTAAGTTTGTATGCAAATTTGTATTATATTATCGAAATAAAATTACCTAATAATTTGTGAGTGGCATTTTAATAAATTCCATTTCGGTTGATGCTACTCGTAAGTGGTTTTGCGTGAGTTAAGCTGATCTACAGTTCTATAATTCTGAGTACCTACAGTATTATAGCGTCTAATGTCATATGATAGATATAATATAGTATGTGATACTATATAGTACGTGTGATCTAATCTCTACTACTGTCACTATTAGACAGGGTCCGTTGCTTAAATTTTAAATTATATATAACAGCAAAAAGTCTATACGCCATCAAGTAGTTTTCACTCTGATTATCGATAATTGTAACAGTAAGAAATGCCATTTATTTATATTAATTATTAATATATTTAAAAATAAACCTTTAGCGAACATAAGTGTACGTTTATATTTAAACTTTGATTCGGAAAATATTAAATAAAATAAATATTGTCATCAATCATTGATTATTTATATAAATTTTAGATATATAAATTAACAACATAACTTCCTAACAACAGATTTTGATTTCTTTACTGTTATTTTATAATTGACAAAAACAAAAATGTATTATGCTACTCACATTAAACAATAATAATTGTTCATATTATTTTAAATAATGAAAGAAAAATTTTACAGAATAAATTAAAACATTTATATTTTTAATACATTTGACATTGTAATTTAAGTATTACCACAATTCGTTATAGCAATATGGGTTATAGTAGAATGATGTCTATTGGCTTGTAAATTAAAAATTAAATGTTGTTAATTAAACAATGTATAATAAATCCTACGAGCCATAAAGTGTGATTTTTAATAAATTAATAAATTCTAATAATTATCATTATGTTAACGTCAAAAATAATAAACAATTATATTTATGACTAGGTACCATATTATAAATATATAATATAATATTATGATATTATTTTTTCATTAACGATCTATATTGTCACAGGACACTCATTAAATAGTTTGAGATGTATGAAGATTTGATACTTCTTTCATAGATTTTATCCTTGTTATCATTATACTCAAAATACTTCTATATTCAGAATTGGAATAAATTTATTATTAAAGGAAAAAAAGTGTGTGTGAGTATACTTTATGATATCACATATACTCTAACGCACAATATATTTCCCTAAAAGTATACGCATCACATTTTCTTATAACAATTATCTAAGCTTATTTCTTATGTCCTAAGGTTCCTATGTCGTCTTAAATTCATGAATGACAAACTTCAAATACAAAGACCTATAATTTTGATACTATATGACGAGTGAAATTTAATCAAATTAAGCACATATTGTTCATAAAAGTCTTGTATATATTTTTATACTCAGGTAGTCAACATATTACATCATGTTCATTTACATATACACATATACGAGTTGGAAAAAAATACATGTATATATAATATGATATCCGTACTTGTTCACATATCTCGTTAATAAGGATATAATTTTTTTTTTTTTTACTCAAAATTGCAGTTTTTTTTATTTTAACTAAACAAGATTTCATTTTAAGTAAAAGATACAACGCTTGTGCTATTGTACGTGTGCTAAATTATATTACAAATCAATAAATTAACACAATTTTAGCGTAGTTATGATACTCAATGGTGTACAATTTATAAAAATTGTATCATATATAATTTTAAAGTTGAATTTTTTACCATTTAACCTACTGCCATAGTAAGATTTAACTAATTTTAACCTCTAATACTGGCATATATTTAATTAAAATAAAAAATTTATTTTTACTTAAAAAATTCAAACTAATAATTAAAGCAAAATACTCAATTCTGCTTATCAAAATTCTTAGTTTGATATAACTAAATATATTAATTGGTCCGAAAGTTTACTCTAAAATTATTAAACATAATTTCATAGTTTCCTAGTTATCAACAATAGCCATTTAATCCAAAACATATTAATGTATTTAACATAATATATTAATTTATTAAATTCGTTTTACCAATAATTTTTGACATTTACCCAGAAAGTTTTTACTCTCAAAGAAAAAAAATAATTTACACCCAAGATGCCTAAAATTAACAATAGATATAAGTAGTAAATTTCATTGCTATAACCTATAATGTAGCAACAGTGAAAATCTAGTCCTTAAAATGTCACCACCTCTATCGGTAAATGAATAAAATAAACAAAATTGTACCTATGTCATAGTATAGTATAAAATCTAAAAAAATACAATAACAACAACATTATGGGAAAAAGTTTAAAAAACTAATAAACAAAATTGAAATTCTTTCGTAACCTCAAATACTAAATATCATGTCAAAATGTTTTTTATTTTTATGAAATATATATATCAACATTCAATTTAATTTTAAAAATTGTATTATACCGTATACTAAGAATCTAAGTTTGTTTTACTAAAAGTCTTAATGTTAACTTTTTTTTAATTATAAATTATATTTCAAAGTTATTTAAATTTAATAGATAGAGTTATGCATGTTGCGTTCAACGTTCGTTATATCGAAATCACTTTTATCATATAAGTACGTTGAAATTCAGATTTTTATTTTTTATTTAAACATATTATACTTAAAATAAATATTGTGATTAATATTAATTGTGCAAAGTTTCTATAAATAATGGTACTCCATAAAATGGATAATTTTCAAAACACTAAATTGTAAGCAACGAATAGTTGAAAAATCCAAATATTTCATAGATATTACTAGGATCTATTGGTTATGGCTACTAATTATTATTTAAGTATATTCAAATAACAAATTGTTTTAATCATTTCTCAAGGAAGAATAAAATAGAACGATAATAAATCAATTGGTATGTGTATATTTTAGCGTTTATAGTTTTATAAAAATAGCTATATAATGTAAACATAATGTATATTATAATTCTGTTTAATAATCACATGAATTACAGTGAATTAATTAAAGATGATATACACTCAACACTTCTTTCTTTACAGCATATTGATTTCCTAATTTTTTCATATTTTTTTAATATTTTCATTTTTTAATACTTTCCTAAGAAGAAAATCTACTAGCAATAAATAAAAAAAAAATTTTGCAATGTATAAAATTTTATAAAAATAAGATTAATTTTTAAATTTTGTATTTTTATTGATAAGCCAATTAATATTTATTTTTGTTATTAATACATTAATACTTTATTTTATATTTTTTTCTGATTTTAGCGTTTTTTAAAAATATTTATAATAAAAAGGATAACATAATATAACAAATAAACATAAAATAATCAGTTTTTAAATAATTCGCAATATATATATTTTATTATATACAAAAATTTACATATTTTATGACTTTTAATTACTTTACCCTATATATTTATACTTTCTTAATACATACCGATTTTTAAATTTATTTGACATGTTATGTTTGTCTTACGTTATTTTTTCAAATAAAACTTAAATACACATATTGAGTGTATTTTTAATCAAAACTTTCTAAGAGTTGGGTTATAGTATAAATAAATGTATTATACTTATTTTGTACATTTCATAAGTTTGTACACGAATTGACCAAAACTACACGAAAGATCTTTGTACATATTTGCCATCTAGGATGCATTACTGAATACTCAACAGTCTTGGTGTTTAAAGTCTTAATACAAACAACTTCGTACTACAGTCCACAATCATGTAACGGCTTAGCAATTAGTAACAACTAATATTTCCCTCAGGGTATTGGCAATAAGTAAATAATCAACAGAGAATGCGAAAAGTGGTGAACTCAAATGTTTAGTTTCTACAACTTAAATAATTTTAAATCTACGCTATTTTACAACAAAATATAATTTAGATTAATGTGATAAAAAAACTCAAAGTACTAAAAATAACTAATTTAAACTAAAAAATGTATTAAGTACTTAAATTATCACTTTCAATTAAGGACTGAGTTTTAAGGGTGGGTTGTTATTATATTTTAATGATTCATATTTTTAGTAAATAGTTATATCGATTCAACTTTTTTTTCAATTTTACACTTTATATATAATTATATATAAAAAAAACTGTCTATTTTTTAATCCAAATTTAATTTAAACTTCAAATTACAAAATTAATAATTTCTTATTTACGAGTATTAGACATTTTGTAAATAATTTAAGAATAATAGATTTTGTAGAGTAAAGATATAATATATTATTTATTATTTAAATTATTTTTCGTTGAACGACATGAACGTTACTCATGAAAATATGAAATTATAATTTTTACAAAACGAATATTACAAGCATGTCATTTATCGGTAGCAGTAATACTCTGCCTATAATATGATATTTATAGAATTTTTTGAATTCTTGTACTTTATTATCATTTTTATAATTTTATACCTAAATTATAGAGTTTTAATATTATACATAATTTTTATTAATATGATACGATCGAGAGCCTGAAAGAGAATTACACCTTTGCTTCCCTGTTAAGTCCGCTCACTGGTCGCTCAAATAATATTAAGTTTATAATAACTATATGGTTATAAATTATATTATGTTGTGTATTTTTGTGATAAATTAACCTACTTATGTTGATTTATTCATTGTAATTATAAACTGTATACTCACAGTTTAAATATAACTAATTGATTAATTGTATATCTTCAAACAAAATATACATAGTTTAGTTATCCAACATGCCACTACTGTTACAGTTTAATGTGATAAACTTTAAATACCCAAAGTATCTCCTCCAAAAACTTGAATTTAAAACCAAATTTCAGCAATTCCACAAAGATTGCCGATAAAAATTTAGTGTAATCTTTAAAAGCATTAATAAATAAATATTGATTTACAAACAAAAAAAATAAATATTATTATTTTAATTTATGACAACTAGTTATTACAGATAATAGCAGTTAGTTCCTATAATAATTAAGCGAGAAGAATGTAAAGTTGTTATCCAGAATTTTATTTAATGTAATTGTATAAAATAAACTACCTACATTATAAATAATCTAACAAAAGTTGAATAATATTTTATATTTATTGTAATAAAGAATAGGAACAATTGCTATAGAGTACGCAAAATGTCAAGACATAATTGTTCATGATGAAGATTCTATTGAGTAGTGCACTCTTTGTAATAGCAAATTACACTGCTTTTGAGTTTGTTACAATAAAACTAATTTCAAAAAAATATCAAATAACTCATAGAAGAGATTTATATGTCACAAATGTAATAACTCTAATACTGCCATTAAAACGAAAACAACTATTCAAAGTGCTATTTCATCAAATACCAAACTTGAATAGTTAGTTAAGTCTATAAAACTTTATGGAAAAACAAATTTAAAGACTTAAATAAAAAAATGAATTTTGTCATAAAAACAATTAAAGCCTTAAAACTCAAACTTAGAGATTTTAACCGAAAATAAATATTTAAACGAGGAAATCAATAAAATAAAACAAAAAAATAGATGACTTGAAGTATTTTAATAGTGTTCAAATTTAAGGAGTGCCTAAAACTTTAAATGAGTAAAATCGTATAAGTTAAAGCTAAACATGTTAACTTCAACATCTCCGTAAAATCGACTTTTAAAGTAATTGGTACAACTATTTAGCGGAAATATTATTTATATTTGGTTTTTTTACAATATATTCGAACACTAAATACATATTGTTTTGATTTTTCATTAAAAAATTTAATTTAATATAATTGTATACTTAAAATTTAAAATGGTTGAACAATATTATCAGGTATGTGGTTTAGAATAAGTAGAGGATCGTAGACTTGCGATAACAACGGGTTAGTGCAGTAGGACCGACCATAGTCACCTTTACCTCAATTACTTTGTATAATTATTAATTATTTTTATTTTTAAACTTAATATAAAATATGGTATTGAACATAAAGTTTAACAGCCAATAGAACAAGTATTCTAGTTGCTTTGATAATCTTAACTCATCTGATGTGAAAATGGATTTTATACGTAAGGTTAAATATTTAAAAACAAATGCAAAAATTATTTCAAATTCGAAGATTTATGCGAATGAAAGATTCACAAAACAACAAAAAATAACAAAATATGGATATTAATAAAACTTACAACATTTTCTTTAGTAAAATACAAAAAAAAAATATTAATTTACCAACTAATAATATTACTATGAATTCAAAGACGAATAGGAAGAAAAAACATAAGGAATGAAAAACGCAAGATTTGATTATCTATGTTATGAAAATAAATACCTTATTGAATAGACCACGTTTAAGACGATTTAACAAATGATTAAAGTTAAAATATAACACCATCATAGAAACTTATCAAACATTTTAATAAAAATGGTAGAACTATCAAAAAAAAAAAAAATTGATATGAGCAGGTAAGGACTCTATATCTATTTGAAAAATTATAAATGAAGAATCAGTTAAAAATAATAATAAATGGATATTTGATAAATAAATATGAAAAACATTTTTGTAAAATATTTAATATTTTTTTTATTAGTGTTGGTATTTATATTATATAATATTAAATTAAACCAAATGTCTTTAAAGAAAAGTCATGAAATTTTTAAATAACAATTGTGAAATCATAGATACTGTCTTTATTATAATCTAATAAATCGATTAGAAACAAAGCAACATATTAATAAAATTAAAGATAACAGTCCTTTTTTGAACATTTAACGATTTATGCATTGAAAAAAATACCAAAAGCAATATCATATCCTTTATTTTATATTGACAATTTCACCAATCAACCATGTAAGAAGAATTTCACTCCAGTTTAAAAAAAAAATGTGTAATCATATCCTTGTTTGAAATGGGGATCTGATTTATTCTAATTATAGACCAACTGCTCTGTTATTATCTATATTAAAAATATCTGAAAAATGTCTTGAAAGTAAAATCTTTCAATTTTATTTTTTTTTTCGAAAAATAAGTTTGATTTTTTTAGTTGGCGAGTTACTAATGGTTTCTTCTTTGCGATAAATAAATGCTATTAATGCTTCGATTCTAAGAATAAAGTATTATGTATTTTTTTAGACATTAAGAAAGCATCTGATAATATAAATCATAATATTCTTCTAAACATGTTGTTTTATGTAGTGTTAAAAGGTAACATCTATTACCTAATAATATCATATTTATCAAAAAGAACGTAATTAATTAAAATAAACAATTCTTATAGTAATCAACTTTAAATTACACATGGTGTTTCGTAGGGAACATTTCTTGGCTTTTCATAATTTATTACATATTATATTAATGGTTTGTTAAACTTTTTAGTAAATACAAACATTATTGGTTATATGTATAATGAATAATAATACAGTAATATTATTTTCTGATAAAAATATAGATTTTTATATGAAAAACTATTAATGTTATCATAAAAAAAGTAAAATACTAGTTATTACTTATTAGACCTAAATATTAATAAGTATAATATTAGAACATTAAGGACTATTAAATACTTGGATATAAAAATTGTTAATACATTAAGACGGAATAATAATATTAATAATTATTTAACTAACTAACACTTTACAAACATTTTTCTATGTTCTTAATGAAATAAGATTTATTTTCCATACTGATAATAAACTTTACTATGTTTGTTATTAGTGTAATCCATAGTCAGCTATGGAATATGTGTTTGGGGACAAACTTACACGTTTATAGGCTAAAGATTACCTTAATTAGGTTAATTAAATTGTTATTACTAAAGCTTATGTATTAAAGTTATAGTCCTGTATATCTTGAACTTAAATACCACCTATTTATAAATTATATTTAAAAAATACTTTACTTAGTTTATTAAATTTAAAAAATAATATTGTTAAGTTAATTCACTCACATAATACATGATACAAAGAAAACATTAGTATTTATAAAAAGCAAATTGAAATTAAATGTTGTTTATCTGTTGCTATTCAAATATGTAGATTACTTAAAATTAATATTTATATCTTTTCTAATTTAAATATATTTAAGTTATTTCTGAAGGAACTAAACTTTTTAGAGATTCAATTATTATCATAAATTTTAATGATATAATTTGTTTTTGAGGAATTCCTTTTTATTATTTTATTATTTGTGTTCTTTGTATATTTTCTAAATGAAATTAAGTATATGAATTTTGATTATAATGAACTAAACTTTTCATCCCCACCACAAGCGTGTTATGCTTGTAGGGAAGTTTAGCGAGTTTGCATCTATTTATTCTAATTAATATTAAATTTCATAATATGTATATTGTATTTATTTTTTTTTTGCATAAAGTATATATTATTATTATTGTAATACTTAATAATTTAATATTAATTTTAATATTTATAGGTAATATTATCTGTTTAAATATAAATTTAAAACCTGAATAAATTATGGTTTATTTAATTGTACTTTATTTCAATTAAATAAGATATTTTCGGTATAGTGCATATAAAAAAAAAAGAAAGTTATAATAGCATTAATTATAATCTACATTATACTACCATTACAACTTTTGTATGAATAACAGGATAATATTCTGAGATGTTGTTTAAACTGTATTCGAATTTTCCGTTTGTATAAAATATTTTATAATAAATATGGGTACCTATCCAATACTCTGATATTCGTACAATTTTATAACAAAATAAATAACACAGATGAGCTTATTTTTTTATTTTAATGAATTGTTTAAATCATGTAATAAACAATAATGTCACTAAAATATGAATATAACAAGTAATAAATGACTCTAGTAATAACCAATTTTAAAAACCCTATTAAAATTTGAATGATTTTTATTCATGGCAAAATTTAGTGACATAAATTGAATATTATGTATATATATATATGTGTATATACTTAGTACTATCTACTGTTAAACAAATCAAATTGATTGCATATTATCTTACGCAACCTTAGACTCATGTTCAGAATTATAAATTATCGTGTTTTCTAATTTTTAACTGCATTTAACTAGGTACCGCGGCCAACTTAAAATAATAAAATTAATTTATCCTAAAATATTTTTATAGTGCATAGTATATAGTATATACCGATTCCGTCTTTTGTTTTTATTTTAATAAAAATAAATAATGAATTAAAGGATAATTTAAATACAGCTTAAATCATTAATATCATATAATACGTAAATTA
The DNA here is from genome assembly GCF_002803265.2 of Melanaphis sacchari. Taxonomy (NCBI): domain Eukaryota; kingdom Metazoa; phylum Arthropoda; class Insecta; order Hemiptera; family Aphididae; genus Melanaphis; species Melanaphis sacchari. The sequence continues at coordinate 391,245 of NW_020271429.1, read as the reverse complement.
CTTACTGTATGTGATGTTTTAATATAAAATATACCTTGAAATAACCCCTACATTTAATTTTTAAAGATTTATTGTATCAACTATCAATTAATGCATATTATATCATAATTATCATATTGATTAACCTTTATTTTAGCATTATTTAATGTACAAGTGCCATCACTCCATCACTGGATGGCTCTTCCTCTACGGTAACATGCCATTCACCTAAATAAAATGTCCCTAATCTTATTGTATTATAATTTATAAGTATATGTATACATAAAATATATAATTATCTTATTATACATAATATTAAATGAATACTTTTGGTTTTTATTACACATTTATACAAGAAGTATATTTTAGATATTGATATGTAGTTGGAATAATAACATTATACAACATAAAACTAAAAAGTTAAAAAACAAGGTGAATACAATATAATATACCTACAAAGATACCTAATATTTAAACTATTAAAATTAGTTGATTTAAGATATTTAAATGACATTTTATTTATTTAAAAAGTGTAGTTAGAATCATTTTATCATTTATTTTATCATTAAATTATAAATTATTATGAATATTATTATTTATTATTATTAATATTTATTTGAGAGCTTTTAAAACATTATGTTTAAACATTAGATAGTTACTTATCTCTAAATAAACAGACAATTAAAAATAAAATATTCAGTTTTAAATAATTTATGCCTTATATACCCACCAAGTATGCATCCATTATGAGCTATGAGTTATGGTTTTATAATATTCGTTACCCTGGTTACCAAAGCGATTGCTTAAAGTAGTTAATATATTATAATATCATACACCAATTATTATAATTATTATTGGTAATTTGTTTTATGAATATTATAGGCCAGACCATTTTATTACAATAATTATCATTTATCAATATAATAATAGTTAAGTATAATGTACTCGTATATTATAATCCATTAAGATTAATAATTGTTTATATTAAGTACCTGTATATTATTAAATTTAAATATTATTTTATTTTATTAAATATTAAATTCAGCTTATAATATTGGTTAAAATTCCAATGTGCCATTTAATATTTTTAAATAATTTTTATTTCTAATATTAATTTTTACTGAAAAGTATGTCAATTTTTAATTAAATATTTTACCATGCGCTAATTCATTAAATTATTTAAAATAAATTTTAAATTAAATACAAAGTGTGATTTAAATCCAGATAATGTAAAACTTCGAATAAAGTGCAAATATGAGTATATTTATTATAGAATATTAAGGTCAGAACGTATTACTATTAAGATCAACTGTTAGTTATTACCCCTGCAGGCAATACTTTCACATTTTTAACTTTACCAAATACCAATAGATTATGAACTGTATATATTAAGTTATATAAATTATTACGGTTATACAAAATATGTATACTATTTTATTATTTTAACTATTAATTCTATGTAATCTATATATTTAAAAGATGAAAAATCAATGTCTTATCAAATAAAATAACGAAGAATAATTTATACAAATCTGAATTATTTTAGACGGATATAATCTAATCATTTAAAAACAAAAAAATGTGTTATAAATTAAAATTTTTTACGTTTTTTTTAGTAAACAAAAATTAATATTACACGTTTTAATTATTAGGTTATTCTTGTAAAGTTATAGACAACTCTAGCTAGATATATTAATAAACTTATACAAATAACTTAATCAAATATATATACATATTTTAGTAGCTACCTAAATAATATATAGCACATGCTTTCTCTAAAAATAAAAAATAAAATTATAAATATTATTATTAAATTATTATGAAGCATTAGGTTTTTGTAGTTAATTTGTTATACTGGTGTGAATAAGTACCATAAATTATCTTTATATTAATCATTATACATCACTAATTAACAATACTTAAAGACTAAGTTAGGTACAATTAAATAATTCAAATTTTATTTTTAACAATGATTTTAATTTTAGACGTGTTAATTTAATGGTTGAAGAAAATTGTAATCGAAACTAAACTAATAATAAATAAAACAGACAACCAAATATTGAAAATATACAAAAACTTAAAAAAAAAAAATTCTAAAATTTTCAAAAATAGAGCATACTAGATAGTAGATACACACACAGTTATCTTGTGATTTATTAGTAAAGAAGATCAAGCTAAATGTTCAACCTGTGGAGCTCAATTAACAGTCAAATATCTTCTAGTCTAGTGTAAACAAATAGAAGCTGCTAGAGTTAAATAAAATATTTCTGAACTCCTCCATCAATCTCTAATACAAAACAAGGCAGCCAATTAACAAGTGCTACAATTCATAAAAAAATATAGATTATTTATTTTAATGAAATACATTTACTGTAGACAAATCGTTAAAAATCATTAACACCATATTTGTATATATTAATTAGTTAACTTAAATATATACACTGCGAGTTAAGTCGATAAAGTTTATCTTTAATAATAAAAATAAATAAAAAAGTTAATAGTAATAATACAAACAGATCGTATTTTATTTATTATTATTAAGTATTTAGATGGAAGAGTACAGTGCAACATACTACTCAAATGTTAACTAATTTTATCGGTTCAAAATAATAACTATCTCTATACAAAATGCTATTAATTATATTGATAATAATAATAACCAATTATCGGTGCTTAAGTTTATCATTATGACGGATAGGCGTTTTAAGCATTTTTACACACCCTTGTGACTAAAACAGACATACATTATTCAAAAAACCGAACAGAACCCGATAAGGTTCAACACGAGATGACGGATGTTTGAGTGTCTGTCTACGTAAATTGAAATAGATAAATTCGTGAATTTTACCTTATAAATAATATTAACTGTTGTGGTTAATAACAAAAAAGGAAGGTATGGATGCAAACATAGCACATAATAATATTAAGGGTTATATTTTAAAAATTAATACAAAATACCATCAGTTAAACTCAGAAATAATTGTTTAGAATAAAAAAAAAAAATCATATTTTTACAGAATGTAAAACCATGAACCCATAAAAAATAAAAAAATTATTAATATATATTCTAAAAATAGTACAATTATTAAATATTCATCATTTACGAATTAAAATTTGTGTCTTTGTAACTGCGCAGATCAATTTTTTACGCTGCTAAAAAATGTTATGGAAATAAATTATTAGTAAATACAAATGTTTCCTTATAATTTATATTAGACTTAAACAAGTCAAATAGAGTTAAAATTAAAATATAAATAAATAACTCTCATCATAATTTAACATTTTTCTTAATAGATGGATAATAACAAAAACAAGTTATCCTTGGGGTTTTTTCAAATCGAATCTACCTTATATTATTATTATCGTATTGTATTTTCACAACAACTACTAAAAAAATAAAAATAATTTATAAATACAGTAGAAAATATATTTTATATAACTCGTTTGACCGTCAGTGTCGAAACCGAGACAATGCCGGTTAATCGAATAGATAGTTAACAGAAATTTTCCAATAAACGTATCTCTATATTTTACAATGTGATTTTCAGATAAAAATAATATGCAATAAATAATAAATACTAAATTACTAATGATATAATATAATATGTAATTTTTTTGAGACACGAGCTTTTTGAGCAGACATGTTTCGTATTTTACGAAGTAAGACCTGCGTTGCATTTACCTCCTCTTGCATCATCTTTGATAACATTGCTTTTGCTTCTGAGTGGCTAGTTGGCGATTTTAAGACCGTTTTTCGACATAGCCGATGACGGATAACAGAGAGTAACGATAAATCGAGTTTTTACTGTATGTATTGTTTCACTATTCCAAAAATTGACGTTTTTAATATATTATACATGTATATGTGTTGGTGTGTGTGTCTTTTAGTTTTTATATTATTTTTGTACTCTTATCATTATTACTGCCTTCCGAATGATGTGATTTGAGAAAAATATGCAAGCTAACAATACTTTTAATTAAACAGTAGGTTAACCAAACGCAGTGTTCTAAATACTTAGAACATTGGCATAAAGAGTATATTATTATAGTATTACGCTAAATACACAATTCGTATAGTATAATACCGTAATATTTGAGCAACACATGGTATTATCAATATTCGTTTACATTTAGTGCAATTTATTCGTCGATGGTACTTATAATACTTTTTTAATACCTACATATTATATTATTATGTGAGATATGACTATTACTTGTTATTCCTTCATCGATATAATATTATATTATTGTTATATTTTAATTCGAATAAAAACTTAACATCACATAGGGCATGTGTAAATAAATTGCAACCGAATACCTAACCTAACAGTACTATACATAAGTCATGTATTTAGTATTTAAATAAATATTAATTCCTAGTAAATGATACTCAAAATTGAACATAGATTATTGTTTTTTACCAACAAAATACAATCTATAATTAAGATGGTATGGTCAGTTGTTAGATTAGAATTTAGAAATTCTGTCAATAAACTATAGTTATAGTATTTAAAGTTCATTTTCTAGTATAATAACAATATAATAATTATATTATTGATACAATAATTATTGTATTACTGGTACCCAGTGTCAGCTATTTATCTATTTTTAATTAAATGGCACAAATTATACACACCAAACTACAATTGAAATGGTTTTATATAAAGTTTAAATGCATTTTTAAACTTTTTTCAACGTCCTGACAATAATTTATTTAAAAATTAAAAGACTATTGTTTCGTCTTGATTGCCATCATATATTTTATGTATATATATATATATATATCAGAATTCTCGACCTTTAATTTTAATATGAAATTTAAAAATTCAGGACAAACTCCGTTGTATAAAAACCACAATTATTTATTATAATTACAATAAATCTAATGTTTTTTATTTTTATTTCAATTCCAGGAAATATTTAATAAAATACTACTTTTATGTGAAATGTTGAAATTTTTATGAAAAACACTAAATAATATTTATTAAAACGTGATATTTAACCATTTAAAATAAGGATGAATGTATCAAAATTATTTGATATTATTATTAACATTTTGAAAGTTTTTAATAATAACAATAAAAAATTTTACTTGGAGGCGCCGGGCATCGATCCCGGTACCTCTCGCATGCTAAGCGAGCGCTCTACCATCTGAGCTACGCCCCCAGATGTCGGTAAATGGAGAGATTTAGATCATTTGAGAGAATGATAATAAAATCGATCAAACAACTATTTTTTAATACATGCAGAGGAACTCAACAAATGGTAAGATTATACTTTGGTTACGGTATTGGAATTAAATTCAAATAATTGTGCTATTAAAGAAAAAATAAATTAAATTGTATGACATTATAGCAAATTAAAAATAATATGGTTTACAAATTGTAAAAAACTAATGGCTTATAATGACAAAGTTATAATTCGATAAAAATTAAGTAAAATACGTCATGTAATCCAATAGACAAACAGGTTATATAGATGAATTATTAAATATAAATTGATCATGCAAATGCATGCACGTACAAGTTGTAGGTACGTACCTACCATACGGTAAAGAAAAACAGAGATCTGTGGATGATACCGGTATTATTCTACATTGATTAAGTTTCTAAAACATAAATTAATGTATTATTAGATATCTAGTTTTATTTTCTTAAAATCTGCGAAATTTAATCTAAAATATTGAAGTATTGATAAACTATTCTCTGAATGGAAATTTGTTACAATCGTATTAACTTACATTAATTATTCAATACTGTTTTAGGTACCTACTGCAGATTCCTATGCACAGCAAAAACCAAAATTATTTCTTTCGTTTTAAAGAAAAACATCGAGTTCTAAATAATATACCTTCAATGGTGTCTGTTATTAGCTATACTAAATCGTTAAGAAATATTAATTTCTACAATTAAATAATGATTAATTTATTTATAAAACTGAGTACCTACCTACCAATTACATTGTAATTGTTGTGGTAACTGAAATGGTTAGAAAAAAAAATGTGTTATATACAGGCCAAAAATATTTGTATGTTAAATTAAAATTGAAGCTTTCAAGTATAATGATAAGAATATTTTTATCAATATTTAAGCCAAACTATATAAAATTTTTGTAGTAGTTGTTTTACTAGCAAAAAAAAAAAAAAAATGTCCATAGGGGAGAAAACGTAAACTAGTATAAGAATTTAAATATTAATATAAATGTAAGTACATACTAATCATATTTACCAAATTATTGATCATTTAAAATAAAAGTTCATTAATCGTTAAAAGTCAAATAAATTTCAAAAATCCATTATTCCGCTTCTAGTAATAAAGTAATTCGTAGTAACTTCAGATTTAAAATAAACCATATTTTGGAGTGAAAAAATCTATCGAGCAAATTAAAGTCTCTCTTCAAACATGTAAAACTCAGTTAAATAAGATACCATATTTTATAGAAAGTTATTTAAATTAATTTCAATCCAATTTAGAACTATGTAAGATCACAAAAATACAAATAAAATTGTTTTTAATATATTATAATAAATGTATTTAAAAAAAGAGAATTCTAGGGATTTTAGCTATTTTTATAACAAAGGTTCAACTATAATTGAATTCAAATATTAGTAAAAAGCAAATAATAAACAAATTAAAAATAATATTATTTTTTTAATAAACAATTATTTTATAATTAAAATACCTACTGAAATTTTGCTGCAATTTGAGCTTTTGTTTGAGACATCAGTTAATTTTCCGTCAATTTAACAAGTCATTTTTTTTGAATTTATTGTTTCCATACTTCACACACCATAAATATTTTAGCATTTATTAAAAACAAATAATAAAATAAAGTTTTATTATTATTCTATGTAATATAATTTCAAAATGTTTTTATTTCAGCTTCACTATATACTCATAATCTTATAAACGATACCTATTAAATTAATAGAACTCAATTTTAAATTTACATAATTTTTTGAACAAAAAAAGATTCAATTTGGAGGCGCCGGGCATCGATCCCGGTACCTCTCGCATGCTAAGCGAGCGCTCTACCATCTGAGCTACGCCCCCAGATGAAAGTAGGTAACTAAAACTTAATTATTTGAAAGAACAGATTTTATTGAGTTTATATCGGTATTCAGTGACATAGTTGTGACGCAAACTAAGTATAAAACATATACAGCGGTTAGCACTATATTGACATTATATAGTTTTTTGGGGTAGGTACGCAATCATTAAAAAAAAAAACACAAATATATCATATTTTTCAATTAAATACATTGTAAATCGTAATAATAAACATTTATTTGTAAAAACAAACTGTGTTTAATACTTTAACTTTAGTGCTATTATGGGCATGGTAACTTTTGTACGGTTTTTTTTAGCACGGTTAGTTATGTATGGTTGGATATCCAGAATAAGATTGTACTAGCTGTACTATAATTTATGAGTGTAAAGTAAATAGTCTATTAATGTTAGTGCGTTAACGAAATTAGTGGTAAATTTAGCGAAACTAATGATTTTAACGAAAACATTAAGTTTGAGTAACTATTATTTATACCGTTTGGATGATTGAAATGATGTTGCCTGGTGACTTCGATGCCGACAATATTATTATCGTTAATCATTATTAATTATTTTATTGCCAATAGAATATATTGTAATGAGATTACGATACTGATATAGAGTCCAAGTTGTATACCTTCATCATAACAGTACTGTTAGATGTGATTTGTCATTTATGCATTAATATAATTATACTATTAAGTAGTGTATTTCAAAATATATCCCTGACTTTCAACGAAAATAAATCATAGAAAAATAAAGTTAGTACAAGAAACATAGGATAAATATAAAATAGGCGATATTGACCAATTAAAATACATCAAGTATACAAGTTGCCAAGTTTAAAACAATAGACCCATAATAAGTTATTTAAAATTGTATTAATAATTATATATAACATGTGATTTTGTTTACTATTTTTTGAATGTGCATTAAATATTTTACAATATTCCTACATAATATATCAATAATTTGTTGACAACATATGTTTAACATCGTATTTTATTTTGTTTTATTAATTTTTATGATATTATTATAAGTACTAATATCTTATTGTTTTAAATTTAAAGTCCATTATTTATTATTTATTTTGTTTAAAGTATGTGTGTTTTTTTTTTTTTTGAAATTAAAGCATTAACACATTTTACATTATCATACAATATACATATATATAAATTGATATATCTGTTCATAGTCATTTGCCTTAATGTTTTACGCCCTTTAACAATTATATTAAATAGAGTGCTGCAATGGATTCTAATGAATTAAAAAGTGGCGTGATCCCATGTGTTTAAGTAGATAACATACACCGATTTGTTGTTAGATTAAAACTCACGATGTATAGTTTTTTATTATCAGACACGTAGTCTGTGAATTAACGAATTTTTTATCGATAATATTGACAGGTTATATAAATGTACAGCTGACTGCATAGAACATGAAAGTAATTTTTTATATTAATTACAAGCCACAAGTATTTTATAGTAAAATAATCTAAAAAGTTTTTAAGTTAAGACCGATTATAACGTTTTTTATGAAAATTTCTTACTGAGATTATAAAGTATACAAATTACAAGTAATTATTTTTTATGGGAATTTGAATATGTTTAAATTAGAACGTAATTATAAGTATATTAATGATTATAAGCCAAAAAAAATTATTTGTTAGGACTTGAAACTTTTACATGCATTATGAATTTTACTATATATAATTGTATTTTTTAAACATGTTGATTAATTTTAATAAAATATTATATTTGTATACTAAAAAAATATTTAATATTCACACTGTATTATAGCATTTTCAGTAAGGTGAATTAACACAAAATCTTATAACAATAATATAATATTATTAGTATATAATATTATCATAATAATTAAATATGAGTAATATAATAAATGCAATGTTTTGGGTAAATTTATATCAAAATTAAGTAATACTATCAGTAAAATAAATTACAATAACAATATCATGAAATGTACTTATAGTGATATAATCTGCCAAGTGACAATCCGTCTTCGCTCATACGAATGGTTTTTCGTATACAATCATGTATAATTTTATTCAAATTTAACACATCTTTTACAGTGACCCACTCGATAGCCAATGTGCAGCACGCGGTACCCATATGCCCACTTTTCTAGGAATTTATATCTTATTATTAACAATTAAATATATATCTTTGTGTTGTATTAAGATAAAATCTGTTTCATTACTTTGTCTTTTATACTGCACTCATAACTTAAATAACTTATAATTCCATAAGCAATTCGATAATAATAATATAGCTTATTTTAGATTTCAAAATAAATATCTAGTTTTTTTTTGAAAAAATTAAGTATATCAATAATTCATTTAATCAAAAATATGAGTCTGGAGGCGCCGGGCATCGATCCCGGTACCTCTCGCATGCTAAGCGAGCGCTCTACCATCTGAGCTACGCCCCCCGATGAAAGTTACGATCTAGATAATATATATTTGAGAGAATAAATAAATCAGGTTACAGCAAACAACGTCTGCAGTTATACAACAACATTGAAACATACTTTTTATACCGGTTTGATGCTCTACCGATTTAATTTCGACCACGATTTCTTTTTGCGACGATCCCTTTGCGCATTGAACGGTTTTTATATACGTGTACGAGTATGATATGAACATGCAAAAACGATTCGCGTGTATAAATAATGTGAATTTATACACCAGCTTGGTATGCCCCGATAGCGGGAGATCTCTACCACACAACGCGACAAGTCAGAAAAAAGGGGACTGTAAAAATTACAAAGGGATGACGACTGAGGCGATAATGCGGCACGGTGCGGGGGATACGCAAGGCGACGTTGGTATTGCCAACAAGACGTGGTACATTACAACGTACGCAAATCTCCTAACGATGGAGCATAAATATAAATTCCATGTTGTGTTTAAGACGACGGTGGCTGAAGAAATTTACGACCATCACACACTGCAGTATAATTCAAGAATCCAAGAATATTATATATATATATATATATATATATTACGTAATTCGTGATATATTTAGCGTAAGTTATTAATTATTTCAAATACCATCACCATGTTTTTTTTTTTTACATAATTATATCATCAAAACATAATTTTTTAATTTTTAATATCAACATACATATTTTTAAGTGCGTTTTTTCCAAATCAGTTTTTTTTTTTAAGTTGAATTGAACCCCACTCTGCTAATCTAAACTTTAGATACTTATAACAGTTATAACTAATAAACTACTTGCCCGATATTTTTATAGATCCAAAAAGTTCAAGTAATATTCTACTTCGGAATTCAAAATTCAAAATGTGTATGTTGTCATTCAAAAAAGTAAAAAAATTAAAAATTTATAACTATATAGTATAGTACAAATATGGTATTTTTTCAGAAAATTTTTTTTAGAAGATATATTTTTAAAAATATTAGTGTTTTTTTTAAATATAGTGTTTTACGTTAAACGTTAAACTGATCATTTCGTATATATTTTGCACTAGGCAAACAAATTTTGCCATTGCGGTTTTTTAGATGAAATTTCTACAAATATTATTCGTTTAATATTATATAAATACAAATTGTTCGTATACACGCGTGTGTTCACTGTGCCACTGTACAGAGCGTCGCGTAGTAATATTACCATTGCTTCAATAATGGATGCGACTATAGTAGTAATTACTTTTAAGCCGAAATAAATAACATATTATTATTATACTATGCTGCATCGTCCATGCAGTTTACGTAGGTTACTACTAAATTATATAGGTATGGTATTAATATAAGTATAAGGCATCAAAGTTGTATGCGCTCGTCACACACACTCAGTTTTACGGTGTTGCGCTCAATCTGTATTCTTACTCGTTACAATATAAATACTTCATTATTATATTATATGATATATATATTATTTATAATGAAACTGTAAACTCGCATTCTATACAGCTACCATATTATGCTGACTTATTGTCGCGTAGGATTTTTTTCGTACTGCAGTTTAAATCACGATTGTGTTCAAATCATATGCCATTTATAATTATTTGAATTTTGTTTCAATTTATGTAAGTGAAATTGTAAACCAAATAGGTTCACCATAAATTGTTTTTACAGTAGTAAAATATATTGTTAAGTTAAATATATTTGTGTTCAGGTTTATATTTAAAACTATTTAATTATTTTAACGTAAAACGTTATAAAATTAAATACAAGTAGGTTCGTCATACCTAAGTTTTTATTAAAAAATTATTATAAACAGTTTAGCATAATGCCAAATTAAATTTGTATACAAACATTTGAAAAACCAAATTTTGATGTAATTGTACATTTTTATAATAATTAAATTTATTCAATAATAAGTTATTCAAAAAAATTTAAACTTATTTCTTGATTAGTTTTAATCGCTATTTATACCATGAGCCTATTTATATATTTATATACGTATTTACGTTGGAATTGTAATGTAAGTTAAATAACGATTATTAACACAATATTTAATAGCTATTGTAATATAATATTTAACTTTACGAAACTAGGTTTTTAAAAGAAAAAACAATAATTAAACTACATTATTACTGAAAAAAATAAAATCACTTGTCGGATAAATTAATACTGAATGTCTTCGCTAAATAACATTTTTTCTATACATTATAGGTATGTCAATGATTACTAAAATTGTATATGGCATGCATACAGACTTACTATTATAATCAATTGATAAGCTAGCAAGCAATTCGAAGTTCAAATGCTTCAAATTATGTTAATTTTTTTGGTATTCAATTTAGATATACCATTAATCACGCGGTTATGTTACAATCGAAATATTCATCTTCGGTGGTATCGCGATGAACTTATAATAATATTTAACCTACGTTAAATTATATAATATTTGATGATACAAAGTGATTCATTTATCAGCTGATTATGATTATGATTATGGTAAGTTTACGTACCTAATTAGTGTGTGAATATTTTGTGCATAAAGCAGTTTTTATTGACCACACATAACTTAAAAAATATAGTACTTACTTATTTTACAATTTACATCACATGAGTACAAATAGTTACATCAATTAATTTACTGTATTTAGATAATATAATAACAATATTATAATATTTTGATGGATTAGTACTATAATTCAGTACCTGTGCTCTATAACTATTTTTGTGGTTTTTTTTTTAAATATTATAACTATTATAACGATTTAACGAGGTTCTGCATTTTCAATTGTTCCACTTGGTCTGGTAATGAGTAATGACCCACCCGAGATTTTGTACAATAATAGTCTCTGCCATCAATGCGATTATCATGTTCACACAAACTTCAGACGTGTAAACAGTTTTACGGTTGGCACACGCATAATAATAATACTATTTAATATTATAATATATTAATATGTGGTCTATAGAGATCTACTAGTTTTAGCTGGGTTACAAGATTAGGGATTTACTTATTAAATCCTTGCCTACATAAATCTTTAACTTTTAGACCATATAGTATATGAGTTATAAAATATTTAAAATTATCAAGATATTCATTTGTTTGATAAATATAGATATATAATAACTAGGGACCGGATTTATATGCACAAAAAATCCTCAAAATATGCTTCTAAAAATGCTGTAATATGTTATAAAATATGTATTTATTTTTAAATATGTACTTAAATATGCACTTAAAATTTTGTTTAAAACTATATAAAAATATGTAAATGTATTATGTAAAATTTTGTTACAATATTTATTAATTAATATGGTATTAAAAAAGTATAAAAAAGCTTTTAAAGTATTTTTTCGTCTTCGTCACCATTCAACATTCTGTATCTATATTTATATATATATGTTGCATATGAGTATATGACTATATGAAGTATGTAATCTTATCTTTGGAAATAACGATCGGTGTCAATTTTATCGATTTTATGTGTCTGTGAACATGAAAATACAACAAAAAACGAATATATGTGTTATAAATAATAATATGCACTTTAAAACTACAAATATGCATTCAATATGTATGTAATAGGTAAAAACGTTGAAATATGCAAAATATGCAAAATAAAATTGGTGTTATTTTAATAAGAGTGATCGAAATCGGGGAAAATTTTTATCAGATTTTAAAAAGCTTATTCCAATACATATATGCATTTGCATATAAATCCGGTCCCTAATAATAACTATATTATGTTGGGTAAAACGTAATATTTTTAATAATAATTTACTTTAATTTTCAACATAAAATTACCTATATTATAGTAAGTTACTAGTATCGTTACTGGCTTTACTTATATATAGATATATCAAGATTTATATTATGAAAGTTCAAAATGATACTTTATGTTTTCCATACAGTCCGGATGGCCAAATCGTGGTGCAGTTCTCTTGTAAGTTTAAACTGTTTCAAGTTTTGATTAGGTAAATGTATAGATAAGTGTATATCATATTTATATACAAAAATACTGTAACGGTCGTGTTTGATAAATGGCAGCAGCAGCCGTTCGAACAAAAATTAAATTAAATATATATATATGCGCCAGGAAAGGTCGTACCTATTATTAAATTTAAATAAAAAAAAAAAGAAAAAACTTTAACCCGAATCAATACGGTCCATTTCTCCTTCTCTCTCACTCTATGTATCAATATAATATATGTATATCATAACTTTGCTGTCTCGTATACGACGATAAAATACTATATACAATATTATCTAACCATACACCATATAATATATATTATATGAATAGTTATACCACATTTATCTTATACTTAGCTAAAGGTACCATGAGTATAAAATGCAGCCACTGTTTACCCAGTAATAATACTAAAGAAAATACCACCAACCATTCGCATCGATTTGCATTCTATATTCCTATTACACATACATTTCGTATGCATATATTTTATAAAAATACAATGAATACAAATAGCACAATGCTTTGTTACAATGCGATATATATCTGTATAGTATGTATACTATAATGGTTGATAATTGATGATAGAACCTACATAGATTATAATTTATAGGTATTATATAGACTTCGATTAAGCAATTCACGATGATACCATAGTATTTAATTCCTTACAATTTAAACGCCATCATAATACTTCGACTTTGGTCTTTAACTACTCCAACTTAACCAAACTATAATAAAATGGTTTAATAGTATTTTTTTATTTATTACAATCTATAAGTTTTATTTTACAATAAACATGTTTGATATTTTAATTTATGACATGGGTTACTTAATTAAATGCAAATGACATATTAATATGTACACTTTTTCGAAGAAAATTTTAAAATATATAGCAGGTAGGCAGAAAAATATCAATGCCCTTCCATAAGAATTCATCACACATAGTCTTTACTATATAATTATAATCCTCTAATTTTCCCATAAAATTTAAAATGTGATAATTATAAAATGTATCTACAGAAATATTAAAAAAAAAAAACAATTTCTGCAAAATATTCCTCTGGAGGCGCCGGGCATCGATCCCGGTACCTCTCGCATGCTAAGCGAGCGCTCTACCATCTGAGCTACGCCCCCCAGATGAAAAAATGGTTCAAAGCTTGATTATTTGAAAGACCAGATTTTATTTTAATTCAAAGATAAATTATTGTAGGCACGGTTTAATTTGTTGATACAAAACCAAATTTATTAAACTGTTATTTCGATGATAACATTAACATTTTAATAAATGTTTGTATTATATTTTGTTTTAGTTTTTCTCATATACCTACTTTATGAAGTAGGTATCAATATATTTTTCCGGTCCAATTTTCTAAAAGAAATCAGCTTAAAGTTGATGATCAGGGTATTTTATTTTCTAGTACAAATGTCTTCAGAATTTCAGACATCAAAATTATGGTACCTAATGCTCGGAATTTATTATACCAATACAACTATTCAATGTGAATTAAGGGTAACATTATAATATGGTGTTACGAGTAAATGGTAATACGCAAGGAATTTACGAGTATAATCTTAGTAACCAGGAATATTCTGTAGTCACTTTTATTTCTATTTTAGTCCATAAAAATAATTATAGTATTCTAGCAATGTTATTGAATTTTAATATTGTAATACCCGTAACACCGTGTACTGCTATCACAACAATAATGTGATAGTAAGCTTGACCTTATCAACCACGGTACTACTATATTACCCAAAAACGGGTAACCATGATATTTTCTATTGGTCAATCTTTGATTAACTATTGTATCGGCCATTTTTTCCACGTTCGTTTCCGCCGTCCGAATTTCAAACACAGCATTTTTGGTTGGGACTAGAGACTAGGGAGCATATTTCGTGTTTTCCACATCCATCACTGCATATATACCTTTATTGATATCATCTATTAAGTAATATGAATCTCAATCCATGAATCAAAATATTTTAATATCATAATCGTTCGAAAGTGCGTATTATATTATATTACACATTTATACGTCAATGAACTAGTCTTGAACAAGTCACTGCATCAGATTTAACCGCAATTCTTACCGCCGCGCTATGTCCCGCCTTTCCGGGTAGGTATTACCCATCAACCGGTGTACAAGGTAAGATATACAAAATCCCTAATATTATTATTCGCGGGTTTCTCGTAGAAATAGACATTTAAAACTTGAAAATTTAATTTGTTTTTATATGGACGTTATTAGGTTTCTAGAACCTACCTACTTATTTTGAGTTTCCAGTATTTACGTAGTTCTGGATAATTAAAAAGCAACCTTATTACTTATTAGCTTAATTTAATTTAGTCCCGTGGTATTAAATTGTTCAAGTATTTTAAGTTCGGTAAATTTTCATTTATTAGTCTTTTCATCTTTTGTTAGTCTTTATATTTAGTATTTCCATACATTATTCGTGTTACCTATACTGTACGTAATTTGTGTACATAAATAGGTAGTCATACACGCATACATTACATGCTTACTGTATAGTGTGTAGTGTGTACTAACCTATACTAACTATTAAATTTACTGAAGTGTATCTACTGTTATATTATTTAGTTGCTGACAACAGTACCTATAAATGAGTTTAACCGATAAAGTAGATTGAAAATTAAGCTTAACTCTCTTAGGTAAAACTGTGAAAGACAAAAACAAATTTTTTAGTTTAAGTATAAAACGATTTAATTGAAATCTGAGACATCAATATAAGGTATCTTTAACTATAGTTTAAAAATTTTTTTAAGATAGATATTTTTTACTATTTCTGTTTATTAATATTGTATTTAATCAGTCTACAAAGAAGGGGGCTTTTTTTGTTTCTCAGTCATATCCAATATAGGGGCAACATCCAGCGTATTGCAATACCTATAGCAACTAAATTTTAAAAAAAAAACGTAATAAAGCTATTTTCAGTTATAAACTTATTAAAAATATGAAGGTACACGGTATATATAATGATTGTTGAATATATTTTAATTAGGTTTATTGATTTCTGAAATTGTCTACCATTCTTTACTTAAATAAATCAGGGCCCAGGGGTGTAGCTTAGATGGTAGAATGTTCGCTTAGAATGTGAGAGGTATTGGAATCAATACTCAGCGCTTCCAATTAATGATTTTTACATTTCACTATAGTTCTTAGATGTTATTGTTTTTTATAATTAAAAAAAAAAATATATGATCATTAATTTATTTACTTTAATTTTTTCTAATAATCTAAATATAAGTAGTTATTATTAATAATATTATATTTATTTAATTCAAATTTTAAAAGTGATCAAAGCAAATCGAAATAAAAATCCAAAAATTAAGTCTGGAGGCGCCGGGCATCGATCCCGGTACCTCTCGCATGCTAAGCGAGCGCTCTACCATCTGAGCTACGCCCCCCGAACGATATATTAGATTGTAAGTACTATATATAACTATGTAAAAAGATATATTACTAGAACATGACGTATTGTATTGCTGCTTATAAAACCTTTCTAAAAATTGATTTATATTTCATTACTACAGTGCTACTAACCACACTATATATAAATATAAATAAGTAAAAATATTAAATGATTATTACATAATAGTTGACAACTACGTAGTCTACGTACATATATAATATTTATATGAAAAACTAAATAATCATTAATGACCTATTGTAATTTCTTTCAATATTATGTATTGAATATAATTATAGCTGGTAAAATAATAGATACTTGTTTTTCACAAATTACATAGTATACTACAAAATATTTTGTAAATGGTGCAAATTTCAAAATAATAACATTTCATTAGAAAAATGGTTTTATTTTTAGGGGCGCACAAGCCTCCTGAGCGGCAATCTATACAACAGATTATACTTTTGACTAGTGCCCAATAATTTTATTTAAATAAGTTTTTTATTTTGATGATGTTTATGCGGCTATGTGACACCTTAAATTGTTTTTAAATATTGGTTTATAAAGGTTACTGCATGTATACCCACTAGTGAAGTGTATTTTTTTATCAATACCTACTATATAGGTTACATGGATGGTAGATAATGTCGGTATAACGAAAAAGGGTATATTCGAAACCACTTATGTATGTTTGTGTTATGCGACAGCCAGGGTATGACCGCGATAGACCTGGACGTTAGATATGGTGGTTTGACGTTTTACCGTCTTCGCAGATACAACCGTAATTGTGTTTTACGTCAAGTCATAATATACTATATCTTACATAATTTAATATAAACTGATTAATTCTTTTATGGAACAACACTCATGATTTTAAAATTTATTAATGTTTTTGAAAAATTTTCTTGTACAATTTTCAGCCAGTCAAAAAAAAAATAAAAATATTTTCAAAAAAAAATTTAACTTATTTAATATTTTTTATTGTTATAATATTTTAAGTTTTTTTTTGTTTTTTTGAATGATAACAAACATTCTTAATTTTATATTCCGAAATACAATATTTTTTCATGGTATTTCTATACATAAAAATTAAAAATTGATATTCAAACCAATAGTTTATAAGTTATACCTGGCTAAATGTTTGCAAGTAGAGTAGATTAACATTTTGGGGGTTATCCTCGTCAGTGGCTGTATTAAGGGCGGGCGGGCACTTTATAAAAATATGTGGCCCGCCCATTTATCCACCTTGAAATTTTATAAAAGTTGAAAATTTTAAAATTGAAATTAAAATTTAGTTATTGTTAAATATTCATTATTGTTATTTAATAGTATGTATACGAAATTAAAATATAAATGCATAATATAAAAACATTATAAATAATATCTTCAATGATCAACTATGCGTAGCGTATGTGATATTGTTAGTGTTTGTCATGAACATAAAAATTGTAGGATAACATTAAAATAAATAGGTACATAATATTTCATTGTATAATAATTTTAGTTGTTTTATTAGAGTTATCATGTTTAAACGTCTAATTTATAATAAGCAATGTAAAACATAATTTTTAATTATTCTAATATTTTTTCTTATTTTCATTACGTAGAATCTATATTACCTACATATATCTACATCGTAAATAGTTAAAAGTGTATACATTTATTAAATATTATTAAATACAATTATAACAATGTATTATTTTTATTCATATATTATATATAATATATAATTGTGTATATGTATTATGGTTTAATTATGATACTGAGGATTAATTGGGTGGTATGAAATAGTGAAGGCATTGATGTAGCTTAAATTTGATTTTATTAAGTGAAGAGGGAGCTAAAGTGATGATCATTTTTTTAAATTTTTGTATGATTGAAGTAATATATAAATTATTATTAAAAAGTAATAACCTTAAGAAAATATAACGTTAAAAAATGAGTTAACTTTTTTTTTGAAAATGTTGTATTATTTCTACTGTTTTATATTTCAAAAACATAAATAGATTTTAAAATAATGAGTATTGTTCAATAAAATAATCATCCTGTATATTTATTTTATTTCTATGTATCAATATACGTAAATATGACATATTTATAAATATATCTACATTGTATATTTTATATTTATGTTCATACATTAGGCATATGTTCCGACACAATAAATACATATACAGGTGTACATATATATATACCTATGTAGATATATCCCAGAGACCCGAAAACAAAGGGTTTATAATAATTATACTTAAGGATCTGGCCATTGTATCTTGGAAATATGAACACTACTCGAACAGTCACATAGACATACACCATTCGCTTCATATTATACTTGCAAAAAATACTTCGAATCATTACATAATAAACGCAAATATGAGCTTTTTAAAACAATGTCAAGTTCTCAATGTTTTTTATTCGTCACGCTTTTTTTCAAATTTTTTACGCTATTTCCAAATTGTATGCACCGCGTAGGTACATGACGTTATTACCTACATAAAATATTTGTAATAATAATATATTATCATTACAATAGTAAAAAAAAAAATTCTGAAAGATAACTGTACATTTAGTTAATAGATTTTAGTCAATGATTATCTAAAACACTACACATCTTTCATATATTTTAATGTTATAATATTCATATTATTACCATAGCTGTGAATTTAATGATTTTGTACATTTACTTTTCTTAATTTGTACTTAAAATAATTAAAATTAGTTAACACCTAGTTTGATGATAAAATTTGTATTACATATAACTACTATAAAGAACTCGACAATATAGAGAGTTAAATGCAAAATTTTAATTTTATTATTCTTTACATTCTAGTATTCTATACAGTTCATTATAAAAATATAGAAAATAAGAAGTCTTACGCAAAATTAGTTTTCAGCACAATAGATTTGGTTTATTTTTATCTTAAAATAAATTTATTTTAATTAATATTGTTCAATCTTTAAAATATATTAAAAAATATTCCTTACATTGAATTTCATTTCTAAAGTTAACATCTAAAACCACCCTCCTAAAATATTACAAAAATAAAATTTAGATTTACGAATCATTTTAGATGTTTCTGAATAAATAAACTTTCATAGTATACATTTTTCTTTGTATTAAATATTTATGTTATTAAATTGCTCTAATGTAAATTTTGAATCACTCTCTTTTGAAATGTAGGTATTTAGTAGTATAATACTCTGACATACGATTTCCGCGCTTAGAATCGTTTTTCGGATAGAATGATGTATCATTGAATTCAAATTTAACACATCCATTACAGTGACCTACTTAATAACGAAGTACTGAGTATAATTATATATACTCAATAATAATTAATATCAAAGAGAATTCCCCGATTTTTATTATATTTAAAATAATATAATTTTCGTGTTTGTCAAAATGTATTAACAATAAAAAGAAAAAGTAATTTTTAAAATGTATTTTGACTCATAACAATTAATTTACTTCAATCATAAAACAATTAATTAGATAATTGATTGCGCGACTTTTAGTAATGTCATATCAACTTACACTCCAAGTATACGAATATATAAAAAGAAACAGATTTTCTAATGATCTTTGAAATAAAGGTAATATAATCTTCCTAAAGATAAAAATAAATTACATTTGTTCAATTTAATCATTATTCATCATACATTTTGAATTATTGTAACTCCCTCATTTTAATTATAAAATTAATAGTCACATTTATATGTATATATACTCGCAGTTAAAAAATATCTACATATTATAGTAAACAAATATAACATAATATGAATTATTATTTTATAGTTTTAATTCATAGAATATATTAATTTTTTAAATGCGAGATTATATGTATTTATATAATATATTATAATATAAACATGAAAAATAAATTAAAAAATTCATAATTACTTCAAAACTTTATATTTAAAAGATAACTTTTATTACTCATCTGTAGATTGAGCAAAGATAAAAATATCTCCAACAAAGTATTCAGTTATTTTAGCTGATACCAAAAAAATAATCCCAAAATACGATGTAATAAAATTACTATATTTCAGATGATTGGTTTTGGTATTCGTCTATTTGATAAATATATCCGAACTTTCACGGTTGACGATACTACAAGTCTGTCAAATCAAATTAAACTAACACTCTAATATTGCTTAATTATTTTTAAAACATAAAAATTATATTAATTTTAATAATAAAATAGTGCAGTGACTTTTTACAAAACTTTAATGTCTAACGTATCATAGGGAAAAAAAAAATTTAAAAAAATAAAAAAATATACAAAAATAAAATAACTCATCAATAGCCAAGAGTCACTAAAGGGTGGCTGCTTAATCTTACCTTTCACGTTATAGTAATTACTTTCATCATATAAACTTATTGTGCTAAATTGTATAGGTTATTTATGTCAAATAAAAATATAAAAATAAAATAAAAATAAAATATTGATTTAATTTAACTTACTAAGGCGAATCGTATTTATTTAAATGTTTACGAGTATAATAGGTTATACTGTTTTTCAATATTGTATAGTATTTTAAATAAATTCGCTGTATAGTATATTTTAGTGTCATAAACATTGTTTTGTTAGATGACGGATACGTTAAATTTGTAGATAATTTGGTAAAAAAGTTAATACAGTACACTTTTTGTCAAAAGTAGAAAGGGACATACGCTTTTGGTGAAAAATATGCCTTGTGACGATCACGTGATATTTTTTATTTTTAAAATTTGAAATGAGGTATTATGTTATTACCGACGCGCAACTACCTCTTATATCATATTAACTACTATTTTTGTACCACGTCATTGAACAGATTTTCTATTCTAAATTTAAAATTAATAAAAGAATAAAAGTTCGGTTTATTGAGTGACCAAACATTTAACATTTTTATTGATGGACCATAATTTATAAAATATATAATTTTTACAATTTTATGGTAATAAATACAGGTAATAGTCACGTCATTACTTATTATATTATGTATACTTGGATTATTTATGTAAAATAGACAAAACGACAGTAAACTATGTATTATTATTATTCTAAAAATCAGACATCGTTCGCCACCACCGGCATCACCATTAGATATGATTAATTGCAAGCGCGTTGCAGCGTTACATTGTAGATTTGTCTCGGTGAAAACGCCTGGTAGGTATTCATTGCGGTGATAATAACGTTCGCATTTGATTGCTTGCAGATCCGCTTTACGACACTTAATTAGAACTTAACGTAGCGAGAATGTGAGTTATGCTAGCGTAATTATTCAACAACTCACGGTGGCCACATCAGGAAACATCGATATTAATCGTTTCGCAATAGATGATGCAGAGACGATGATACTATTCATATATAAATTCGGATCTCTTATTTCTAGTGTTGTTGGATTCTTCTACCCCACCTTAATACTTCCAAAAAAATTGTTGTTAAGAAGATGCTGCTCTTACATTTGTTTCAGGTTATCTCTGTCTTATAAATATACAACAGAATAAATTTGTGTTTAGTAAAACCAATTATGTATTGATAGATTAACTATTTTAATAAATTGACTTATTATCAAAGTTAAAAGTTGAATTTTTTTCAATACTTTAATTTTTAAGCTAAAAATTAGTAATATTAACTTTTAATACTTACAAGATTTATATCTTATTCAAAAATTTAAATATTGAAGAAAAGTCAATGTTTAAGTACAGATAATGTTTTTTTCTTAACTTTGATATTAGATCAATTCACTTTGATATTAAACCCAACAATGCATAATACATTTTACTGTATGCCAATCCGTTAGTTTTGTGTAAGATGGAGACAATACATGTGAGAGTAGTGTCTCTTAAGGCTTTCATAAGTCTCCTCTCGTAAAAATTTCAAGTTAGTCAATAATTAGTCAATTTTTTTTTAAACATGCGTATAGTCCTGTAAACAACCGTAGCAACAATTAAATATTAAAAATCTGCATGTTTATCATCATTATAAAAATTCGTCAATTAAATTGTCTAGAGTAATTATAATAATAATACTATTATAAGAAAATGTAAACATATACATTTATAAACTTCATTTTAAGTTCCTTATATAGTCACGCGAGCAATACGTGTTGTTATAAATGCACATTAATAATATATAATTTATAATAAACATAATTAAACAGTAGCTTTAATAATATATCCTTATAAGTTTATAAATATTAAAAGAAAATATAATATGAGATATATATTTAACAATAAGAAGTGATTTTAAACTTTAATAACAATATGGGGTCATGGCGTCATGTGTATGTATTCAATTTACTTTCAATTGGTTGACTCTATTTTTTATTATCGAATAATTCATTCCGAACAGAGTAATTTAAAAAAAAACTTTTCTTTTATATTATTATTTATTATTAATATTTTATGATTATTTCGCATAATAACTTAATTAAATTTCAATAAAAAATTCTGATCTAAGTATTTAAAATAACCGTCTGTAATTAATTTAAATTTGTATTTACATACTATGATTACCACGTATTATGTATTATTTATGTATAATTATCGAGAAATTATATGGTATAGTCATGTTGTGTTGTAGATTCTTCTACGTAAATATAGTTATAATATATTAGTAGTTCGTAGTTTTTTTGAAAATATTACACATAAATTGAGTTATAGACATTAAAAACTACCTGCCCTCCTCTAAGTAAAGTTCTTCGACTGTTTACATAGTAAATACTAATTTTCTTTTTAATATTAATTGTATTGAATATATTCTAATTTCATTAGTTATAAATACTTTCAATATCCATTCATTTCAATATTTCACATCTACCAGGCGTCCCGTGAGAGCTCTCTTTTTTATTGGGAATTTCTTTACATTCTTAATTATACCTACCGTTTTTCGTTTTCAATGTGCTCAGTGATACCTACAATCTCCTAAGCTGCATTGACTGTTAAGCTTTTAAGAAGCTCCCATCTTTCTTCTATTTGATAATTTGTGTTTATGTATCTTAGGCTACTTGGTCATTTATCAAGAGCTTCCTATTATTTTTTTTGAATCGTCTCCATTTTAAAGGTTGTCTATATTCCATCTCTTTTTTTTTATATCTTAGTCTTTTTGTATATTAGCTAAGCGTTGTCTAGCTATCAAGTGAGCTAAATATCAGTTAGTATATATCGCAGTTGGGACCTCTCATATTTTTGACATAAATTATAGTAGGGAGCACTGCAATTATATGGTTAATTCAAATAACTACGTTCTATCTAGGCATCTTTTTTTGTGTATGTCTTAATACGAGAAACAAATACTTTTAATTATCATTTTATGTATCTTTGCACGTTGAGCTATAAGTAAGTATAGCTTTTATTTTCGTTTTGAGAGAATTGTTCTGCTACTGATATTATTTAATCTCCTTTTTCTATCTTAGCATTAAAGTCACCAGTTATAATAATTATGAGGGCCGGATTTATTTTGATCACCTTTTACGATTTGTATAGATAACCGTGAGTGTGTCTACTCTTCACTCATGGGGAGCCTTTAAAGTAAAGTACGAACTACATCAATATTCTTACTAGAAACCATTCTCAGTACAAAAGATTTAAGAATATTTTTCTATTCTAAAAGTGTTGTTGGACAAAAAAAAAAGTACACATCAATACATAAAATTTTTAACAAATAAATTATTAAATCTTCGCACAGATTTAATTTGTAACTATGAAAATTATGAAGTATAAAATAAAAATAAAATTATACATTTTAATATAATTCTTAATTATTTGTTTTTTATTTTTTATTGCGTGTCTAGTAGACACTGTCTACATTGTTTACTGAAAATAAAATATATAAAAGCAGTAATAAACACGATATTCCGATTGAAACAATAATAACATTCTCTCCACCCTTTAAATGGTTTCAATCCTATAGTTGCGCTTACGGCATTCAGAGAAATATTTTGTTTTCAGTGTGTATCCATAGTATACGTATATTATATCATAATGATATGTACATGATACATTGTTTATACACCTACCCAAAAAGTGTAAAAAAAGATTGATAAAAAACATTGAGTATATGTTATTACAGTATTATACAATCGTGTTTTGCCCGGTGTGCGTTTATTTTCACCATTATTTGTTTATTTTAAATTTAAATGTGTTTAGTTATCATTTCCCGTGCTTTTTAATTGGATACTACTATATTTGTTTTAAATTGTTCCTTTAAATGGAGCTGTCTCCGGGATATATTACATACTTTATCAGCATGTATAAAGTTTTGTACCGAATAATCATGCATTCGAGTTAACTGAAGTAAATGGAAACTCATGCAAGGATAACGAGAAAGTTTTTTTTTTCAACACTTGTCGTGAATTCCAAGCATTAGAAAGATTAGAAATATATAAATTAAAGGTGTACCTATGGTTAGATACTATACAATAATAAAAAAAATATTTATTATTCATAATATTATGTAAACTTGTATTTATTAGAGAAATTTTATTTATTGTATTAATTAGTTTTTTCATTAATTCGGCTTTTATACATTTTATAATTTGGTTGACAATATCGATAAACTTCTAGTATTTGAATATTACACTGAACTTACTGAACTAAGAATGTTAAATATTTTAAACTGTTGAAATATTTAAGTATAATATATTTAATCTTTCTTTTTAAATCATACAAATAAAATGTGTTATGAAGTAGAAAAATAAACTTAAAAGTAACCATGTGTAATAAAAATAATTTTACAGTCAAAATCTTTGATTCATATTTATAGTAATATTAAGTTATAGCTGAATTATTTTATTGTTATTACATACATTTTAGTTAAATGTATTTTGAAATATTTAGACTACTCATTGTTCTAACTATAATTATGTTAGTTTTGAAATGATTTTGGTAAGATTTTAATTTTATTGAGAATTTATTAATAATTTTAATCATGTATCAATGTTATTTAAAAATCTAATGTCGAGTGTATTTCATAATTAAACATAAAATTGTGCCCGCGATAATAATTTCTCTGAATTTCATCGCATGTGTGTTATTTTAGTAACATAATTAAGTCACATAATCGCAATGTCTAGAAATGACTACCTAGCTACCTATTGTAAATTAAATTATTACTTAATACTTGTTATACATAATAATATATTACTATTGGATATATCCATAATTAAAAAGGTGTCTATAATACTTTCTTTGATGTAGGTAATTAAAAAGTATTTCAAATAACTGTTTGATTTCTCTAAACTTTGTTTAGTTAAATTTTAAGTACACATTATAGCGTTTGATTATTATTCCATAGTATAATGTCGATGCTACATCGAGACGGTTAGATTATAATTATTTAAATAATTATTTTTTTTAATGCAGCATTAAAGAACAACTAACTATAAGTAAAGTACTATGATACAATTATGTCTGTAAAAGAGAAAAATCAGAAATGTTATTTCGAAATTACTCTAAGTGAACCTTACTTATTATGCACCGTGGTCGTAGTAGGTAGCTGGTTTACGTCTATATTTATTTCACCGTCGAAATTATATGAATCGATGCAAACTAAATTACTACATATAGTACTTATATATAGCTTGAGCCGCAGGCAAAGTGCTGCGGTCTGGGGAAGGATTACATTTTAATTAGAAAATATAATATTACACACAAGTGTGGTGGCCAACGGGTGTTATTTCTAACCGAGACATTTTTGCCAAATCAGACCTACCACATATGAAAAACATCAAGCAGCTACTAGTTACTTTATACTATATGCCATGTTTAACTATAAAATTATTATCCGAGTGTGCCCGAAGCACATCGCGTTTAGGAATAGTAGACTAGTAATTGAAAATTCATCTATAATATTGTATATGTTACAAAGCTGTAAGTTGTGATAAGGTTATGGAATGATTACAAACAGTAATCGGGTAAAATAATTAGGCAAAAGAGAGTAGGGCCACAAACAACTTAAAATCTATAAATACAATAAAGATTTTATCAATTCGCTCAGCATTATTCTAAATCACATAAATTCCAAGCTTGTTTACGCAAAATAAAAAAAAACATAATAAAATATAATATAAGACTATGTTGTCATATAATTTACAGTTCTGATAATATTATCTTATATATTGAAAACAATATAAACTATTGAGAAATTCGTCCTTAGTCCGTATTCAATTATTTAATAATAACATTTACAGGTATTCGTATGTATAAATATAAAGGCATATAGTGTATTTGTATTAGACTCGTGTATAATAATAAAATCCGCACCCACACATGTATTATTATATTCACGATTTTAAATTTAATGGCTCACAAGTCATCTAACCTATATCGTAATACACACCATATATACATATATATATATTTCATTTACGTTTATATTATACTCAACGAGGTTTTCCCAATGATAAGTATCTAGAAAATGTAGTAAGCGGTTATGCGATCTGTGCGTTCAATAAAGCCGTAGAAAGTATAATAGATAATATAATGGAGACGTTTAGTAATAAAAATACATGCTGTATAAAACAAGACAGTTATCATTGTTTTCGTTACATCTAAAAAAACAACCCTAGTCCTCATAATGTCATTTCGATAATATCTACTATAGAAAATATAAATCTTTAAAAATAATTTAAAATCTGATGTTATAGATTCGGCGATATCGTAATTAATTAGTTAATTAAAAATTTTACATTCTTATGTTAAGAAGAGCCTAGCTTATTCAAATTATTGTACGCAAATAATTTTTATCGTTTCAAATTGATTATTTTGTACGCATAATGAATATATATAATATGTATTATTATGTACATATATTTTCCATCACTACAACGGTAAATTATTAAATTTTTGCAAATGTGATGTAAATTTTGGATATTTTCTGTAACGCTGACACAACTTATCAATAATAAATAATATATAAGTATCATTTATATACCTGAATCGTACAGACCAAAGCTTTAAAGTAACATTGTTATTGAAATTTTTACTAAACAGCTATTTCACGAGTTGTACCTATGTATATGTCGTATTTTATGTCCAACAATAACACAAATATATTATTATGCGTTTGTGTTTAATATTTTCAAACACGATACTGTGGTATATTATGTTATTATTCGCGCTACAATTTTATTCGAAGCTAAAGGTTCATTGCGAATGAGACTGAAAAAAATGGAGAATGATAACTCAACGAATAAAATAATACATTTATAATACACACATATAGTCAAAGGGCAAGAAACGGACTAATGCGATAATATGATGTTATTGTTTATAAACACGTATAAATATAAATGAAGTTTATGAAAATAACAGTCAAAAGCTTAAATTAGATTATTTCTTTTCTAATTTAATAAATAAATGCATAAATACATACGTATTCATTTATATAAATATAATTTATAAAATTTAATTGACTTATCATTATAGAACATTATTTGGAATAAAAAAGACGAACATGAGTGATATTATATTATATCACCATAACATACCGTTTAGAAATTACATTACTGAAATATTTAAAATCTTACGGAAAGAAAACTAATTCTAGAAGAAGCAAACCAAAAAAACAACAATGTAATCATATATTGGATACCTGGACACAGGAATAATCGGTAACAAAAGGGCAGATAAACAAGCAAAACTAGCTATCAGATCACTGGACTCGCAGTATATCAACATTTTATCATACTCTGATATAAGAAAACAAATAAAACAAGACACCACACTGCTATGGCAAAATATATGAAACACCTAAAACACAAAATTAAACCAAGTCAAACAAACGGTCAAAAGATAGGGAAGAAACCCTAATATACTCCTCAAATTAAAAAAAACCTAAATAGGGTTAGAATTGGCCAAACAAGACTGACTCATGAATACCTAATGAATAAAGGTGACCCACCAATATGTCAATCATGTGGCACAACAATCACTATCAAATACATTTTTGAAGAATGTAAAATTTACATTAAACAAAGAAAAGATCTCAATATAAATATTATGTATTTATATTTATGTTTAAAATGATATGCTAATGACCAAGTTCTCGAAGTATAAATTGTATAAATTTCAAGACCAAAAAAAAAAAAACTAGTTATCTCTTTTGTAATTTTTTCCTTGTATGATATATAAGTTGCATGGTAAATAATGTATTTTAATCCTAAATACCTGTGCGAAAAAATATTTATAATTTAGTATAAACTGTAAAGATATATTATAAAAGTAAAATAATTGTATTAGGATAATTATTCATTTAGTTGAGCGAATGTTTTTAGAATTTTCGAAAAATCTATACATTGTTTGATATACCTATGCTATGTAACGCATCTTAAAATTATTATTTATATTTAAATTTTAGTAATTTTAGTATTTTGCTTATTTATTCATACGAGTTATTGGCTGAGTTTAATAAACAATAATAACAGTTCAAAATATAACGTGTATAGAAATATTATACTACAATATATTGCAGGATGAACTAAATATTATAAACAAATTATGTGAATTACTGAGTTATAAAAATAATTTATAAACATAGACTTTAAATTTTTAAGTTATAAAACCAAATTCATTCCATAATAATTATATCAATCAATTAAATTGCAACTAAGTACATTTTTACTTTTTAGATTATTTTATTGAATAGGTAGATTTTTCTCGATGGTGTGAGATGGTATTATGATATGTAATACAAAGCTGCAACAAAAATTAGTATTTTTACTATTTCAAATAAAAAACTAACATAACCAGATTTGATAGGCAGATATATTGTATGCATCATAGATCTTGTAATTATTGATGTTTTATATTAATCAATTATTCATATGATTTATAAATATTTTAAATATTCTCGTATGTAAATTACAGAGAGATGGATATTTATTACGGTATTTAATCACCAATTGGTTATTCATTCAAATTATTAATCATGTACACATTACGACATATTTTGTCTACACAAAAATATTTATTTTGTGTAAGTTTTTGATTTTTTCATACCATTTCTTACAAACGGAAATATTTTTTTCAAGTTAAAAAAAAGAACATAAATTACGTAAATAATATTGTAGAATTAATTTTTAATATTAAAATAAATGTATAACATGTATACCTTTATCTACTATAAATCAGTTTACAAAATAATGTTCTATACACACATTTATTATACTATTGACATAGTGTTCTGAGTGTTAAAAAACTTCACAGGATGTAGAGGAGGAGGAATATTCTGAGAAGTTCTGTGAAGACTACAGGAAGAGGAATAAACTTTGTACGTACGTTCCCCTGGGTAATTTAGTTAGATATGGTCGATATTTACAGCGCTGAAGAACCATATAGTACCTAGTATGCTACCTTATTCCGCTCGGTAAAACTACACGTTCATTACGGGAGGGGTTAAGAATTCAAGACACGTGTAAAACTCCACCGCTGAGGCTGTAAATTTGATTTTACCCATTGTTTACCGTCGGACGATTACGTTCAATGAATACATCATTACACACACTCACCACACACATACTCTCACGAGCGATCGGCGTATTTGTTTTTATTTGCACGATTATACTATGCTATAATAAATGGTATGAACTTAAAATTAGTTATGAATAATTATGGCAAAATAGAAATATTTTTGTATGTCAATCATACAGCGTCATATAGTTGGCAGGCGCGGTAGTGTTTCCTAGAAGAAACGTTATTCCAGTTGATATTACATTTTATGCATTGATGAATTTTTCGGTCTGTTTTCAACGTACCACGTGCACGGGTTTTGTGTTCGTCTGTCACAATTCGATTGGCATTTTTGCCCAGAATATGTTGCGTGCCGTTTGTAATTGGCCGATATTTAATTATCATTTGTAATATGGTCTAGAAGTTTTGAGAATGTCCCTGTTGTTGATTCATTTGGAAAGTTGTTGTTTTTTAAAAACGTGTTAAGTTATAATATCATATATGATAACTATAGTTTGATTTGTGAACTATTTTAATTATACGGGGCTCATCTATTTGGTATATTAGATAGGTCGAATATTCTGAATATGTCTACTTTATTGTAGCTAGTATAGAGCTCTAATATAGTAATTTTTTTTCGTTACTTTTTTAGTAAGTACAATATAATAACGTAAATTTTCATAGGTTGTACGGTTAGATAAACTTTACCCATTTTTATTACTTATTAGATTATTAGGTACCTCAAACTTACTTATCTATGTATACTTAGTTGTACTACGCATCTGATTACTCGAAACCCAGACACCAGCGACTGACTAAAATGGTTCTAAAATTAATTTTTATTATTTTTATAAACCTATCCTGGAGTGATATTAATTTTCTCCTTTTTTTATTGGCATAAAACGTCATACCTAAATTGTTTCAGTTATTCTATCATATATAATATTCAATATACAGTCACGATTTTAAATCAGTATTTTTAAATTTATGGTAGATATATATATATATTAAAATAATGATGATATTTCAAAAATACTTATTATGTATGTATTTTTAATTTGGAAAATCCGACACTAACATGTTTTTAATAAAAATAAATAAATAAAAGCAGTCAAGGACAACGACTGTAGTATTTTTTTTCAAACACCAATTGAATATTAAAAATAATGACATTAGTATCCTACTCCTTATCCATGGCATGCCTAATATAAATAGAAGCTATCTAAGATCAGAGCTTCAGATATATTTAGTTACCATTCCAGGTTATATTGATCTTGTGTGAGTAACAAATTTTATTACAGCTTATTGTCGCTTTTATAAGTTTATTCCTAGCCTATCCAACGTACATTCAACGTTATTAAGACCCAAGAGCAGTTTCAGTCATTACAAAAACATGAAATATTATCTAATCATTATGGTGGCAGTGTGTTTGTTTTCGGCAATTGGAGTGGTAAACGCTGATTGTCCAGAAAATTGCTGGTATTACAGGTCAGAGGCAGTCAAACATTGTTCTTCTCCAACAGCAACAAATGAGTGCAGTGGATATGATCTTTTTGGCATATGTAGATGTTGGTGTTGTTAAACTTATCTTTTTTAATCTGATCGATTCATAAATTGGATATAACATTCTATAGGTAATTATCTAAAAGTATTTTTATTTTACTGAATTTTGTAACAATATGCTCATGTTTTTCTGCAAATTACGCCTAAAATTTATCATTTTACGAGTTATGTATTCTGTGCTTTTCTTATAATTTTATTAATCTTCAGAAGCAATTTAATAGAAATTTAAAACCTACTAAATAAATATTTGTTATTTATACGAGTAATATCGGCGTTTTAACTTTTCTTCTCACAAACATGTCATATTTAACCAATAGTTTTTATTATATTTAAATTATGTAAAACTATTAACCACATTTGATAATGTAATCTATGTTTATTACCTATGTTGTTAACCAAAATATACTTAATAATATAATATGCATACTGATGTTAAACACAATACTTATAATCACTTTAAAAATATTTTATATTATGAAATTAATTTAAACAATTACAAAATATTTCTAGTACTTTTAATTATTTGTTCACAGTTATTTAAATTGCTAAATAAAATTTTATAATTGACATGCAATTTTGAATTTATGAACATTGTATTCACAACATTTAATTACAATTAAAGTTTTAAAATTTTACCTTTATTAATTATTTAAGAAAGATTTTATCTTTTTTATTTATTTATTTCATTATTAAAATTTACACACATCCCCTTCTTTTTCTCAAAATAAGACAGTAGCTGTTGATATATTTACTTAATCCTATCCTATTAAGAAGTAGTTGATTGGTTATTCCTACTAAATGAACCGGTCTTGCTAATCGGGCGGTTGGATCAATATAAATAAAATTTTTTAAGTTGTATTTTATAGATTCTACTGATTCCAGAAATTTATAACTTGTATTGCAACTAACAGAATCATACACAATTCAATTAAACACATATTTAGTCGTTTTACACTTTAGGTAA
Organism: Melanaphis sacchari; assembly: GCF_002803265.2. Classification (NCBI taxonomy): domain Eukaryota; kingdom Metazoa; phylum Arthropoda; class Insecta; order Hemiptera; family Aphididae; genus Melanaphis; species Melanaphis sacchari. The sequence continues at coordinate 358,411 of NW_020271429.1, read as the reverse complement.
GAAAAAAATGCTCCCTTAAAATTTTTTCAGTAAAATATTTGTAAAAACAAACACATTATGTTGAAATCAATGCATTTTTTATTATAATCAAAGCTAAGAAATATATTAGTTAGGTATGTATAAAAAATAGATATATTAAATACTTATGTACATAAATTATTATAATTATTTTAATGTATGATAATTACATTTAAATGAAAAAAATTAAAATATTAAATATTTCAATTAATTCATAATAATTTAATTTCTTAATGAAATCTGACTATGATCAAAATAACTAAAAAAAAAAAAAATGTAGCTTTTCAACACTGATTCTTGGTCTTAAATAAGACTTGATCCTTTTTAAGACCAAAACAGAATTCCGTAGAATAGTTAGGAATAGACTTTGTTTTTTATTTTTTTTTTTTAATCAAAAAATCTTAATGGCTGTAGACAAAGTGGTTACGTATTAAGCACAGACTATATAAGCACTTATGGTACTGAACTGTAAAAAGTAGCAACAAAAAGTTATCATCACTATTATAAAAATATACAGCTATTGAGTAGTATATCTACTTTACAACTTAATAAAACTGTAATTTATAAGTATAATAATAATTTAAATTATGAATATTTAAAAATGGCAGTACTTCTCCAACTACGATAGAATTAAAAATCACACTAGTATAGTGAAGTACGAATTGAATAATTTAATTTATTAATTTTTAATGGTTGAATGTATTTTAATTTTTCGATAAACTAGCTGATCATTTAGCTATAGTAAATCGATTTAAAATGAAATGTAAAAAATGCATAAAGTTGACTATTGTTAGATTTTATACTTCGTGATTCAAGCTCGAATACTGGCGACGTAAATAATATATATGCTCGTACTCAAGATTTTTGTGTTCTATTAGCATTTACAAAATCACTGAATATGACATAAACGAAGAGTCTTTAATTTGTAAACAAATTTTAAGATTGATAGTTATGTATAGATCACAATCTTGGACAAGTGGTGACACGGGCGAAAGCCTAACCATTTCGTATAATTATGAGAATGCAGTAATATAATATTAAGTTGGAGCCGTTGTCAGTCCCGTGTCGTTTAAAAGAGTGGTTTCAGTCGTCACCGACACTTATTTAAACAGGCGTGTCGAGTATTGGTAGATAAAAATTGGGTTTCGAAATGTCCACGAATAATCCTTGTGTAGGCAATCGTGGTTATACGGTTTTTTGGCATGAACACATAATGTATATATAATCGTTTTTGCTTATATTTACATTTAAACGTTACGATTACGACGACTATGACGCTAGGAATTTCCGTTAACCATAGATTTAAAAATTATCTAAATAAATAATTATTCAATTCGAATATTCGAATTAATACAATCGAACTCAAAGTTCATAATTCACAATTTCACATGTACAATTGTTTTCCCCTCTTATTCCTTTTCAACCATCCATTATACATTTAAACGAATAGTATAATAGTCCCGTCTGGTCCATATAGCCAGACATAGAAATCCCAATCCATAAAAATTCGCTTACTATTTTAATTTTTGAAACCCAAACCCTAATCTAATTTAAAAAGCATAGCCTTCTTGTACCCGTCGTCCATTTATTAAGAAACTGAGATCCAGTCCGGCTCAGTGTACCAACGAACCAACCGTTCCGTGCAGGACTTTGGCGCATATTTTCCTATCGTCAGCAGCTGATGGCGAGGCTTAGCGCCGCCATTGAATTGTCTGACTAGGCAACAGTGATGGCACAGCGTTTTCTCGCTGACCACGGGTGGCTGTGTTGGGCGCCGATGAGACTGCTGGCTAGGCAACCGTCACACCACTGTGTTCCGGCGGGTATTGTACTTAGTCACTGGGTCGGCAAATTTGATGGATTATCGCGGGTATCAAGTCGTTTCCGCGGGCTCCCATTTTGATTAGTGTCATGGGGCTTGTCGGTATCGTCGTCAAGTCGGCCTGTTGATTTTCGTCGTCGGTAGCTTTAAATTTAAACGCGTAATCTGGTATGGCGACGGGCGTCGTAATGAATCGCTTTCTGACACATGCAAACCACATCGTCTTTGAATGTTGTCGCATTACGACGGTGTGGTTTTCGGTTTTTCGCTTGTTTAACCGGACACTTATCTTTTACTGGTTTTATTGAGTTTAGCGGTTTAACAAGACTATTTGAGTTGTTAGTAGACCTTAGGAAAGCCTTTAATAATGGGTGATAGTCGTTTATACGTTAACTGCATTGGTGTTGGACCATTTTATTATTTACATCCCATCGTCCAAATATTTATATTTTTTTTTTGTCATTTACTGTAAACTCAAAAAAATATTTATATACTAGAACTTAAGTGAAACAAGAAATGTATCGATTGGCTATTATTTATTTATATTATATTTAAAACAATATATTGAGTGTTTGTGGGGTAATCTTCATTAGTTCTTGCTTGTTGCTTTTTTATTGCATTCAAAATTCTAAAAGTTTAAATGCGTAAAACTTATTTATATAACCCTGTTTCTTTGATTAATTTATTATCATTAATAATTGTATAATTATTAATAGGAATTTCAGAGGTCGTGCTGTCTAAAATAATACATTTAAAAACGTCAATAATTATGAAGAAAACACACAAAAAAAAAAAAATAATGATAATAATAACCAGATCAATAGATTGTTGATTCATTAATATTAATAATTTGTAAAATACGAACATAATCTTACAACAAATTAGTGAATTACCGTTAGCACGATTATTTTAAACTAAACTAAAGATAACATTAAAATTGATTGGATTTCAATTAATTTATAGTGATTAAGTATAGTAAGTCTAACAGTTATATGACTGAAACAGGAAATTAATTAAATTATAATAACGTGTTAATTTATATCAATAACGCAAACAATTTGGTAAAAATAAACAATAGGCAAGATTTTTTGAGAGAAGAACTCACAAATTTTAACTACATATAAGCTGATGATTAATTTGACTTAATTTGTACCCATTGTTTATTTAACTTTAATAATATAACTGCCATTGTTTACTTTTGTTCATAAAGCTATAGGCTTATAGATTTAATGTCGATAAATTTACATTAATTAATATTTTGCATAAGACTTTAAATAATTTGATATTTAATTAGGTGTAAGAAAATCTTTAAAATAAAAAAATAAACTAGAAGTGAATAATATAATATGCTGAAATAGTGTACAGATAGTTAATGCAGATATTGAATTTATATATTATAATATAATTCAGTTTTAGTAATTTTAAAATATTATCATTTATTGTACCGTATACGATAGAAACCATCAAAGCTAGAATGAATAAACAAATAAAAATAATATTAATAGTTTTTTTCTTCTTTTTACTTCGTTAAAAATTTGAAAAAGGAATTAGACTGTATAAATCACGTTTAACGTAACCCAGATTGTAAGTTTGACCTAAGACTTGATTTATAACAATTCACAATGACAAAAAAGCTGGGCGTATTATGTGAATATTCTTTGAACAGTTTGAATTAAATAGGATATGTTAATTCTAAAATACTATCAACCGTTAAAATGAACTGATTTAAATCATATCTATTGTTTCCGGGGGTTTATTTTTTTTGCAGGTAAAAGCTATGATTAATTATTACCAAATGAGAAAAAAATATATTATATTTATTTTGAATAACGCGTTAATGGACGAAACTATAATGCAATGAATTAACAATGTTTTAAAATAAATCAAAAAATAAAAATAACATAGCATGTTGAATTTTTCACTACATACTTTTATATTTAAAGTTTAAATTATGTTTAAAAGTGTTTTTTTTTTTTTTTTATGACTATTTAATTGTTATTATTTTAGTATTATTTACTTTACTTTTTAATCTAATATTTTAGTGCCTTTGCCTATTAAAATTTGGTTGTTTTGTAAAGTTTTCTCAACATTTACTGAAATAGTTAAATACTTTTTATTCAATGTTAAATACTATATATATATATATATATATATATATAGAGAGAGAGAGAGAAAGAAAAATTATAATGATAATCGAATAATATAAATAATTGCGAACACAACTAATTTTAATATACAATCCATGAAATAATTTAAAATTACATTATTTATAAATCAATTAAAATATAAATTCAATTTGTTCAACTACATCAGTAGTACAATAATACTTGTTAAAAATGAGATAATTTAAAATAAATCTAATTTGATTTTAATATTTAATTTTCATAAAAATTAAATGACGACATAAATATTTTTCTTTTTGAAAAATAATTTTTTAATCTTATTAGGCCTATATTTTTATATTAAAACTATAAAAAAAAAAGTCTGCACTTTAGTGAGTTGCAAATAATACTAAAAATGGTTTAACAAAAAAAAAAAGGATAGCAACTTTTATTTTTAATCTTTTGAAAACAGTTTTTTTATTATTGTAAAAAGTGCAAGATTTCTTGAAATATTATACAATCTTTATTTTTAATTTAATGAATTAAATTATAAATTACTACAATAATTATATTTTTAAGTAGAAAATTAAATTTAAATTTGAAAATTGTAAGTATACTATAAAAATAAGAATAAAAAAAAAAAATAGGTTTTTAAAATCAGTTAAATAACGTAAACATTAAAGTAAAATCACAAAATTAAGACGATTTTAAGTGTTATTATGTATATTTGTAGCCAATGTTTTACTCCTTATAATAAATCGGTACTCATGGACTTTAAAAATAAATATAATGTATTATAGTAATGTAATTCTAATTTTCTTTACTATTTTTAATATTTAAGCCTCAATCAGTAATGAGACGTATAAACTGTGTAAGTGCAGTAGTTTATTATCGTTAATGAAAACAAAATAAAATAAATATTTTATTTTTATCAATTATAATATTTATTTCTGAGAATAAAACTCTTTTCTAGGCATAACATATAGGCAAACATAAATGAAATAATGTGATCTGTGTTTACTATACATACTTTAAAACGTGTTTTAATTAAAAATACATAACAAGTATGTTTAACAGCATATAATATTATTGTTAGGGGATTAGAAATATTGATTTTTTTATCTTTGTGTTCTCATAAATTATAGAAATTTAAACGTGTTTTTATTCCAATGTACTGATCAATTTAGTGAAGCGATACAAATTATAAAAATAAATTTGATTTTGTTGTCAAATCTGTTGAAGATGTCGACTTTTCTAGATTTTTGATTTTTGAATTTCAACCTCTCAAAAAACTTAAATACTTCATTTTTTTTTTAATAATTTATTTTTAGGATTTAGAGAGATAAAATCAAAAAAAATGTAAGAAAGTCTATCTCAAGTAAACTTGACGACAAATTCAAATCTGTTTATTTTTATCGTTTCACTAGATTAATCAACACAAATGAAAACACGTCTAAAATCCTATATTTTACGTATGTTAGACAAAGACAGAAAGTCACCGTTTCAATCCCTTTAAGTTTTTGACATATATTATGTAAATTGTAGCTACACGTTATATAAAAAATATACAATATACAATGTATACATATAATCATAACGATACATTTTTTATACACCAAATAATTTGTTCTACTTCATTGATACTTTTATACGAACTGCAAACAATAAAATTAATAAAATTATTAGATTCAATTGTAACAGTAATGTTTTCGTATTTTTTTAAAATTTTTTGTTCTATAGATTTTGTTGGTAAAAAATACTTCGAAAAATTCAAGTATCTATATTTTAATGGATGTAAAATCAAATGAACAGATGCTTAGAAAAGATATTTAAATAATATTCTTAAAAAGCAATTTTTATGTTTAAAAAAAAAAAATTGGTTAACTAATTTTATGAAAAAAAGAACTTTTTTTATATTTTTTAGTAACTAACATAAATTAAATTTTTAACTTGTATAACCAAGTCTCAATATGGACCTTTTTTTTTTTTAGTTCGATCTTTGATCATAACTTTTACTACATTTACTTTAATTCTTTATTAGATATTACTATAATTACTTTTAATCTAATTATAGTAATATTTAAAGAAAATAACAGGTTATTAGTTTTTAGTTGTAAAAAAACATTATTATACGTAATAGGATAGTATGTAATAAAATGTTGTAATACTTTGAAAAAACCTTTTTTGTAATAGAAATCATTTTTTTAAAACTATTTTTCCTTTTAACTAGAATTATAACTTTTTAATGATTAAATGCTAAACCATGTTATGTTATTTATATAAGTCACAATTAATTATTTAAGGTAGAAAATACAAAACTATATAAATTTCATTTATGGATAGTTTTGTATACGTGTAAGAGTTTTATTTAAAATCCCTTTTATTAGCTATATTTCTATTAAAGTATTATAATTTAAACAAATTAGAATTTTTGTGAGGAAAGTTTTAAGTAACGAATAGATATTTAATACAAACCATAATGACATTGACTTATCATGGGACGAAATCAAGTGAGAATGGAGATAGATAGATAGTGTTGACGAGTTAGGAAATATGAAATTCCAAGAAAATAAGACAAATTTACAAATAGCATATAATAAAAAAACGATGGAAGGAAATCATTTTGATGGTAGAAAATCTCTAAGTACCATAAAGGATAAAAACAAAATGTTTTAATAATATCGAGTTTTTTTTATTTTTTTCATTTTTGCTAAAAATAAATTAATTTTTTTAAAATGAAACCGATTTATTTTTAAATATTTTCTTGAAAAAATTTAGTTAGAACGTGATTTTATAGTATTGTGATTTAGGTATATTGAAAAATATACAAATATGAGTTATTACAGAAATACCATAATAAAATCGTTACGGCAATACTGCAATATATTATGATTAGGTATAAACATTGGAAATTGCTTATAAAAGGGAGAAATTAAGGTTGCAGGTTTATATTTAATTAAAACGCATAAATATGATTTTAGTCATTTGAAATATTTAAGTAATTTGAATTTACCTATTCCAATAAAAAAATATAGCTGAAAAACAATAACACTTTAGGTTCCGATCATTATTATAGATAAACTTCATATTTTGTATCGGCCGCTGTTTTATTATTGATTAATATTTATCCAGACAATAGTTTTTCAAGAATGGTAATTAATTATTGCATACTTGAGTATTTTTAATAATACTATTTTATTTTATTTTTAAGTATTGATAATATAGTTTATGTTACAGAAACAAATATTATCTGATAATTATGATAATAATAAAGTACTATTTATTGAAAATTGTTACAAATTATGGTGGTAGGCATGTTATGTGGTATATTATATTTTATTATATGTTTATTATATATGTATTTGATGCATTCGTTCGTGATTAGAAATGTTAGAAAATCTGTAAATAAACGTGAAAAATATCTATTTACTAAACTGTAAACAATTGAAGAACTTTTTTATTTTCATGTTTTTGTTTTTTATAAAATATCTCTCATGGCCATTACATTTAAAATTACAGATGTGATGTGGCATGATGAAATTGTTGAGTAATATTTAATAGTTTACTATAGCATAAGTATAGATACTACGAAGTAAAATTGTTTCACCCTTGCAGTAAAATAATTACGTCATTATTAAATAATAAATAGATAATGAAGCTATAGTACACTACATTATATTATAACATAATCTACCTAACCATGCATCGTTTAATCGATCGGAACACAATAATAATTGTTAATCGTTGATAAGAGATGGCGTTTCGTGTGGTTTGGTCTTTTGAATGTACAACCTTTCTTTTCCACGTGAAAGCTGATGTTTTCGTGATTATTACTCGGGGTAATGTAATGGGGTCATCGGTTATTTAAAAAAAAAAAAAATAGTAATACGTGGATCAGTGTATCTAATATTTTTATTACGTATATGTTAACATGAGCAATATATCAATTGATAATAATATGACCAAAATATAGGTTTTGAGATTATCCAATCAGTTTTTGCTAAATTAAAAAATATAATAAAATCAATTTTCCATTAAAACCGATAGGCTTAAAAATCAATTTTCCGTTACGCGCATTAGGAATAAGGAATGTTGGAGTCGATACTATAACAATCATAATAACGATATAATGTATAATTCTATAGTACCAAATACAGTAATATATATATTTTATTGAGTAGATACATTCGGAACCTAGTATTATTCTTTGGGTTCGACTTCGACAGCTGTACGTGTTTCTCAAATAACAATATATTATCATTTTCGTTCAATGTTTTTGAGTAAGTATATAATAACAATACAAAAATATTATTGTTTATTAAAACGTAATGAACTGACTATTATGCGGAATCATCAATCGTTATGTAATGTTGTAATGATGTATTTGCAATTTTGAATAAATTTACGATTGATTCAAGGTAGCTGCATTATTATCATATACATTTTCTATCACAGATAAAATGTTTATAAAATAGTTTATCTGTTTCTAGTTTTTAGAGACTTTTAAATAATATAAAAGAGGGTATGTTCTATGCATACTTGTATTATATAGATTTTTAAATGACCAAACTTTTTATTTAAATAACTCCAGTTTTTAATGTACCTTAAAACATATTGATATATATTTGTGTTTGAGCTTTTAAAGGTGAGCATTTTATTCAATTTTTAATCCATTACAAAACTAATTTCACCCCATCAAATATGTCGATATTGAAGACTAGTTTAATAGTTTATTCACTCAATTGATTAAAAAATACTGGTACTAAGCGCCAAAATTTAAATTTATCGTAAAAAATGCAGTATTATTTAAATATTTTTTAAAGCTAATAAACATTGTGATAAAATTAGCTGTGTGATACATTAAAACATTAGTTAAGTTGATATTAAAAAATTAAAAATGACAAAAATGACATTTAAAAAAAAGAATACAGTACAAATTTAATTTAATTTAAAAAATGCAAATTAAAAATGTATTTTTATATTCTTTGAAATGAGTAATGATACGCAGTTATTGACATTATTGATGGGTATCAACAATATGCTAATATTAAATGGGTTATAGAACAATTATTTTTTTCAAAAGTTTTTGAATTTTATATTGTCATGGATGATTAAATTATTACATTTTACGAGTATGATAAGGTTCTAAATCACCGGCAAAAAGTTTAGTGATTGCAGTATTAAAATCGATGTCTACAATTTTTTATTCAACTTTACCCAAGTTATCATTACAATATATTATTTTACTGCGATTCCAGACTCACATATGTTCATTCTTTGATGTCAAATAACTTGCGTCCTAAAATGTATTCAATGGGTAAGTTGTGTTCAAATGAAAAAGTTCAAAAATAAGTTATAGCTTACCTGTGTTCTAGGCCCAAGTTCACTTATTATCTAGTTGCGTCTCGTAAATTTATTCAAAAAATTGATCGTTTGAATGCATTTTGACAACATGCGAATATTTGTTATATAGACTGTATGCTACAATTATACAAAGTAATATAAAATAATTCTAGTTACTTATTATACTTTAACTTAATATTACAGACTATCTATTTATGACTGAAATATTTATATTCTAGTTAGGCAGAAGGTACATAAATTAAAAAAATTGATTTAAAACTCTAGCATAGTGAACGATATTTATGTGTAAAAAACCTAAGGTGTATTTAATATTAATATTTTATACTTAGTATATACTTACTAGCTGTTTAAATAATTTATAAACTAAATAGTTATTTCATAGAATATCTCTAATTAATATTTTAAATGTAACATTATATATTTTAATTTTTTTGTAAATATAAAAGATAAAATACAGGTGCAAATATACATTAAATAAAAAAACTTATTTTGTAAATTAATTTAAAATGACTATTTACAATTTGAAATACTAATATTAGTCAATGAATTTTACTAAGTTATTTTTTTTTTAATGTTATAATAATTATTAAATACCTAAATACTAAATTAAACTAAAACTCAAAATATTAATCAAAAAATATGAAAATTGGTGTTAAGTCAATGATATTAAATCGATTATTAATTTATATTGAATATTAGTTTTAGTGATAATATCGATAACATTGATATAACCAACTTTCTTCACTGAAAGAAATATGTAGGTAGATTATCGAGTGAATTTACTGCCTGTATAGTATACCTTCCTTGGGGAATGTAAGTCTTGTCCCATTATTGTATATGGGATGGTAGCCATATTAAGGAGGGAAATGATGATATACCTTTTTCCGATCATTTTATTTTTTTAATTCGTATTTAATATTTTTCATTAATGCTACCCCTCCCCCCACACTCACTCACTTAATATGCTTTGAGAATACCTTCCACTCCACATATAATCAATTATGTCTTAAAAATTCTAATCATATTTTAATCGACAACAATCTGTAACCTGGGTTTACGGTTAACAAAAATACCATGTCCCAACTACACATTATTTTAAATTATTTAAAACCGATAGGATAGCTTTGTCTATCACTCTTCGCGTAATAAACTTGCATCTGAATACCATTTATTTATCTAAATGTTGGTTCATTGACATCACTGATATTAGTGATATTGCATTAATGGTAAATAAACAGTAGCGGTTAATGAGTGCGCCTATAATCTCGTACACGTGAAGATATCTCATGAGAATCTTAAAATTATATCTTAAAATAACCATCTCCCGTCAACAGTTGCCACCCGTTAGTTCATAATGTATTGTTTATTACGTATAGGTAGATCTCAAGGTTTGGTTTTTTTTCTTTTCCGTCATCATCATCATACCATCGTCCCGTAGCAGATAGTTACTGTACCTGTCCGTCCGTTTTTGCGCCGCCCGGAAAATCGTTCGCATTACATTATTTCACCGCCACCGCAGTTAACAATGAATTTCGTTATACCACACACATACACTATACGCCCGAAATATAATATATATATATATATATATTTAGAGTCAAGAAAAAAAATATTCGAAAAAATGCATTTTGTAATCACACTGCAGCACGAGTGTGTGCGATCTGCGTACAATGAACATCACGTACGTCTCTAAAAGATCATGTTTTATATATTATATGTATGTGTATGTGTGTGTGTGTGTGTGTGTGTGCGTGTGTGGATGGTTCATTGCTCGGATACGTAGGTATAGTCCGTTTTTGTTCGGATATATATACAGACACACACGCGTGTAAATATAAATGTTATACGATCACAGTCGAGCGGAGGTGCAATATCATTTGGAGAAATGTCGGACGAGAAGGAAAAAAAAGGTGAAAAAAGTAATACATTTATAATAACGTGTATATAAAACGAAGAACATTATAAAATCCGTCGCCGCTACCACATATACTGTAATACATACTTTCTACGCGGTGAACCCCACCAAGGTCTCCTCATTTAACAGTCAATCTTCGTGAATTATGTTTTTTTCTATTTTTATTTTACCCCGTCTTCCCTCGACAATCGGTACATTACCAAAACAAATAGTTATATCAAAATTTGTAAATATAGCCGCCATAATTTATTTTTATCATTATTATTATTATTATTATTATTTTTCATCTCTCTCATTGTGTGTCCACTTAAAAGGAAAATCATAGACTTATGCAACAAAAATGAGTCATAGTTTTGACTACTCAAGTTTCTTTACTTTACAAGGCAGATTGCTTTGATTCATTTGGTTAATATAAATCGTTATTAACGGGGCTATTATGAGATATGATTTTAAACTTACGTATACATAAAATATAATTTATAGTAATATGACTAATATGATAAATGATCATATTGATTAATTGTACATTTTCAAATTATATGTATAATTGTTGTTGTACTACATATCTACATATTATCTTTAATAATATGACAATAATAATCCGTTGAAAATTATTTGATAAACGCGTTAACAAATGTTACTTAAAAAAGTGTACTAGTTTATATATTATTTTATTTGTAAATAATAAACAGTATTAGTAATTTATAAAATATTAATACTAAAATTTAGAATATTCACAATTTTTTTTTGAATTAAAATCAAAATGTAACTATCTCTTTTTTAGTTATATATTATACATGACGTATACTCTTTTGATAAACCTACCTCTTTAAATACATAAGTGGTAGCTAAAAATACGGATGATAAAACAATTATAACAATTCATAAGAAACTGTATACTGCTTCCTTAGACTGCTATAACTATCTTGAACTCATTTTGTCTAATTAAAAATGCCATTTCGAAATAAATTAATCCAAATTTTCACAAACCACATTCCATATGTGTCTTACACCTCGTCAAAATAATTAAATAATATTCCAGTTTCTCCTCTCAATCAGTAAATTTTTCGTAATCAATTCATTTAAAATTTATTTTCCTGGTAAATAGCATTAGTACTCGCTCTATGCACGAAACTCTCTGCTTACACATTGATTTAAATTATCAAACACACCAAATTAAATACGAAACTGTTAATGAAAAAATTTACAAATCATTAATTGAGGTAGTATGGACTAACGGCCTTTAATTTTGAATTAATACTAAGAATTTAAAAACTTAAGATGTTAACAAAATCAAACCTTTCAAAACACAACTTTTCGTTAAATAAACAATATACCACCATATTTTACTTATCTAATAACGCTCTACATAGATTCAGAAATTAAAATTATATATGAAGAAACAGTAAGATTTTATAAAAAAAATTACTTTTCCCGATTTTTTGCTCATCTAAATACCTACCTTATTACATTTTACAGTTTCAAATAAAAATAAACGATATAATTTCAATCTACTGGCTTCTCCCATCAAATCGTTTACTGTTTATACTAATCACATCTTTGTATCAGTTTTGGATTGCTTGGTATAGTCATTTAGACGCTAAGACGTGAAGAAACTACAGAGTCAATAGAAAATTGTACAATTATCTTTCTTAATACTCGTAAAGTATCTTTCGGTTAGTTTTAAACTTTGAATTGTTTTAGGGTGACTTACACGCAATTTCATTTTGGCTCACGAAAATTGAATAATTTTTATTTTTTTATTAAATAATTGAACCGTGATTGAGTTTAATAAAAGAAATAAAATTTAAAATAATATTAAAGATTAGCTAACCTACCATTTGTAGCTACATATATATATGTAATTTTTTTGTTATTAAAATGTACAAAAATTGGCAATGCATGTATATGTTTATCGAAACATTCAATAATAACTCGACATATTTCGAAGAAAGTTTTAAAAATTGTTTTTAAAGATTTCTAAAAATAGTGATTAAAACCATGTACAAAAATATAGCAATTTTTTTTTTCTAACCTTCCACAGGTGGATTGTCCATTTCGATCAAATTAGTGACACAAAAAGAAGTACCGATATGCCGTCATATTTTATATTTACGCCTTTAGTAACTTTAAGAAATAAATAAAAATTTGATTTAACAAGATTTTTGAGATATTAAGACTTAACTTTATTTAGTTTTTAAAAAGTTTCGAAATCGAGCTTATGTAATCTTAAGATCATCATTCTCCTTATATACAAATAAATTTCGTCAGTCAATTTCATTTTTTACTTTTGGATACAGACCAATTCAATTACTTGTTTCATGCCCCGTCTTTATGAGTGTACCATTTCCCTCATTGGATCAGATCCAAGCACGTGCATATGAGTAACTAGGTTCAGATACTTCCATGACCCTTGCTACTATATGAAAGCAAAACTAAAATCATAACAACAATAGTAATTACACAAAATTCATTTTGACACTACCATTTAAACTTAGTATTTGTTATTAATTGTGTCAGTGTAAATCTATTATAGCTAATAATTTTATGTAATAAAAATAAATTGATTACACATTAAATACGTGATAGTTACGAATAGATAACAATCAATCGACCCATATACAATATTGTAGATTTTTTAATATAGAACCACTCGTTGGTCAAATTTTAATTTAATTAACAAAATATTATAAAACACTTATATTGTATTAATATTTAATGGATGTAATGTAATTATGATCATATCCAGTGAGTAAACTTATGTTTTATACTTAAATATACATAATAAATACATCACTTTATTAAACAAAATACATTTCGATAACACAATCCATTCGATTTATTTTTATTTTTTAATAAATTGTATTTTTGAAAATTGCATCTAAGACTGTGTGCTAAATATTTGATAAGTAAATTATATTAATATTACAATAAAAACGCTAATAACAATAATAATAAATTATTTTTCTTACAATAATGTAATATAGTTGGGACAGTTGAATATTATTATATGATGGTACCATCTATTTTCGTATGTATTATGCATACAGTATGCTAAATTATAGTCTTATGCATGAAATACAATATATTTTTATAATTATAATATGAACGATATTATAATGTTATTGTGCCGAAAATGTAGAACACCGATTGTTAATGTAAATGCTAGTAGCTAGAAGTATAATAATTTAAATTTATTTCATAACAAAGATTGAAAAAAATAATATATATTATAAAAGATGGTAAAAAGTATATAGCCTTGATTTCGAGCAAGAGTTAAATTGTACTCGCATATTCGGTATACAAGCATGACATATTGTTGATATTGTATATCTTTTATATTGATATTCGTGGGTTATGACAAAAATATAATAATATAATATTTATCTACCTGCTTTAAACACTGATACTCATTTAAGAAATGTATATAACTTTTTTCAAATAATAATTTTAAGTAGATCAATAGTCTTAATAAAAACTCTTCATCATTAGTATTACTTCATACTTGAATAAATTTATTTCGGAAGTGAGTTTTGACAAAAGGTTTTTTGTGCCAACAATAGATATGACTGATATTTCATCGATATCACATCTATAATAAACACGATTCGTTCTTAAATTAAAAATGTAGAAGTGGTAGTTATATTTTGTATACTTTAAAATTTAATTTATTTGCTTATTGCTATAGTTAATGAATTGTTCTATAAAAATATAACAAATATAAAACTGATTATTTTTATAATTATAATCAAATTTTAATATGTTCATTACACATACTTAAAATAATTTATTTAATATTCGTTTATAGATTATGTGATAACAATTAAGATAATTCAATAGAATAAAAATTCACTTTTGCATGTAATTAAACCTAACCATTCAGAACATATTTTTATAATACTAATAAATTTCTGTACTATAAACTTTAACTTGAATAGGTAACATAATATGAAACGTTTGATACATCATGATTATTTATAACGCTTTATTCGAAGAATCTTGCAATAGTAGTTTAATTATTGTAATATTTTAAATACAGCTTTGTTTGTTGTATCATTTAATTTATGATAACAGTTTTTGATAGTAAGATAAATATATTTAAAATAACTGATAAAATGTAAGAGTATATAAAATAGCTTTATTTATTTTTACATATCACGTCACACGACTTTATGAGTTTTTAAAATATTGTCATATCGAGTATAATTTCCCGTAGAACAAATAATTAATCAAATATAAGTTGTTTGTCGGAAATTATATTGACTAATTGTATTAAGTTGTATTTAAATTTATTGACTGTTGCGTTAATAACTAGTTTTTTGTATACGATTCTCATCGTAGTAGTTACAGTTAATGTATTGATTTTGAAAATAATATATTTCAATAATAATAATATAAAGTTAAACATTAACTATTCAAAAGTATCATTGTGATAATTTGTCATAATATAATGTTTTTCGATAGCAAATATACGAGTCTACGAGTTGTCGTCACATAAAATATTTCATTGATTATTAATAATGTTTAAATGACATTCTGTAAATTTATTAATTTATAAGTTTGATAAAATAAATGAAAATTAAAAAAATAAAAATATTTTTAAATGTTAGTTATATTATATAGCTTATGATTTTTAAATTCATATTATAGACTGAATAGTATGTATTATTTACTATGCAGAGATAATGTGTTGTGTATTTTTTTATTTAAATAATTTATAATTTGAGCGATATTCTCTAATTCAATACTTTCATATATTATGTTCAGTAAAAGTATAATAATCTATTTTTATAACTTGTAATATTAATATAAAAAGTGTATTTTGGTTTAGTTAGTACGCCATTATACCGATCTTCCACTATATTTAATACTATGTATGAAATTTATTACATCAATATTTTTTGGATAATTAAATATACTGTATAAGAATTGTATGATTCAATTTGTATTTTATATCTTTACTAGTTCAAATGTATGAATATTAAATACCTTTTATGTACTTTTAAAGTACTTTGGAAACAAACTTACAATAATACATCTTGATAATAGAATTAATACTTGGAGCAATTTTCGTGTTTAATGATAGGTTAAAATTTGGTTTTTAATATAATATTATCGTACTTATATATTGTTGTTGCTGAGAAATCGTATAATCATGCCTTCATAGATTACTTCGTCCGTTTAAGTTCCAAACATTTTAGTAGCTTAGTCATTAAACCCATTCAAAAACATTTGATATTTTATTATAAAATAAATTACAGTTGAAGATTATCCGTTTATTGAATTAATGCGAAAACAATTAATAGCTACGTCATTTTACGAAATTTAATTTTAAATTGTAGTTTTAAAACTTCAAAACTAAAGATTATTCAAGATTATTATTCATCTTTTAAAATATGTGATGTATTGATCGCTATAACTAATAATATGTATTAGAAACAAAAACATTGCCGAACGTAATTAAGTAAGTTATTGGGACAAAAAGGTATACATGCAATCATATAACGGTGTGTGTATGTTATGGTACCTATCTATGTACGGCTATGTTGTATCGTTGTTCCATTGATCTCAAAGATAAGATGCTCTTCAATATTTACATAATCAATAACGATGGTGTTATATTTAGGTCGAACCTTATTTATAATATATTATAAATAGGGAAACGCTATAGGTAGGCAAACTGTGTATGTATAAAAACGTTTTATGCGTGGAGATGTGAGCGAAATACATCCCAAATAACCGTATAAAACGTGCGGACGATGTCAAAATGTATTTTATCCGCGACATAGCAAAACGGCTGAGGGATAGGATTTGTGAAACCGTTGGTGCGTCGTGTGTATAATGTATATGTATATATTATATATAAACGCATATATAGAAAAGAAGATCGAAAATCGAAAAACTATCAGTCGATATCTACATAATATACTTTATATATTTAATATTTATGTTATATACGCATATTATTTATAGAAACGCCAATAACGAAGCGGTTGCGTCAAAAGCTTTATGTGCGTATGGCAAAAAGGCACACATGTTCCCCGCACTGCAGCACGATTGCGCTCGTTCTATCTTTGTACACAAAAAAAAAAAAAAAATGCAACACGATTGTGATTCTTGAAATATAGATAATGTCTTTTCAACAGTTTTCCATTATACTATTTAAGAATATTGATAAATGCAGGTTTAATAAGCATTATTATTTTTCCAATATGCTAGAACGATAACCAGAATCATTCCACCGAAATTATAACCCATAGCTTTAGACTTCACATCTTTCTAATAAATTGTTGGAAATTCAAAATTAAATTTACTAAAAACTGTAGTATTAAAAAAAAAATAACATACACAAACCTCGAAAAAAACAAGAAGATAAATTGAAATTTATAACGCTACCTTGGATAAAATTAGAACAAAATTAATATTTATACAAGAATATTTGAATGAAGTAATGGGACCACAAATTTGTGCTACACAATTGTAATTCTTAATTTTTATTTTTAAAATAAATTAATTGTAATATAAATATTATTTATTGAGTTGTTATATTATAATTTTTTTTAATGCGACAAGAATATAATTTGTAGTTTTTTATGTATTAATATTTTTTAAATAGTGTATTGTGTGAATTAATAACATAATACGAAATAATTTTTAACCAAGCCAATAATTTATTTTTTTTTAAGTTCTAAGTCTGTAAAATTGAGAAGGAAAATTGTTAAAAGGAAAACACCTATATTTCATGGAGCGTAATTGTGTTGTGGTTTTTTTTTTCATGTAAAAAGATAGAAGGGGCGCAATCGTGTTACAGCCGTTCCCGTATATGTAAACAAGTCTACGAGAAATTGTTTGACCTTTCATCTACCTGCACACTGGCTTGGTATGCATCGTGAGACAAATTTAGCAAGAGTAAGAAGTAGAACCCTAGAAATTGATAAAAATAAACACTTCTGACCTAAAAATAGTAAAATAGTTATATTAAATATTAATAATTATTGTTTATAAGTTGTTATCATCTTTTACGAAAAAAAACCTTTACCAATTATCTGTATTTTAAAAAAATCGACGAGTCGCGTCATAACTCAAACAGCGTGAAATCAATTAATCCGCTGTTTTTGACGAATGGTTACGATTTAATTGATTTATTTTGTGAGAATAGAGGTTTCCCCGCACTGCAAAGAGAGTAAACTTACTGAAATTCAATCTTAAAATATTAAAAAACTGTTTATTTTCAAAATTATCCAAAACATATTTTTATGGATACAGTTTATTTTAAAATAGAACGCAGTAGTCGAGGCTAAGATATAATTATTGTTCACCGTAAAGTACTAACAAAAAGGAACAGATATTACAATGGATCTAATTACAATCGTGTAAGTTTTTTCCAAGAATATTAAGCTATTATAAGAAAATATTAAAATTCAAGAAGAGGATCAGCAGCTGTCCGTTTATAGTTTGAAAAAAATATGCTTGTCAAATATTAATGGTATATGTGTTGTAAAGTACTACAGTATGTATCCGAGTTATATTAAAGCTTTTGTCATTTGTGTAGTATTATTCTTTTTAATCTTTAAAGAACTTTGAACATAATGTAATTGCGATTTTCAAATACCATATTCTATGGAGGTAAAATGATCACATTTTCTATACATATATACAGTGTTATGTACCGCCTTTGCCATAGTATAGAATCACATATAAAGTATAAATATATATAAATGTTTGTACATTTAACTTAAAGTATTGTTATATAAACTTTTTTTAAGACAAAAATGATCAATAAGAAAATGAAATGTTAACCTTTTTGATTGACTCCTGAAAATTATTTATTCGAGTTTACTTTATTAACACACGTTATCAATGTATAACAACCGTAAGCCGTTGAAAAAAAAAAATAATAATATTATATACAGAGTTATAGTTTTACTATCACAATAAATTATTGCATTTTTTGCTAACTAAATTTTGTATTTATGTAATGTGAATATCGTAGTGCGCTATAATAATCATAAATATAATTTATTCATAATAAATCAACATACAATTTTTTCAATAAATGTTTGGTATAAGTTATTGTGTACATTATAATTTCGTTAAATAAAATAAAACATAAAATATATAAATTATGAATATTATAATCATTGTTAATGTTTTATTCGAGGAACATTGAAATTACTCTAAAACGTATTATAATTAATAAATAAAACTGCATTTTAAATATTTAAATATTGATTTTACGTTGTAGGTGTTTATGCTTGTCATTTTATTGTAGTTTTATACTGATTGATAAACAAACTTCTTGTTTGATAATTTTTTTATGCTTTTCAACAATGCAATTGTCAAATTCACGATATTTTGTCGATGACTGTTACTGTTGTTTGTAATATAATAATTAACATTACAGGTAAATATCATTCATAATAAGCTAAATTCTGAATAACCTAAGATGAAACTGGCTGTTAGAATATTAAAAAAAAATCTGTAAATATCATCGTGTCTAATTAAGTATTGTAATGAAACCTTTTGAAAGAAAAAAAAGTGTGGTTACACCTATATCCAAATCATTTGTTTTTTATATGCACATGAAAAAAATAATATGTTTCACTTGTTACCTTCAGGCAGTGAATAAATACTCTGGAAGAAAAGACAAAACAGGAGACATTGAGACATATATAGACAGCAAACGTGAGCGAATATTAAAAATTACTACAAATCATAACGTCGTTCGTATTTTAGCATTCGTTGCTCGTTGGCAGGAATAAACTTTTTATACAAACTTTTCAGCAAGTGCATAAATTCACGTGATCAAATATTCAAATTTAAAATGTCTATCGCAGTATTTTCACCTTAACGGTTTACTTATAAATGCAAGGCACAGTAGTGTTTTCTATGTTACCTACCAAATTGTACACTCACTGTTACATTGATTGAGTAAAGTAAATCAATTCCGTTGAAAATGTTTATATGTTTACGATAGTAAATCATTGATTATTTGTTTATAAATTTAAAATAATAAATAATAATAATAATCTAAGTTAATTTGTTGCCCGAGTAAACAAATGTTAAGTCCAAACAAAATTCATAATCATCATTTAAAAGCATAACGAAATAAATGGAATCCTAATGAAGTAACATTGGAACACATACACAAATCAATATATTAATTTTAATTTTGTAACATTCAACATTTTGTTAAAAATAAAGAAAAATATGATGAATGAGATATTTCCAATAAAACTCGATGTAATATGTATTTTAGGTATTGTTTATTTTATTTTTTTATGTTAAAATTGTATTTTTTCCATCTTTTTTTGTAATCATTCATGTGATATGACATAACTTACATTTAATATCAAACAAGCATTATAATATACATAATAATATTGTATAATAGTTGACATAAACATTAAATTATTTAAGTTTGATTTAAAAAAATAACTAAATAATATAAATACTATAGTGTATATATAAGTACATATTTAATATATATTTACGTATTTAACATATGGATGATATGAACAGTAAATGCATTTATATATTAAATTATATACACTGTATAATATTTTCGATATGTACCTAATTATTATAAAACTAAACAATTCAGTCTGCTTCTTATCTGTTTCAATCTTGTAATTTATAAGTGTATAATATTAATTTAATAAATTACAAATGCACATTATAATAAATGTAGCTAAATATTTATCATACATAAACAAAAGTACAACTAACAATTACAATTCATTTATTCAATGAAAAAATATTTAAATATTTGTTCCACTAGTATAATAAAGAAAAATAAATTTAAGTTTAATATTATGTTCCAAAAATATTTTCATAATTTAATAGAAAATTATTGGAATTATTTATGTACCCGAATCGTTTGTATAAAATAATGTAATAGATTAAAAAGTATATACTTTTATAAAAATGTGATATGTGTTATCTGAATCGATTGTTAAGTAACTGTACAGATTGTACCTGTATTGATGAACTTGGTGAAAAAGTTTTACAGAGTCTTAATGATTTTTGAAAATATACTCAACATGTTTTTCTATACTGTTGATATTTTAAATTTTATGTATTTCACATCAAGATTTATTTTGGTATTATATTAATATGTTTTATAATTGCATAACAGTATAATTATTTATTATTTATAGATTCACTAAAAATAAAAACTTCCCCCCAACCTCTTAATTTTAATTTTAAATAAAATATCAAATATTCAAGTCATTTTCAGACTTAGATGATGTCCTAATAATACAATTTTCAATGACATTTAATTGAATTTAACAATAGTTTGAATAACAACATATTTTGACAATGGTAAGAAAAAAATAATACTATATTACCTATGTATTACATTGCTTACTAAGATGTTTTTATTCATTCTATAATCATTGTAAATTCTTAATTATATCGATGCACCTATACAATAGATTGTATTCAATCTAAAATAGACTAAATATCAATTTCTAAAATGTCCGTCGATTAATTATTGATGATGTAGGTCGAATGACAGAATTTAAATCATCTGATCTCATTGCTATTGATATTTTACCATCAAATGAATACAAAGAGGTTTTCAATATATGTTTTTTGTACCTCTTTAATTTGCCATACATATTTTGAGATATGGAAGTATTTTCGTAGGATAAATATGTAGGATAAAATTCACAAAATGAAAAATCTAGACCACTTCCGTGACCTTTTTTTTCTTTTTTGTTACATAGGTACATGTATAATATATACAAGTATACGTATTCTTTACAAACCGTAAAATATACTGCTAATTTATTTGTATAAGTATTATACTACACACATTAAGGCTTATAAAAACTGCGTATGAATGTGTATAGAATAAATGTGTTATTTACAAACAAAATATAATTTACTATGGGAATTAGTAAAAAATATATAGTGAAGACTTTTGATTTTTTTACATGTAGAAAACATAGTCAACATAAATCTTTATTAAACTTCAATTCGATCGTTTCGTATCATGTAGAAAACTTTATAGGTAATGTGTTCATTGTGTAAATGCGACACTCATTAATAATAATAATAATAATGGTTATTTATTTATTTAATCTGGGCAAAGTCACCAAGGTGAACGATCTCGCGTGTGCGAGACGCCAGCTCGTTGTGTGGGCAAACATTAACAGTTGTAGGTGTTCTTTTAGATCGAGAGCCGGTCGCCGGTGATATATAACAGCGGATTCACCACCCATTTTTCTCTTTTCCGTTCCATGTGTCATTATGCGTTTTGTCAAAAAAAAAAAAAAAGAAATAAACCCTGACGTGTACCTTAGGGTAATGGCCCGAGAAAATCGCTAGGCTATTAATCAATTTATATTCACAAATGACGCCCGCCATTAATGATTGGCAGATCTTATAAATATCTATCTACCAATATAGTTTCATTACTAAATAAATATTTAATTACAATTTTATTTTTAATCGATCAGTTTTATAGTGCAACCATGATAGTAATGTATTATCGTTAATGAACAAAAAAATAAACAATATAATAGATACACAATAATAAAATAAATATTTCGTTTATTTCATTAATGCAAATACAAATACTGTTATACTATATTTAGAAAGAAACGTTGTATATTCTATACAAAAGTATAAGTAAACTTTAAAAGGCGAATAATACGCAATTGTTCTTTGATTATAATTATAAAACACTTTTTTTTGGCTAGTTCGTTGTTCATTGAACGTTTAAGTTTAAAACCACTCACAATATTTATTTAGTTTTTTCTTTTACGTGAATTTGGAAATTTAAATAGAGTAATAAATATTTTATTTTATTGTTTTTAGCTAACGCAACTACCAAAATTTATTTTCAGAAAATAATCATTATTAGTATCAAAATAAGGAGTAGATAATTTAGATTAAAATATTTGTTTTGTGTTTATTGTGTTCATAGAGATAAAAATTCTACTTTTATAGAAAAAATTTATGTGTTCATCGATTTATGAATTTAAAAATCTTATCATGTTATACATAACAAAATTAAAAAAAAAAATTATAAAATTGACTTGGATAAAACTAATTTTTGGCATTTTAGATTTTTCCTTTACAAGGTTTGCGCAGTTTGCGGTGTCCTGTAATAATATGATTAACGACCATATATTTCTGCAGCAAATAATTTTGATATGTGGAAATGTCAATGTTAACGATTGATGGTTGTGTTTATAGCGTAGATATTGTTTTATTGACGTAAAAGATTATGAACCACTCATCGCAGACCACAGTATTCCAATACAATAGCATATGTGTTTTCCAATTTTAGAATATTTCAGTGATGATACTAGTTTCATTTTTAACGTGTTAATGTAATAAATAAGGCAATCCTAACGATTAATTTAACAATATAACTGATACTTGAATTTTATTGTTTCAAAGGATTATAAATATTGAAAACCGTTGTAACCTCGTATTGTTGCAACTGTTGAATTTTAGCGATATTCATATAATATTTTAGATTTCTACATTTTACGTAATAGATATGACACTGCATTTTTTTAAAAATTATACATCCTTAGTTAAAATATATTAAATAGAATGACTTATAGATTTTAATTTTTACTTAAATCTATTAATTTATCATAAAAAAATAAATATTTTAATTATTTTAATGAGAAAAAAAATTAGATACATTATTTTCTTATGATAATATTTAACGTTATGCGTGAAATATTGTAAGCACATACAAATATTGAAAACATGTAACGGAGTTATAGAACTCGTAAGGATCAAATAAATTCTGCTTGGATTTTACTTTTTACTAGATTGACTAGTGGATATTTATGTCAATCACAGTACAGATTTACGTCAATTTATTTAGGTCTGCTAGGATTAACGTCACTTATTTTGATACGTTAATATACAAGTCATTAAGATACTTTTATCGTGTAAAATTTTTGTTTCCGTGTTTTTATTCTTTAATATTTTGTCACTTTAGTTATAATATTAATTCTCATTTTTTGATAAATAATCACGCAGATATCGGTATTTAATGAAACACGTTAATGCATACTTAATTCGACTATGTTATTGTATATGGTAGGTACATATTATATGAAACTGTTATGTTTTTAACAATTATACTTTAACAGCTTGAATGACTGACAACAATATAATATTAAAATTATAGAAAGTTAGACGTGATAAAAACAAAATCAAGTATTGTGTGGTGTGTAATTAGGCAATAGCTGACCATTATACTTCCAATATATAATAGCCTAATAGCCTTAAAACTTACAAGCAGTAAGCAGTCTACTAAAATAACTTGAGCCGTTTTCTCACTTTTCTTCCCTAGCTGCTTCTTAATATAATTTTATCAATTGGTAATAATCATAGTATACTATCACTAACCTGTTTTTTAAGACGACACTATAAAGTTTAATTTTATAATTATTTTACACTTAGGGTTTACCATGTCTATTAGCTGTTAAAGATAAGATTTTAATGTGTGTATAGACATTTTTGAAAAATAATATTTACGTTTTTCAATTTTAAAAAAAAAATTTAAAACAAGTGGTTTTTTTAATTTTCCATTGTCCATTTGTTTTTTTTTTTTTAATTGTCATACAAAATTATTGTCTTTATCTTAACATCAAAAGTTACGTTTCAAATTCGATTCAGACTGATTTATTTCACGAGTGTATAGATAGTTTATACTCGTTTACTTTGTTCAGTTTCTAATCAAGATATATACATTAATGTAAAATACATTATTAAGTTATTAAAATCATACAAAATAAAAAAATAAAAAACCCTACATTTAATGCTTTCTTATGCACTCATCATTACAAACATACATCAGTTCGTAGTTGTTTTATTATAATATAACAATACCAGAATAATACCTGACCAAATTAAGTATTTAAATTTTAAATTCAATTTTTATAATTTCAATTTAAAACTTCGATTAACATTCAATCAATTAAATAATAATAAAATAAATTCAAGTAAAGTCGCATCATTAGATTACAAGCTAATTTAAATACAACTTATTACAAATTTGATTTTAATTTACCTAACACTTCGATTTTACGCATTTATAAAAAAAAACCTATTTTATAATTTATTAATATACATTTTTTTTTTTATATTAACTTAAATTAAACTTATTAATAATAATTCATATTATACCTAATATATATATATTATATATATTATGATAATAAAATAAAAAAACTGTTTACAGATAACAATAAAATTATTGGAAATTAAAAAAGTTATAATATTAATAAATCAAAACAAATTTAATTTAAACTTAAATAATAAACACTATAATTTTGTGTTCATGTTAGTGAATATTATATACTAAATTATTATAAAATAATTAATTTTATTTAATTTAGAGTAAAATCGAATTTTTTTTCAAAAATAACACTACATTATATTATATTGTAGTGATATGATTTTAATAAAAACATATCTTTAACGCCAATAACTTTTGTGATCTGAAATGTAATACGACATGACACCTGTTACTTAAAATAATGTGTATTAAAATGCTTTTGTAAATAGTAGGAAATTATTTAAATTACACTGCGTTGGTACATTTATCAACCCATACGTCAGATCATATATCATATATGTTTTATTTGCATGCACCACTTATTTTTTTTTTTTTTTAATGTATGGTGATAGTTTGTTTGAACCAGGAGTATAATATGATTTACTTGTTTATTGAAATTATTCATGTGAACAACATATTATAAGCTGCATCAAACTTCAAAAAGAAACTAAATAATTTGCTTTGTCTTTTGGTGAAATCATTCAAACTAATTAAGTACAACGCTTAACAGTTTGTATTTATGCTTATTCTATTTTAATATAAATCCTTTAAATTTAAAATTGGGTAGATACATGTATAATTGGTAAGACAATTATCTGTTATCTTGTTATTTACTCGGATGTGAAAGTCTAAATTTTCAACACTCACTAATTTTACTAGACATTATTAGTAAAGTTCATAAGATATATTTAATTGCAGGTGTTTTTAAATAACTAACACTATTTACATGTTTAATTATTGCCTATTTCAATAATCATTTAGATATTATATCACTGTAAATTGTAAATTATATAAACAATAATATGTCATATTGATTTCGATATAACATTCGGCTTGTAGTTAGTTATAACTTATAAGCTTTTACAATATTCTTTCTACCGTATACTATACACAAAAAATTCCCATTTCTTTTTTTTATCAAGTCACTTTGTTCGTAGTTTTGGCGTTTCCACTCTCCTCAACACAGTTTTTTTCGATATTCATGCGCATTATCAGTCTTTTGTGTCAGCTCAAAATACAACCGCCCGTTTCGCTTGGACAACAAAATATAAAGAAAAAGCTACTCAAATTAACTTAAAACTTAATTTTCTTCTTCAATAAAATAGTGAAATAAATTGATTACTATAGTTACGTATTATTATGATGTCTAACCCTTATATTTTTAGCATTAAAATATTTAAATTTTTTTTTTTTTTTTATGTTAACGAAATAATATGTGATAAAGCTTAAATTAAATTTAAAAAATAAGAAATTCTATATTATTATTTACCAAGAGATTATGAAATTTTGTACATTTCTTTTTACTATATTGTCACCTCGACCATTGAAATGAACGGCACTAACATTTTATAGTTACTATAGAATAACTGTTATTTAATTTAAAATTTTTAGTTTCAAGTGTTTCAGCACGACCCTTATAATTTATAAATAATTTTAAATACATTTAGAATAATAAGTAACAATTACGTTTTTGAATAAATTATAAATATTGTTACATTTTTATAATAAATATTATAAAGATGTTTAATATATATATATATATATATATTAATGTTGTCATGCATCTAGTTTCCACTTATAAAGTAATAATAATATAATAATACTCAAATTATTATAACATGATTTAATTCATTGAAATACAATAAAATAGGAAATTTTAAATTATTTATAAGATAGGTTTTCTGTTGAATTAAATAAAAAATTGTACATTACTAATATTAAAATCTTATCGTGTTTATGTAAAATAAACAGTTGTTAAACTAATTTCACTTTAATAATAATAACTAAATTTAAAATCTTTTAAAAGCGCGATAGTCTTATACAGCTTTCAGTATCAGGATAATACATCTTCAACACACCCACCCTTATTATGAACCACTCAACTCAACCGCTTATTTAATTAATAAAGTTTATCTATTTTATTAAAATAATATAATATACCTTAAGGTTGCCTGTGATATTTTTTGTATATGAATAATAAATAATTTACTAAATTTCACATTAATTAAAATAATTATTATAAATTTAGATATATCTATTTAAATATTGTGTTTTACTTAATATCGATGAATAGGAATATAATATTACAAAACATTGTAACTTAATCGTTTAAAAATATCTATTTTGATTTTTTATCCTTGGTGTTTTATTTTTTTAATTAACAGATAATTACCATTTAATATTTAATATTATGTTATACATTATTTATATATGCTTAAATTATATGTAATACAAACTTATATCTTATTTAATGAAGTCCATTGTTTTCTCGTTGAACTAGGATTATAATATATGTGTAACTTATTAGAAATATCTAATACCGTACAGTTAGAATTACCTTAAATACGTATAATAATGAAAATTACTATTTATTAAACAAAATATAAATTTGATAAACACACAAATAGTAAAATATATAATTAATACTGATTAAAAGTTTACTAGGTATTTGTAAATATTCGACTAGTTAAATAAAGTGATGCGTCGATAACAGAAAATGTATTTATGGTACATACTTACGAAACGTAATACACCGTATACTACTCAGCGCATAAGAGGAAGTTTATAATGGTTTTTAAACACAAATATATTTTAAATAATTTTCAAAGAGATAAATGAATTTAGATATCAAATAAAATAAAATAAAATCTTATCTTATTTGAATAAATAGCATTAAATATATGCAGATTTATAATAAAATTATAACGATTCATTAAAATTCAATATTAAATAGTTAGTATTTACTCTAGTATTTGGCATTGAAAATGGATAAAAAGGTCATACACATTTACACCTCGCATAAATTTATATATAAATACATACATAAAAATGGTACAGCGGGTCACAATATCAAGTTTATTATATAAAGCCTGAATAATTAACTTATCACCTAAAATTTAAATATATTTAAAAAAATATTTACTCTCATAAATAAATTTAAAATTATTTTTCCCTTACAACGAAAAAGTCTATTGGTTGAGTAATCTTAATGTTTTAAAATGGATTTAATTTTTCCCTGTTAATAGTTTTGGTACAAACTGTACGGACCTAATAATTCGAAATTACCTTCAAATATTCAACATATATTTAATATATTTTTAAAGCGTATCATTGAAACCAATAAGGTTATATAATATATATTTGGAAGTCTCTTGTGAAATATAATTCAAACTTGGTAGATTATAAATAATAGTAACCAAAACTAAATAAACAGTCATTTATTCAATCTTCACAAAAACATATTTTTCAATTTGTAATTTTTAGTCATCAGTTTTCCATGTACTATTTTAAAAGAAAAACTAAAGTTTTACTGGAACTTTTATACAAAAATTGTAAATAATTAATTTTGACATTTTAATTTTGTTTAATTACTATTTTTGGAGTACAATATTGAAAAATGTAATAAAATCTTTAAAAAAAAAATGTGTTTATATAGCACTTAATTTGTGAATATAATATGTATAATATAATTTATGTATTGTAATATTTTTTTAACGTGGTTATGATTAACTTGAAACTTCAATTCAATCAGACGTCCACATACCTTAAATCTGATTTAATATGTTAGTGTGATCAAATTATACACTAAAATTTATAATTTGAAGTATTGAATAGGTTCCTACATTTTAATTCATATAATATTTGTATATGTTACTTTGTTAATAGGAATATTAAGGATAGGTAACTATATTCTCCAAAGTAGTACATAATTACCAACTTATAGTTTAAATTAAAATAATTAGCGTGAAAGATTTGTCAACAATAAAATAAAATAATTAATAGTAATACATGTTATATGTAATTAAATAGATGCATTGAAGTTAATAAATAATATGCATAAAAAACAAACTGAATAGAAAATACTGTCGAATTTCATAAACATATATTTACAGTTATGTATTTTATAATAATATTGTATATTAGAAAAACAATTTTACTCCTTACTAAGAATAACCATATTAAAAAAGAAAAAGTAAACAATATGATAAAAAACAAAATAAATAAGGAGGTTTTAGCAAAAATAACGGTGTTCGACCAAGTGTTAAATTTGATTTTCTTAGAAAATCGAAAGTTCAAGTAGATAATCAATGTTCGTCTGATTTTGGTGAAAAAAACGTTTTTCCGACATCCGGCCGTTTTGTTATACGAATAAATTGGTCGATTCATCATCGGAATCCCGTGGGAGGTGTAAACAACAATACTCCGGATAACGACTCTGGGACGGTTATTTTCTTGATTGCTCGTGACTACCGGTAGGTACGCAAAAAATAGAAATAAAAAACAGGTCTCCGTGTCCGACGGCTGAATTCATTGTTGGAGCGCCACGCATAACTCCGAATGACCCCCAGTGTGGCATGTAAACATACCACTTCTAAATGAATAAAAAAAATACATAACATACACATAGGTAGCTGCTATTAATTTGGTATTAAACACATGTGTGATACAAAGTGTTCATTATTTGTATCATTATATTTATTTTTAGTTTTAGTAGTATTTTTTTTCGCGCGTAACCGAAGAGACCGTCAAGGTCCCGAGCAAGGTCGTTTAGGGACCACGCCCTAGACTTTGAACCGCGCCCGAGAAAAATCAAACCGCATAATCCGGATCAGTATTACTACATAGGTATTAAAGTAGGTACACCACCGTAAAAATAATATAAAATCCTCGTATAAATCATATATTTAATAATATTTGTTCAGTTATTATATATATTTACGGTTTTTTCTCTACTAAAAAAAAATTATCAGTAGCTATTTTAAGAAATTTGTATTGTTTCACCATAAGCGAGTATCCGCCTTGTTTCTGACAAACGTGATTAATACAATTACGTAATTATGTATCTCCATTTTGCTAAAATATCTGTTTACTGCACTATTAAAAATATTATGTTAATTTTATCAAATGCTTAACGAATTGATGTGTAGATACTTATTCTTTAAATTAACTTTATATTAAATGATACAACTATATGTTTTAATTTTTGATTAACCATTACGTTTTATTTTATTTAATGTATAAATTACATCTATATGACTGTTTTTAAATATATATCAAAATAATATTATTATTAGCTATTTATATTTTCTATATTTTTATTTGGTGTATAAATATTAGCATTTCACATAAAATAATAATGAACTGATGCACTTATAATAGTAAAATAAAATACGATTAAAATACACCAAACTTATAGCTAAAACAACTTAATTACTATTAGTACAACGGACCTGTTTCGTTTCTATGTAACTGAAAAATAAAACAAAATCCATGATCGACACACACACGCACACACGTATACACGCAAAATACACATAATTAATTTCATATAAACAAATATTTATGGAACCGACGTATTAGTTTGTAAAAAAAATGGCTCATTATTCATAAGATTTTCAGTAAATCGAAGTGATATTAAAAAGTAATGAATAAATAATATTCCGATAATATATAAAATATATTATTATACGAATCAAACCAGGACAAAAGGCATATTTATTATACTACTAGAGATCATAATTAATAGATATTATTTATTTTATGAGACATGTGTGTGAGTGTATATAATGAAAAAGTGATGGTGAGGGCGTAGGAAAAATAATCATACTAACAGTTTATGTTAATCAGGACTAAAAAACCTCCCACGTTTTACTGCTGTTTGGATATATAACGAATGCCTCAATAAAATTTAACGTTTATAGAATTTTTTTTTTTTTTATTCTCGTTATTAATACTTGCCTCAGCTCCACAGTCTATTTCGCATACATAAAAATATTTATATAAACATGTATGGCACAAATGTAATAAATAAATAGATATCAAACATTATTATGATATTTTTTTTCACTCTCCACTGAGACCACATGAAGTGCGAACAATATTTATAATTTTTTTTCCTTGTTGGCAAATGCGAAAAATACGAAAAAATCATTTCTCATTATTCGATTTGCGGAGGCACGCATTATAGTGGTTGTTCTTTAATTGGAAACGCGACCTTATGATTTACGAATAAAAACCGTTTTTATAAATTAATAGTATTATATCTATTGATTCTACTCACGCAGTTATTGTTGCAATTTAGCTATCTATTAACTGTTTATCGTCTATCGGAAGATCGCCACTGCCATATACTGGAACAATGTATTTCGCCTTGACCCCGCTAGCTTGTGATAATATATTATTTTTATTTAACACCGAATTTGTAGTGCCATAATCGTCTAAGACTTGAACATAGAATATTCCTTCTTGTAATTTGATACTGTTTTTTAATTTCTTTTTCTCTAGCAGTACAGTAATAGTGTACGGAAATATGTTTTAAAGTAAAGTAATACATTTAAATAGCCAAATAAATCAGAAATACAAATGTTCAATTGAATTAGATATTTCAGTTAAAATTTAAAAAACTAAATGTATCACAACGTTCTGCTAATTATTCTCATAGCTACTTCTGTACTTCTGAAAAAAAGGTTAAACGCTTACTGCATTCTGATTTCACTGTAATATTTAAATACATTTTAGATGAATTAATATCACCAATTTATATTTTTATCTAAGTTCTTTTAAGATATAAATGTTACATGTGGGTTTTTAGAGAGCAATGTTAGTGCTGAAAAAGTTGTTGCTGTTGTGATTGGAAAATTATAGAAGTTGAAATAGTTGGTCACAAGAGTTTGAAGAAGTTTTCTTACTTTGGAAAACAATTTCGCATCGCATAAAAGTAAAGTTGAATGGATGGTTTTAGGGATTTATACTTTGGCTTACACGTCGTTTCCAAAATTAAACTTCTCTAAAATACTTGCTTAAATTCCATAGTTTATTATGGTTTTCAACCTTATTTTTGGAATCATTATCGTTAAATTAATTTAATTAATTGATGAACAATCAATCCATGTCTTAAAAACCATAACCGGGTATATTTTTCATAATTTTAATAAAATCTTTAAAATCTAAATCAAGAAGACGATACAAATAACAATTAAAATCAACAATACCATAGATAATAAGAAAATAAATATTTTTTTTTTATTTTTTTTTTTTTTAATAATTAATTAATAACGTTTGTTTTAAATCGACCTTTGATATTTGTCGGACGTTTTGATTCCACTATAACCAACACACTCATACCTTATGTTTCTTATCAAAATTTATACTCCATCACATTTTGGCATTATAATAATACGTAATTATGGTGTACGTACAATACGCGCACCCGTTTGATTCAAACGATTTATTGTATAGGTATTATATAGCTATTATAAGGTATGTGTATATATATATATATGTATGACTCGTAACAATCATATAGCCATATGAACGGATTGGATTGGAATGGTCCAAATTTTCATTATTAAAACTGGGCTCATTGTGTAGGGTATACAATAAACTGTTCATCGTACCGTATGCAAAGAAATTAACCTCTGGATTTCTCGCTAACACGCGTTTAGGAATTCTTTGACGTAGCCATAGGCGCACGCACGGCCGAACGTAGGACAATAAATATTGTGTTAAACGCGGCGCCTTGGAATTTAAGTCGTCGAGTGTGTTATGTATATACTATATATAAATATATTTATATAGTGCAGGCTCTATCACCTCTAATGTCTCTGTCTGCAACCTACAACGAAAACATCATCGTCTACAACACCACACTCCTCGTCTAATCCTTTGTTGCAGTGGTTTACACGCCAAGTCCGACATCCAAAACGCTAAAATAACCACAGCTACTACGCTGTGCAGTGAATTATCTATTTATATGGTAATGACTGATGATCAATTCAAATTTTAAAATGTATACTTTACACAAATCGACCATTTTAGAAGCGAAATAGTGGGTATATAAATATTGCACAAATAAAATATTAACAATTCTCGAAGAATATCGGGAAAAAGGTGTTGTTGACCCCGGCAAACGCGACGAGACACTCTGTACACAGCTACGAGTTTTCCAATCTGGCGAAAATGGCATCCATTTGTCTCACATATGCGAAGTATTGTATGTGTGTGTGTGTGTGTGTGTGTGGGAAAAAGGGGAGTAAAATTGCAATCACATCTTAGACGTGCAATACGTCTACGATATGCACTTACATGTTATGGGAATATATTCATCAAGATATTTTTAAATACGGCGCGCGAGAGACAACGAAATATAGTCGTGCGCGTCTATTTTACTAAAACAAAATAATGATAATATTAAAATATTATGGTTGCTCTCGTGGGTGACCGGCAGTTGAGAGAGTCACATTTATGGTTGGCAAAAGGAGAAAAAAAGCAACTGTTCGTCTCTATATTTATTTATTTTTTTTACTGCTCCATCTTCTCTGGTGCATATGACGTCTAAATAGGTAAAAACATGCGCAACAGCACCACACGATATTATATTATACGCACCTGCTTCTTATATCCGTCACATGGACGATATTGTTATCACAATCTCTTGTGATTATATTATATATATGTGTGTATAGAGTATTCAACAAATGTGCTTATCCTATCCTCTTTTTTGCAGACTTTAATAATACATTCTGATTTTTTGATTTTTGAAATTTTAAATGAAGTTTTGCGTTGAAAAACATTTTCGAAAACTCAGATTTGTATGCCATAAATAATGTCAGTGTTCTCTGGTAATACAAACTTCTTTCTTTTCAGATAACATCCACTTTTTTATTCAACTGAACTGAAATTTTATTGAATATTTCTTGAAAACTATTATTAAACGTTAAACACTGAGAACAAGAATAAAATGACATTTTAAACCCTATATTTACAAAATAATAATGTATATTATAATAATATAATACTTGGTTAAATACTTATTATAATCAAACAATTTTTAAAAATTATAATATTGTAAAACATTAATATAAATGACTATACAATATTAACAATGTGTAGCAATAAAGGGTGATTAAAATTTAAAAAAAAATTTGCATAACTACTGGATCGAATCGTAGATCTTCCTTAAAAACTACATAAAAATAATCTAAATATTTTTATGGTCTTTAAGTATATTTAAAAATATTGAAAACTAGAATTTTAATAAATTCATAGTTAAAGGAAAATAGTAATTGAATATTTCTGGTAAATCACTCTATGTATTAGTTACACAGAATTATATTGATAATATATGTAACAAAACCACAAACTGTTATTATTATTATTACTATGTAAAACATAATATATTCTTTGTGCGGTCTTTTGTAATATATTGTTATATGTAGAGTATTTTACTCGTCCGCTGCTATGATTTCTTAAAATAAAAAATGTATTGCAGTATTTTTAGTCATTATGGTTATTCTATGCGTCCAACAGATACGAATAATCTGATTTTATAACAATGATGTATTAACGAAAAACCACCCCATTTAACTTCTCCAATTCTAATGTAATACCATAAATCGGCACCACTTGGGCAAATGTGTTAATTATTAAGGTTGTGGTATTATAGTTTAAATTTATAGCTATTTGTGTCTTGAGGTTCTACGAACGAGCATAAACACAACTACTCATTTGAGTATTAGACGCAAAATATTTTATATTATTAAAAACTACCAACAATGTAAGATGGAAAAAAAAACTGTGAATAAAAATGTTTTATGATTGGAAGACAAACACAACCAAATATTAAAGAACCATGATGTAATTTGCCGAATAATAACGTAATTTACCATGTTTACATCATTCAGCATAATATATATATATGTATTTAGTTAATCCTACGTCAACATTAAAAACTGTACCTAATGAAAATTGTTTCTAATTCCAGATGATTTATTTATTTTCTTTAATCAAACTTTTGTTAGATATTAGGTATTTTTTTAAATAAATAAAAATATTTATGATAAAATAAATATTATAAAACTAACTAAAAAACGAATTAATATAATGTTTATTATGTAATTAAATGTATTAATATATTTGAAGAGTAAAAATCAAGTTCCACATAATTCATCGATTTGAAATAATTACTTTTGAATTTTTATTTTTACTTCAATAAATATATTTCTAATTCATTCTACCAATCTAATGAAATGCAAATAATAGTATATAGTTTTAATGCTTTTAAATATTTTAATATAATATTCAAAAATATTTGACTTTAATCGATGTGTACTTTGCTATACCAATAATTGGTTAGTAAATAGGTACTTAAGGATGTCCATAGCTATTTAAAATTTTATTATAAATGGGAAAAGACAATCGCTTATGTTGATTTATTTAAATCAATGTTTACCGTTTGGTAGCATTTCAAAATGTCTCAGTTTAAAAACAAATCAATTCGATACTGAGAAAACAACGAACAATTTATACTAAAAACCCATTAAACCTGCAGTGTAAAATCTTCATCTCAGTAAGCAATTTATTGTTTGCTATGGAATAATATAGATTATTACTTTAGTTCAAGTTGCGTTGACTGTTATTCGAAAACGAATTAAATATTTACGTGTCTTATTGTGAAAAAAACCACTATTTATAAATGATATATTTAATAGATTTGTAGAAAAAAATCAAAACCAGTAAATTAATTACTAAAAATATCAACCATTATTACCATATAAATTATATTATAGATTTATAGCATGTTCGTTTTGTTTTTTTTTTTTTTTTGGAAGAGTTATATAACGCTATGAATAATATAATATTATCACAATACCGTTTCTTGAGACCATTCGGCATGTTGAAAGATCTCGTTTGGTATTTGCCTCGTCAAACCAATCGAATATATACGTAAATATATCACTCATGAGAAATTAAAATACATATTATAAATATAAAAAATAAAAACTGCCATTTTACAATATATTTTTTTCAGTCACCCAAATTATCGATTTTAAATTCTGGAACAATTGCTTTTTACTTTGTAAAGCGCAACATGCACATAATATTATAGTAAGTATTTATTTTGTTTTAAAATATTTATTACAATAATTTGGTTAATTGAAACTTTTTATATTTTCTACAAAATTATATCATCATTCATTCGATATATAGTTTGTATATCTACTTATATTATTAGAAATAAAATCAATAGTATTGATCGTGTAATAACACAAAATATTTTAAATCAAATTTTATTTTTTAACATTCTTAAAATCCGTTTATAATACTTAAAATTATACCGTAAGATATATATGGATATCTAGAATAGTACTTAGGAGTGTCACAAGACAGATTTATTTACTATTTAAGACTTAAGATAATAAAATATTTCTTAAAAACCAAAAACTTTTATTTGAAAAAAGTGGCATTTGTACGTATTTCTTCTTCAAATTTCTAAAGAATATTCATGAAATATTTAGTTAATTTTAAAATCAAATCATTTAAATACTATTATAATTCTATTCTAAATACGTTTAGAAAAACAAACAGCTCTCTATTTTGCTTGACTTATGTCGAGTTTAATTTTAATTTTAATCCAAGTATTTAGGCTTTCAAATGAACAAAAAGATCAATAATATTAGGTTACCTATTTAAAATAAAAATTTAGTTTATAATTTAAATTATACATATGCATGGTTTTTTCAAACATTAGGTTCCGTCTGAATTATCTTGTTAATAATTACGTCATTACTCGTTAGTGTAGGGAAAGCGAAGATAAGGCTTTGTTATAATATGAAAACATTTAAAAAATTACATTCATAATATGTGCACAGCGATGGTAGGTCACATCCATTGTTTTCCATTATTCTATTTTACAGTATCAAATTGGAAATTGGATCCGTACTCAAGGATATCATCAGCAAGCAGTTATGGATTAAACAGCTATACTATACAGAAAAGAATACAAAAAGAAATTACGATTTATTTATTTGTACATTATTTAAACTGATAAATATAAAAATTAATTTTGAATAAATATGATATTTTTCACATTTTTTTATTTCCATTATTTAACGTAACATTATTACTATATTATTGATTATTTAATGGTGTAGTTTATTTTCGTAACCACTATGTAAATATGCCATTTAAATTTTTAGAGAATTCATATTCTATTCGTGACAATTTTTTTTATTTTTTTTAAGAACCATTATATTGCATCTAAGCACAAATTGTTTCAAAAAAAAATAATAAATTAATAAATAATATTTAATGGTTTTGCATGTACGTTCATATTTTAATATGATTGATAATTACCTAATATTTTACCAACATACGTTATTTACCTATGTGACTGATATTTTTATTTTTTAAAAAACTTTGAATAAAATTAAAATAAAATTTAATGTACAAAACAATAATTTATAAATTATAATATACAACATGCATATTTATTGGTTTTGAATTAGTCAAGATACATTAAATATTATGAACAATACTTTATTGTATGATTCTAATTTGTAATGTGTGGTTTAGAATTAAAATATCAACTTGTGCAGAGAAATTATTATGACTAGAGTATTCGACCATTGCTTAATCTCATTTACAGTATTCGGACGATGATTTATTATGTTTACCTTCCCATAAATGGAAATAGCGATTTTAGCTGATATTAAAATTAGATATTTATTATAAATACGTATACATTGTGATTTAAGTATTTTAAAGTTAAAATCATATAGAAAACATGTTATTTGCTAGGATATTACCTTGTATATCTTTGTGAAAAATTATAAATAAACATTTAAAGTTTTTTGTATTCTACTTGTTTCAATTTAAAATATTTAATGGAATGATAACAAAATTAAAATTAAGATTACTAGAAAATTGGGTTTCCTAAGCAATGTTTTCTTTTCTTTGTTTTTGAAATTCAATATGATAAAATAACATCTTAGTTATTTCTATGAAAATAAATAATTTTGTGTTTTTATTGATAATATCATAATATGTTACACGCAAAAAAATTTATATTTAATAATTATAAATAAAATTGTGGAAAAAACAAAATGCGAGTATGATTCATTGATAAAAACGAAATATTATTAAACGGGTTATTTTTTTATTAAAGTGATTATTGAATGGGTTTTTAATTTTTATAATAATAATTTTTATTGTTGAAATATAATAATACAAAATATGTAGCAAAAGGTTTTGTATAACTTGAACGTATTGTAATTAAGTCAAGTGTTAAATAATAGTTTATTTTTTTAATTTGCAATTGCGTTAAATTGTATTTATAATATTTAATATGCATGTATGATCAACTTACATGAGATTTTAATTATTACGGGCTTGATTAGGAATTACAATAAGTATCTTTGTTATTCAATATCATGAAAAGTACATTCGACGCGTGAATCGTAAAATTGGTTCAAGTGTTATATTTTTTTTTTTCATATAATTCTTTAGTTCTTAATACATGCATACATGAATAGTTGGCATAATTAGAGTATAGGATGTTTATCCCTAAAAAGATTTCTTTATAATATCTTATTTTATTCACCAAATGTTTAGTTACAAATCTTTACTCAAAAAGTCAGAACTCTAATTTTACGCTAATGCTTATATATTTAAATACGTCCAGTATATACTTAATAGCGACAATGTATGCATAAAAACTGATCATACTCTATCACACATAAATTACTTATATACGTACTAATTACGTAACGGGGCATCCGTTTTTAAACGTTTTACAATGACTTTCACATGAAATCCGTCGTCAACTCTAGTCACTCTTTTTTGAGACTTTTATCCATCGCGTACTATTTTTCGTTTTTACAATTCTAGTTGATGTAGCAAAGAATTGTCAAATCAAATAAAATCTACGTACAAGAGTCGAGTCGCACGTTGTCAGCTTTCAAGTGCTTAAAATGTGGCGGCAAAGTGTCACGGTTGATTAACTGCATTTGCAGCTTTGTACACTGCATGCGTGGGCTTAAGAATTAAATTTGTATATAATACGTTTGATATACTATTCTATATGGGTTTATATATACGACTTTATTGGAAACAACAACAGAATAGTGAACTGTTCGTCTGAGTAACTTGTAAAATATTTAGGCACAGATTACTATTTCAGTGTATCTAAATGCGTGTGCTGTTTAGTGCTCCATAAAAGTTCGAAAATAATTATTCGATATAGATACAGAACATAAATTAAAAATTATTTTTACTTGAAACTACAGCGCCTTTTGGTTTTAATTACTAATGGATTATCTAGTAAAGTTGATGATGTAAAACTGGTCGTTACACGAAATAGTATAACCGGCTAGATCAATATTTTTTTTTATCTATGTGAGAGACCTTTATAATGATAATTAATGCACTTGACTAAGGTATCTTTTTAGAAGTTTTTGAATTTGTTTATAGAAAAAAAAGTGACCTTATAATATTCTAAATTTAAATTGTATTCGTTAGAAATTAGTGATGTATGTATTTTTAATTTTATGTACCTACCTTGTATCTACATCTACTTTTTTTCGTTTGCTTTCTAAATATAATTGTTTAAAAATATTATTTTTTTCTACTCTAGCTATTATGTTCTCGGTTATACATGACGTCATTACAAATACACCACATTACGCCGCACTGTATTACTGTAACTAAATTTTCAAAGTATTAAAGATAAATATAATTATTTTACATTTCTTAATATTTTTAAACTATGTTAGTATAAAAGTTATTTAATTATCGTAAGAGCCTGTTATAAAAATATGCATACATTAATTAAAAAAAACATTTAGTGTATTGTGAATATCACAATATTAAATGTACTAGTGACTGATGATTAGCTGAAAATTATATACCATATAATCAGATATATTATAATATAATTCCATGCAATTATAATACGTATTTTAATCATATCGTGAAAAGAAACAACAATAATATTATAAGTTATTATAGTTACGTAAAATAATAACTATGATAAATTCTTTAATTTCTTAATTCAATATCATCCTTACGAGTTAACAAAGTATCCCAGTCAAACTTAACATATTATACACTTAAAACTGTTTTAGGAATTTTAACGTATTTATATCACTCAATACCTGTCAATAACATAACTGACTATAAATTGATAAAAAAAATAAACATATTTTAGCAAGGTATATAGGTATATT
The DNA here is from genome assembly GCF_002803265.2 of Melanaphis sacchari. Taxonomy (NCBI): domain Eukaryota; kingdom Metazoa; phylum Arthropoda; class Insecta; order Hemiptera; family Aphididae; genus Melanaphis; species Melanaphis sacchari. Next base: position 317,865 of record NW_020271429.1, on the reverse strand, counting down.
ATATCGGCGTAAGTTTTCACCCTGTGTAATTAAAAGTAGTATTGAAAACCAAGCTAATAGTCACAAGTTAAATGGTATGATTATAAATATGAATTTGCAGTCTATAATATTATATTGCTATTTTATCATTTGGTAATCCATGTCATTTTAAGCACTGAAATTATAACATCTAAATAATAAATTAATATCATCGCGAAATATATAATTATTGCTATAGGTATACTGAGTGGATGTGAAAATATTTGTATAAATTAAACAGAGTGTATCTGTCTCGAATACAATGCGTTACGTTATGGTGAACCACTATTATACATAGATACCTACTAGATATGTTTACATAACTTGTGCCTACGTAGACGCGTATATTTCGGAAAAGCGTTGTACCATAAAATAATAACAATACATGAGGGTTGCGATGTGTTTCTCATTGTGAAACTTATTAAGAACCAGTCAATTTCTGGGATTTCGTTTTCGATTAACAACTATGCAGAGTATATTATAATTAGTTAGAGGTTTGCCGAAAATTACCTCGAGGTATTTTTAGCGACGGAGTGTGCTTGACTGCTGTCAAAAATAACATTATCCACCTTGATTAATCTGTTAATCCCGAGAAGCGAGAATTGTTATTAAAAAGTATAAATACCATAAAAGGATCAAAATCTATATACGTTTTTGCGATAATTGCGTACGATGAAACTCGAGAGAAAATCAATGACACATGACACCTACAATAGTAGGAATACGGACGCAAAATGGGATGTGACACATTAGATAGTACAATGACGTAGGTTGTGTTTAGCTCTGTTACGTTAATATTTAAGATACATTGTTGTATACCCACCGATCACTTATGATTTATTCATTTTATTATTATTTGTAATATTAAATTCAGCGACGTAGTTTTCTGGCTGTGAGGGTGTGCATTTGCATCCATGGATAATGCTTTTTGTATTATACAGCTAATTGTTAACAGTAATTTTTTTTTAACGTGAATACATTAATTACAACTCGGTGGTTTCAGAGGTTAAACAATAATAATAATAAAATATATTAAGTGATCATTTTTTTTTTTTTTTTTAATTTCAACCTATCTTGGCCATGTACTGAATGCGAGCCATTTAATAATAGTTCTCTCAATTTGTTTATTAAAACTTAATTTTGTCACATAATTTTTAAACGCGAACGATATCAATAAACATTTTGCATTACGTGCGCATACCTGTATTATTATTGCGTGTATTTATATTATAAATCATAAGCCATAGGTGTCGTTTAAACGATAATAATTGTTTTCAAATTGGCTCTGATCATGGTTGGTTGTCGGTAATTCGTTTTACATTCCGCTGTGCTCATATACATCGCGATGTCACACCACTGCTATAGACCTTCCGGTACCTATAAACGTACAATATAATAATGTGGTACACGGACGTCGTAAAAATGTAATCGTACGCGGAAGACGCTCGCCGGCCACGCGTATACGATACGTGCGGGCCGAGCTAGATAAAAATACGGTTTTGTTTTTTTACTACAAACGTTTTTTTTATTATTATTTGCAGGCCACTGTGGTGAAACTGCGTTTATCATTATTTACGTTCGATCCGAGTTCTCGGTTTGATCGTTGCTGTCTGCCCATATTTATATATTTACGCCGAAACGACGTGCCTGTGCGCGTGATACGGGACACATCGCACTTATTTAAATAGGTTGACCGTCACGGTCGTACTATGACAATACAGAGGTGATTGGAGATTCGGATAGAGAACCAGACGACCTCCGCGCGGGGTTATCGTAGCCGTAGCAGTGAAATGTTTCATATTATATCGTATAATCTAATAATAATAATAATAATCGAGAACCGTACGCGGACGAAGGCGATGGATATACGTCATCTGAGCAAAAAACGATTGCGTGCGAATTTTAGTTCGTTATAACACTGTAATGATATAACTGCCGATATAAATATTATAATATGCACATACCTGCATAATGCTGTATTACGTTACACGAATAGCAACAATTCTAGAAGGTTATTAATATTGTATAATATATATACCTATTATCATTATGGTTTAATTAACGAACTAAAAATTATATCTCAAACTTTAACTATAGATATTTATAAGTATACACCTAAATAATATGTTTTTATTTTATTTTATCATGTGTTATCAACTGCTAAAATTATTTAAGTATAATAATATAATGTTAATTGTACACGATGACGTGTGGAAAAATTTGAAATTTTTTTTTTTTTTTTGGTATACAAGAAAGTCGACGGTTGTTATATATATTTACAAATTTATTTTTGTAATACTATTCGGCGAAGACATTGATGCATTAGCTATGGTTTTAATTTTATTGCAGGGGATTTCTATTCACGTTTTTATATTATTCATATCTAAATTACGATCCATCATTTAAATATTTTTGCAAATTCCGTGGTGAAAATATATTGTGTTCAACGTTGCATCTTTTTTATTTTCATACTATAGATATTTACGAAATAGGCAAATTTACTTCGTCAATCATAATTCGAAACGACCTGGTCAAAGAATATCATAATATATTTATGATGTGCAGTTTTTTTCTCAAAAATTGCGGATTGACTATGTTACACATCTTGGGCGGTCTTTTTTGCGGGGTTTATGGGAATTTTGGTGGAGGCCGGACACCCGTAGAGAACTTAAATGTAATAAAATATAAATTATAGTTATATACCGATTTAACAAACACTAAATAAATCATTGAAAGAAAAACCATAAAATATAAACAATTATTTCATTTGATATGGTATTTTTTTTTTTTTTTTTATTATTTAAATTTCATAAATAATAATTATTACTGTATGTATATTATTTCCACATTTTAATAACCGTAAAATCAGTTTAGCTATAGTTTAATTATGACCATTCGGTCACCAAAGCTTTTAGGTTGAAAGACCTGATAATTGATGAAAAATTCAAAGTATTTATTATATTTTGTAAAAATATTATTTTGAACTATAATATGTAGGTATGTATATGCACATGCGTTATACGATCTTTTTTTTTCGATGATAAATAATAAAAATAAAAAACAAAGTAATCTTTATTCTCGGGTAAATTAGCTGTAAGTGATAGAATCGTCGTGTTACTTCGCTAAAAACGATATGGATACTACAAAAACGAATTTTAACGATGTCGAAAAATAAGAGCAGTGATAGTGATACAGCCCTACGCCACTTTATTGGGTTGAGTAGATACGACAGTAAGTAAAATACTAAGGATGGAAGGGAAATATTTTTTTCGTCTGTACATAATATACCAGTTTGATTATAATTTATATTACGTGCACCATGTATATAATAAGAACACATACATGAAGATTGAAGGGCACTCGCAAGTTTTGTTTATTTTTTCTGGCGCACTGCAACATTCGAATGGGAATAAAAAACCAAAAAAAGGACATATTATATATATATATATATAAATTATATTGACTTTACGAACTCATATATAATGTATAGTACACGGGGTACACCACGACGTATACTGCTACAGTAATAATATAATCATAATGCATAATAAATGAGATGTGCGCTGCGGTGGTAAGGGTAGCGGAGGTATGAGAAGACCTGCACTAGGGTGTTATTATGTATACGCCACTGCTGCTGATGGTGCTACAATATTACATTTTATATAATATGTACACCACTACACCCACTCGTATATTATTACGTCCACGTACTTACAAAACATATATAGGTCTATCTAAATAGTGTAGACATCGTTGCAACAGTAATAATAATATAATAGTAATAATTTAATGCGCAGCAATTGTCGGTTTTCGATTCCGTACTGTGGTGAGAATATAATGTACGCACGCACAAAGGTAATATTATACAACGCTAGTAATACTATTACGACGATCGTGATGCGAGATTAAACTTTCAAGCCTATATACCGCGACCGTGGTACTCGCCACCGATTATACGACGCATTCTTTACGTGATGTTTTAAACCACGTGATTACCGCTACATTCTTATACATCCATATTTTACAGACACATACACAGTCAGCTATTATAATTTGTGCCCGTCATTATAAACTCGCAAGTTGGGTATTCGAAGAACGGGAAGATGCGTTTTACTCACTTGATGCAAATTATTTTTATCTATACGTGAGCGATACGTCGATACCTAAAGTAAAATATTATTATGCCAATATATTTGTAAAGTTAAAGCTCATTGCTAATAATAATTCCATTGTATATAATTCTATTTTATTATTTTTTTTTTTTCAATTTTAACTGTACAGTTACTATAGCATACAGTGAACTAATTAATTTACTTATAAAACTACTCGTACTTATTTGCCCAAACATAATATTTTTGGTGTAATTAAGTCTCACCCAAATAGTCTACGCATATTCGTGTGCTAAAAATACATTTAAAATGTACGTGACGGCAACAGTGGTGGTGGTGGATGATATTATTATTGTCATTACGGGTCAAACAGCACTCTCCAAATTCACAAAGGAATCTTAATCGCTCTTAATCGCACAACATATAGGTACCCACTACATATCTATGTACCTTTGCTCTGGTTGAGATTTTAACTGAGATCAGCGAATTATTCTAAATTTTCGCGTCGATTGTGTCGTTTGAACGTCAATAAAATTTAAAAAATCGATAAGTAATAAATTATTTATCACGTATTCGCGTTAACATCTTATTACATTTATAATGGTGCCGTAGTAATATAGTAGTTGAATAATTCAATGCAGAGCATTGAAATAATTTTTTATTTTTATTTTTCACATGATATACTCATTGTACGGCCGACATATTATTGTCTGTCTGCTTGTCCGCCTTGTCGGATGTTCGAAAATTAAGACGATCCGTTTACGTACTATATTAATATAATATACGGACAACCGTTTCAACAAACCGACGAGCACGACGTGTCGGAAAAGCCGTCTGCATCCACGAATTTGGATTTTCGTCGTATCGGATTATTATTATTGTAGTTGTTGTGAACCGTCACTACAAATGTCGTCACAATGCTTCTCAGCGATGATCGACAACCTGCAGCTACGAACATAATAATGTCTTACGCGATCGTATCGCGACCACGCCCGCCCGCCCCCGCGCGCGAGCGATTCGAAACGTTTTCGTGAAATGTTACCGCAGTATGCACGACGATAATAATATCACACACAATATTAAATAGGCGTATAGGCACGTTGATAATTTATTGGTATACGCTCTTTTGGTGAGGCACAGGTGTCTGCACGTGTCGCGTTTATTGTATTATTATCGTTGTTATTACTATTATTATATATATATATTACAATATTATATATCGTCCGGCGCTTACACTACACAACAATGCACTTTGCATGGGATTTCGCACCGGTCTTTTTTATTATTAATATTATTATTACTATTATTTCCTAACCGCTGCGTTCCGTCGTCCGCCTGCGCTTTTTTTCACCTCGTCGTCGTATTATCCGTCTTCTAAACGTTTCACTCGGTCGCGAGTGCAGCGTTCCGATCGCGCGGTCCTGTAATATGGGTGTATCGCGTGTACCTATATTGTAAATATAAATGTATTTTTATTTTTATTTATATAATATACGCCTCCGCCGGATGCAACACCGCGGGACCCGAAAATCTAAATAATTATACCGCACCGCGGTGCAGAGTCGGCGCGCGCTCCGGAGCATTGGGAAAAGTCATTTTTCACGAGCCGATTTACATATATATTGCTCGTACCCGTATACACGATATACGGGACGAAGGGGCGGCTGTTATAATAATAATACTGTACGTATTGTTATGTATACTCACGCCTTTATTGTATTGCGTGTATATTTGTGCGTGTGTGCGTGTGTGCGTGTGTACGCGTGTGCTAGTGTGCAGCGCGAAACGATAGGTATACAATATTATAATCATTCTCACCGGGCCGCTGTGTACAGATATCATTATATTGTATAATATTACAGGGCTACGTGCCGGTTTATCGGAGTCGATTTGAAGTGGTGTATAGTCGCGAGTACAATACACAGATCGTGCCTGATAGATTTTATTCAAAACGTATATTATTATAATATATTACTTAAATCATCGTGTTTATATCGTACAATATTATATAAATATATATATATACATATTACATATATATATATTATATGATGTATATTGTATAGGTACCTATAGGTTACGGCCACACTTAATAAAATTGCGTTATCCGTTCGATGTAAAAACGTTGTGTACAATATTATTATGTAGGCATGTTTTTCGTATTTAAATGAGATTCGATTTACACAAGATATTAGTGTCGAACGGCCAAAGGTGTAAAATGTAACATTTAATTTTATGTATTCTTAAACACTTTTTATTTCATTTTATTTACTATTTTTTTCTCGCATTAAACACTTATAGTTTATAATATTGTTGCCCGTTAGACGGTTATGGTGTTTATTATGCGTGTGCGGTGTCTCTCTTGAAACGTACTGCATGTTTCCTCTCGACTTGAATTATGAAAACCAATTTATAACAAAATATACTTTTATCAATAGTTGTTGGACCAGCACGTAAATATGAGTGAGATGACATAAATAGAAGCCGAAAATAAATCATTCTTGCTAAAACCCCCTCCCTCGTGTTCAAGAAAGAACCAAAAACATGTGTAAATTCACGCTTAACGTTTACCAACTGAATGCATGATTTTAGAAACACGATGGTTGAAAAAACGTATACATATATGCCATATACCTAGTTATTCGATTAATAATACGGGAAAAATAAATAAAAGCCTTTATAATAGTTATAAAAATAAAATTTTATTTTATACTATACAAAAAAATTATGTTCAAAATATATTTCCCATCTTTTCGTTCGTAAAATAATCTATTCAAACTTTTTTCTGTATTTTAACGTACTTAAAAAAACGCCCTTATTTCATAATTATCGTCCATTAATGGTGTACTAATAATACGCATGTTGCTAATTACACATATTTACTTATGTCATTAATATTATAACTTATGTTTCGTATAATAGGCAAAATAATTAAAGACATAACATGCCATTTATTTTCGGAATAAAAGTGTATGTTAAGTATATACAAATGATAAAAATTGAGTACATATATACATATATTCGTGTTAAAAATATATCTATATGTATTATGAATTATAATTTACCTAATGACTTTAATAATAGTTAATTATCATTAATGTAGTAGACATATCTATTAAGTAAATTGCTATACAAAATATTGTTCTAAGATATTTTCTTAAGTGACCAACAACTTTTATAAATGTTTATTGAATCAATTGCAGTCGCGTTAAGCAGCTTTGAAATAATCCGTTAATACAATAAACATGAATTTGATCTGAACAAAATTAGTCGTACATATAAATACCATAACACATACCTAATAATTAAATAAAAATTGAATACAATTAGACAATCACTCATGAGTTAGTTCCTATAAAAATAATAAAAGTGAAAGGTTTCAATGTAAATAGTATATAATTGCATATTATAATAAATTGGTCAGTGATGTGTAATACAAAGGCAAATAATTTATGCATAACAATTTATATTGATTTATAAACTTGTATTTGTAATTAAAAAACTAACTAAAAACGTATTATCGAACATGTGCAGTCTTAAGGGTACAACTTTATAATACTGTTGAGCTGAACGTATTGATTTGTTTACATAATTGCTTCCTATAAAATATAATATTTTACGGGTACATTTTGATTATAATAGTACACTTTCAAGTTTTTTTTGTTAAAATAAAAGTTATTTTGAAGGTTAAACTTAAATAAATTATGACTCCTTTGAATTTTTAACATTTTAATTCAATTAAGATTAAAAAAAAAAAAAATGTTCTGAAACGTAACAGTATTTCGGATGTTTAGGAACGTAACAGAAATGTTGTATATTTTTGAATATTAAAAAACTTAAAATTATTATTATTTTCTCTTCTTAAACACTACCAATAATAAATACAAAAAAATTAAGGATTTTTTTTATCGATTTTAAAATTAATTATTTAGAATTTTAAATTTACATAGATTTATAATAACTTAAGTAGAATCATTAATATATTATGTTTTGTTTATTGTATTAAGTAAATAGAACTTTTAAAACAATAATTACTAATTAAGAAAATATGCACAACACTATTAATTGTATCAAATTTATTTAAATCGTATAGCGTTCAAAAAAACTTCTTTGAACGTGTCATAATCAGAACAAATATTTAATTTCTTATGTCGTTAAACCTTCTCACACTATCGCTATTGCTGTAAGTGCCAATTAGATGGTAATTCCGCTAATTTAAATGGCACAGTAAAATTGTTTAGAAGTTTGAATCATGAAGCGATAAATTTTAAAGGCATTGTTATGCGAAGCGTTTTAGTTGTTGCAGCGGGTGTGAAAGAGGTTCAATAGTCAATATAGTAAAATACTTAAACTTATACAAAACGTAGTGGGGAAGGTTTTTTTATATTAATATATTTTTAGTATAATTCTTTAAATGTATTTACCTTAAAAGGTAGAAATCCGCATTTTGAAATAAGCAAACATAAAAGCTATATAAAATAATTAAGTGATCAATTACTAGTATGAACTATTAAGTCTGAAAAATATACTTAATTAAAATTTTTAAGTATAAATTAAATTCATCAATATTTTTATTATGTATGTGGAAATACAATCTAGTAGATATAATTCAAGGTATAATTTATATTTTATTAAACTTTTATGTACAGTGGAGTCTCTATTAAATGAACTTGAAGATTTTTTAAATTCAATTCGTTAAATAGGAATTTTGTTAAAAAGAAATAATGATTTTTCCCTAAAAAAACCACATTTTTAGTATACAAAATATTTGCGAATAATAATATATAATATTTAGACATTGTATAATAGTTAATATTAATGAATTAATTAAAATCAATAAAATGAATTTAAATTATATAAAGTATGACGTATACATTTGTTTATCCTTGTTGAAGAACTTTGTGATATCTTGTTGAATAACTTTTACACCATTCTGATAATAAAAAAGCTCATACTTATTTAAAAAAGTCTGATTGACGAGGGTGTACTTTATAAATATGTAACGATACAATAGTTTTAAATTTGTTATAAAAATAAAACTAAAATTAATTCGTCAAATAAAAATGCTTTAACTAAATAGAAATGTTTTTTTTTTGATAAAGATTTTATGGTTTTATAAAATATTTCATTATTTAAAGACTTGCGTTAAATAGCGGTACTACTGTATTTTCATTAAATATTTTCGATCTTTTGTAAGCTGGGTAATAAATTTAATATAAATGGTCCGTTTATATTAAAAATAATCGTGTACAATTATTACATACCTATTTAAAAAGTCTATTTGCTTTAAATTTAAACTCTGTAATGTCTTACATTTTATAATTTTACAATTTATATGTGTACCCAAATTGCTTAGTTTCAAGTAAATATCGGACTTTCCCTTAATATTTATATAAAAATTAATCCAAATATTTAAAGCAAAAGTTAGCAAACACTTTTACAGAAAACGTTAAATGTTTCGTACATAGAAATAACACAATATTTATTGCACTGCTTATAAATATACTACAGTGCATGAATACTATTTACAGTTAGTTTTAAGAATACACCAATTATAATAATATTTTATTGCTAAGTGAATACGTGTAACTCCAATGTGAGGCTTAACCATATAAAAATGAACACGATAATATACCATATACAACTACACTCAGTGTACTATTTTATTACAATACAAATATTAAAATGAATAGAATACTGTTTCTAGTTAAAAAAAAAAAAAAAACTAGTTATATAATAATTATGATTGATTTAATTTTTAATAGTATCTTATGTTTATATTTTAAAATATTCAATTAATGGAAAAAATTTAAATCATAAACTTTCTGTTTAAATTGTTACAACTGTACATAATATGTATATAATTATAAGTTACCTGAAATATTGTTCTTATTTTTGTAAATTACTGAAAGGATACTGAAAGAAATATCAAATTCTTAGGCAATGTTTTATTCTTTAAAGCCACTTTATCCACTATTAAAATACATTGCTTAGATAAAATCAGATTCATAAATGTTCTTAATTTGTTTGTGCTATGTACTAACTACTTAGATATAAAATGTTCTTCAAATGCATAAGCGTTGCAATTATCTTAGACGTTTAATTAAATATCACAACAAGCTATGTAAATAAATTTAATAATTTACCTTGGGAAATATTGAAAATAATATTCAAGCCGTCAAGATTTATTAGTTTTATATTTCGATATGATACAAAGTACTCGTAAAATATGTTATGGACAAAATTCATCAAAAATTATCAAATCATCGATTTAGTTATTAAAATACCGTGACTAAACCGTTAATTTTAGATGTCTGGTCGCGATGAGTGGATTCGAGATGGGTTATGGGTTATAGGTTTTTAAGGTAAGACATTTATTATGCAATTACATTTTTGTGTTAATAAAAAAATAAATATTTTTAATTTTATATTTTGAAATAGAAAATTTTTAAAGACATATTAAATGTTCATAATTACACGCGTAAAGAAGGCCTTACGAGAATATAGAAACGACAAATGTTTTCGCAAAATATCATTGTGTTACATACGAATCCGAGACTGATCGACATGGCTGCCCCGGTGTACGCGGGTGTGTACTTACTCGACGTTAACTCCGGTCCTCCGGACTACCGGCCACCGGTGGCCGCGAAAGGGTGACGAAGCGAATGGATAACGAGAGTGGGCACTACGTTCGGCGAGATTGTCGGGCGCAAAAGGGCAGGGTCGCGACCGCGAAGTCCGGCAATGATACCGTATCACTGTCCTCAACGTCGTATCCCCGGGGCGATTTCCGCGTGACCGACGCCTATAATAGTAATAATCATTATCATGTTATACCGCCACCGCAGCGCGCGACTAAGGTCAAAACGATTTTTTTTCCATCAATAAATCGTATATAAATACCCATGCGGTACCCAACCGATCAACAGCATTGTCGATCGACAGTCCGTGCTAGGTACTTCTTACTACGGTCGTGCGATAACGATTTAGTGCGTTTATCTGAGTCTTAGTGGTCTCGTTTTACACGTTACTAGAAGACAACGAAGTCGTTCCAAACACCAAGAAAAATGAATTCTAGTCTATTGGTAAGTGTATGAAGTTTTATTATTTAAAATACCATTGTCACCGTACTCGCCATCACAGCCGGTCTTCGAAAACGAATAAAACTGGTGTTTCGATTAAAACAGTGAAAAATAGTCGTGATATATTCCCTATTCGCGTGTATGATAGCGAACGTATATTATCATTATTATTGTACATGTCTAATTCGAGTTTGACCGCCCTGCGACAAGACCGCGACCCGCCGCCGTCTATACGTCGTGAGAGGGGTGTTTTTCGATTACGTTCGTATACGTCGTAAATACGCGTGTGCGGCGCCCGTTGCGGTGGAAATAATTAATCTTACAGTCGAAAATCGGCTTAAAAATCGCCTCGGCCGCTGAGTACCGCCATTATTCTTTGAAATTACTTGGCGTCTGTGAATAATGTTTGCTTATAATTTAAACGGCGCATCATTACCATAGCATAAAGAGCGTGTGCAGTTTATCATCAAAGTTCAAGTTGCATTGCGCACTCGCTGCACGTGTATGCGTATACAAATTTAACGCTATTTTACGCGATGGTCTCGAGAGTCGTTAACGCCGCCGACGAATACATATTATATAGAATCACCAATGATAACACATAGTAATAATGAGAATGTATACATAACGCAATTATTGTGATCTAGAACCCGGATACGGAGGCTAGAGAAATTCGAAATGAATATTATTTGTTCTATTTCCTTTTTTCGAGCGCGTATTTGTTGATAACTGTGAAAAACGCCACAAGTTCACCGCGGTCTCCCGCACATGGCTACGAACACGGTTACAATAACCGACAGACCGCGGTGCGTTTTTCTTCCACAGCACGTCGTACATCACGTTTTGTAGGTGCTTATTATAATAGAAAGATGTGAGGCACACACAACGCTCGTGTATACGTCATCGTGCTAAACACGACAGACGATATTATTGAAGCTTTCACGCGGCTTGTGTACGTGCGTGCGTGTCGAGTCCGTGGAGTTATTTATCGAACGAGCGCGAGGAAAATAAAAAAATAAAACTCTGTCTTATATACCGCACCTCCTCCGCATACTGAGGTCGCTTATCAATTCGACGTTTATAGTTTGTTCTCGTGTGTACTTATTATCGCGCTCGGAAAATAGTATGCACGCGTAAAATAAACGTTACACGATATAAAACGCGTAAAATATGAACACTGCGATAATAATAATAATAAAATAAAAACCTTTACTTGTTATATTAGTATTGAATTTTTCTCGCGGTCCTACGAATACCTCTACCGCTGTTTACATTATCCACATAACACGTACTCGGTGGGTACACGAATATAATAATGTCTCGACGAGATTTTTTGAAAACGTCGCGGACTCCGAACGATCTCGTCCGATCGCGGACTGCTTTAAACTTTTAGACCCTTCGTCCCAAACCGATCGTCCTCGTCGAAAACTTTTGTGGGGATATTCGCGACAGCTGGTACACGACTTGGCGTGTGAAAAGTCTTACTAATCGCGCGCTTTTGTGTGTTTTTTTTTCCGCAGTTATTCGCAGCAGCCGTCGTCGCGGTCGTCAGTGGAAGTGCAGTGTACCCTGCAGTGCACCACGCACCGGTGACCACCCAATACCACTCTCAGGACGAATTGGGCCAGTACGCGTACGGTTACTCCGGCGGCCCGTCGTCCAAGCACGAACAGCGCACCGCGGACGGCGTGACCAGCGGCGGTTACTCGTACGTGGACGCCAACGGCCTGGTCCAGTCCCTGGCCTACGTGTCTGACCCCGTCAACGGGTTCCGCGTTAGCGGCACCAACCTGCCCGCCGACTCCAACACCGTCCACCACGCCGCCCTGCCGGTCGTCCGCCACGCCGCCGTGCCGGTCGTCCACCACGCCGACGTGCCGGTCGTCCACCACGCCGACGTGCCGGTGCACCACTGGGCTCCGCAGCCGGCCGAGCATGTGGTCGTCAAGAGCCCGTCGTACATCGTGCCCGCCGCTCACCCACTGCTCAAGCTCGCCCAGCCGCTGACGCCCGCCGGCACGGTCAACGTGCACTACCCCGAGCACGTCGTCCTGGCCGCCCGCAAGAAGCGCAGCGCAGGACTCTACTCGCACCCACTGGTTTCCGGTTACACCGTGGCCGCCCCCTCGCACGTCGTCACCGTCAAGCACACTGAATTCGCCGCCCCACCGGCCCCGGTCGTCCACCACTTGGCCCCCGCTCCAGTCCCGTACTACTTGGCCGCCGCCCCGGCCCCGGCTCCGGTCGCCACCTCCTACACCAGCGTCGTCCGCCACCACGAACCGGCCGCAGCGCCAGCGCATGTGGTCGCTTACGCCGCCGCCCCGGCCCCGCACGTCTACGCCGCCGCTCGCCCCGCATCGCGCATGCCGCCGCCCCGCACCGGCCCCACTGATACGCCGCCGCCGCTGGCCGTAGCCGTGGCCGTGCAGCTGTGGCCCCGGCCAAGAGCCAGTTCCACTCGCAAGACGAACACGGCCAGTACACGTACGGCTACACGGACGGATCGTCCGCCAAGACTGAGACTCGTTACGCCGACGGCGAGACGAAGGGAAGCTACTCGTACGTGGACGACCACGGCGCGGTCCAGGCTGTCCACTACTCGGCTGGCGCTGACGGTTTCAAAGCCGCGGGCACCAACATTCCAGTGCACCACGTCTGATCGAACACCGCCCGACACCCCGCGCTGATCGAATGCAATATATCTACTTACGTTGTACACTCATTTGCTTGGTCTACCCTTCTCTTACTATACATTTGAATAATAAAATTTTCTTTCATTTTTTTTTTTTTGTACATCGATTTCTTTCAGTCTGTGTCCCGTCCCGTCCGTCGACAATAATATCATAATAATATAAGACATCGTCATTACCGCCGTGGATAATATATAATATTTCAAGTCCGTTTTACGCACGAATAATTGGAGACGTTACCCGACTACCCCTGTCAAATAAAATAATACGGTGTAAACATAATATTGTGTATATATTATATACATACATACTAACAGGTCGGGTTATAACGATTTGTTGTTACCCGACCTATACAAATGATCCTATTGGAGCGGTATTTATAATTATCGGGAAAATTTAGGACTGGACTAATCGTGAACGGGCAACGTATCTATTACAAGAGCGGTGGTCGCCTGTAGGCTGTAATAATCGATATAAGCTTGGACGTTGATAATGGTTGATAGCATTAAAAAAATAGACAGTGGCGCATGCCTTACAATAAGCGAGTGTAAAAAGGTTCTTTCGTCGGAACGATGTCCAACGGCCTTAGTCCGAAAGAACACACTTTTTGGAAAAGTGTACGACAAAATATTTGGCTTCAATAAATAGTGCCTACGTCCCTCGAACAATATCGTCTTTGAGACCAAACTGCGGTAAACAATTGTTTTATCGATCTTTTAAATCTCTATACTATTTTCATAGATTATATACCTATACGAAATCTATACTCAAGTCTCGTATTAATAATAATTATTCTATTATACTTTCATATTATAATTTCGGCTTTATCAGTAAAAAATGACATAAAAATTCTTGAACTAAAATAATATGCGCTCTTTTAGCTGACAGTATTCTAGATCTGCGCCACGTCACCTGAGATGAAATATCAGTCTGACTATAATAATTTATGATAGTTACCTACCCTAACACTACGCCATAACAATTAATATCATTTTCTTAAAGCCCATTCACATTTGTAACCGCTGTCTATTGGTTCGTTGTTATTTATAATTGCCACTTGCCATATTATTCCAAGTCGATTGAAATGCGTTAATCAGCAGTCTAATACGTATAAACTAATTATTACGACACTTGTTATGTGACACGTTAACTCGCTCAGACTTCCATTTATATCATTTTTACATAATTCATAATTGCGTTCGGGATTAAACGGATTTCCGATGAAAAAAATTTGATGATATATTTGCAATTGCAGACATTGCAGTACATCTGTATGCACTATATGTATTAACGTATTGTAGATACTTTACTTGTCTATAACACTCAAATTAATATATATATATATATATATTGATAATAATCCGTCTCTATACTATAGTGTATACGTAAAATTTTATAATGTTTAATTTAAAGGAAATGCATTTATATGTGGCACTCTCTAATATCATGGAAACTAATAAATAACAAAAATTTATTTTTAATATTTAATTCCAATAATAATAATCTTTACACAAAATACAAATACCGAGTTTTAACGTCAAACTTAAATATTAAAAAATAATCATTCAACGGTTTAAAAAACGATTTCCGTCATAACGAGAAAAAAATAACGAAATCATTTACATAAAATGAAATATAAAACATAATTTAGAAGGTCCAGTTAATCGTGAAATCATAAACTTAAACAAGTAATTGATCTTTTTTTAATCCAATTCGTAAATACATTTAACCATTAAAATTAAAACAAATAGTTTTTACTCTAATTCGACATGAGTTATTAATTATAAACATAGATATATTAATTAAACAATTCGGCGAGAATGTATCGTTTGAAATCAAATTATAAAAACAATACTTTTTTTTCGATAGTTACGAAAATTGTTTTTGGGTAACTACATACAATACTTAACAAATAAAAAAAAGTTGTAAGATAATATATATTATAAATAATTATAATGTATTTTATTAGGTAATATAATGGAATCTATAATATTTTGTTTATAATAGTCGTTTTTCAGTATATTTGGATGTTTTTTTAACATAAATATTGAAAAATAACATTTTTTTCTCCATAATATAGGCGTTCGTACTTCAACACGGGAAATAAAAAAAATATATTTTTTTTTAAATTAAACGGAAATAATTTTACCGCTGCGTGAATCCCTCGGCTTTAGTACGAACATAAAAAAAAAAAAAAAAACAATATATCGTCTCACCGAACAGACGTATTAGACAAAAAGTCGCAGTTCGCAGCGGGAATCCCGAATTCCACCAAATGCGCGTAAAATAATAAATTTATACGAAAAGTTAAAAAATCGCGTGGCCTCTGTGTGCTCGACGGCTGAAACTCGCCGTCAATCAGAAAGCGGTAAATGGATGGTGGTGGATAAAAGGGACATGGGATAAGGGGTTGATAGCGTACTACATTATTATACTAAAATAACACTATATGTATGTATAACATTATACATAATACAACGACTATTATACTATACTGTATAATATTATAATGTTATTACGGTAATAAATCAAAGGGCACACAACTAGTGCTGCTGCTGTCGCACTCTTCGGTATGTGTGTGTGTGTGTGTGTGTGCTGACTAGCGACTAGCGAAGGGCGTGAGAACGAGCCACCGCCGATAATAATAATAATTATTATTATTATTACTATTATCATTATATCATTATCGACACGAAAATGTATATCTTTAGGACAGCCGCAGTACAACATCACTATCATTCGAATGGAATCCACCGCTATGCGCATACATGTTACAATCACACTACACACTACCAATGTAAAACAAACGAATATGGTTTTCGTCTTTTGTTTAATAAAACTATATGCTAAATGCTCTTAGATACAGTTATAATGTGTGTACCTATACACATAATTTATATAGATATAGATGACATAATGTATTTTTGATTCCAATACGCCGTGCTCATAATAGATGCATATTAATTCCACGCAATAATGTGTATACAAACATACGAACCCGTACAACTCGCAATATTTATGAGGATAAACATAAATACCACATAATAATATATATGTTACGGTGAATGATGTAAACGTGGTAAATGTTGTAAATGTACACATTCCCTAATTATTGTCGTCTATCCCCAGTTTAATTGGAGAATGATGTTCAATACATTTATGTCGGTTTGAATAATCATCATCAGTGATAAGCACGTAAGTACGCGAATAAGTTTTCTTAGTTAAAAATATCATGACGGAAGTAGATGGATAAACGAAAATTCCAACTAACAATAGCGTTAATAATCTATTAGTTTATTAGTTAGTATCTACGCTATATTCTAACGAGTTGTAAATGCGACGAACGCGTGTTTTATAATTATTTGTAATAATATGTGTTACTCGTGAAATTAATATGACAAAAGTTAAATTTAACTATAGCGTTGTTGTTCTATTTAATTAAGTATGGATAACCAGGATAAATTTAAAGCAGCAATCGACATAAATATTTGCAGCAGTAAAAAGAAAGGTAACAATATATATTTTAGGTTAAATAAAAATATACCTAAAATAAAAAAGTAAATCATCCAACAACAATAAATTTTTATTATAAAATAATGTACTTATAGTAAAATAATCAGTGTATTATTTGATATTTATCATCATTTACCGCCAGATTTGCAGGTAAATGACGACAATTGCCGGCGAAACATGTATATTTGAGTTTAAAATGTGGTTTTTTTACATCATTTACTTAAATCAGCGTTTCTTAAACTTTTTATTCATGGAATCTTTTTTTATGTTCACTTTTATCGTGGAACACCTACTTTTTTTTTAGCTTTTTAGCTTATTTAGGATTATTTGCAATAAAAATTACAATTATTTCGTATAATAAAAATGTGATAACGGTATTTAATTTAAAAAAATATGTTAAAATAAAAAATAATAATAATTCTTAAATGACTTTAATTAGACTAAATTTTAATTTTAATGAGATAGATGAAATTTCTTTTTATTAATACAAATATTCGTAATATTGGGCTTATTGATGAAAGTTGTACTAACATTTTTTTTTTCCATTAGTCGCTAATAGTATTTAGTTAAATATTTTAAAGTAATTTTCCTGAAAATGTTGAAAAAAATTCCCCGAGGTTTCGTGGAACACAGTTTAAGAAACGTGTCATTGGTCGGGGAATGACGTCATTCACCAATTTTCGTCTTTCATCGTAACTTAATAATTATTAACATTTATCTATGCATTATAATGAAATGTCTGTATGGATTTTGTTACTTTTTCCGTCGTTTTTATTACATTAAATAGCTAGAACAGCACAACCGAAACGTATTCGACCAATTTCGATGTGTGTGTGAGTGTGTGTGTGTATGTGTATTTTCTGATGATCCTAGATTTGTCCTATCTTTATGGGAGGTTTAGAAACGATGGACACACATGTGAGGCTGCAGTCAGGTGGCATATAATTTCCGACATGTGTTGCCAGACCATCATCGTTTTGGAAAAACGACTAAGTCCATCCTACGTCGAGACGGTTGATTTTTTCCAGGTTTTTGATAGAAAAGTTGTTTTTCCTCTGAAGATCTGTAGCACCTAAGCGCATGTAATAAGACGCATTTGTAATAATAAATAATAATCATATATACTGGGTGGGTATACAACACTATTTATGAAATATACTTATATTTAATATATCCTTGACATTAACTCGAAATGAGTTTTCTTTCCTACTCACCCTAGTTATAATTTTCACCATTGCAGGTTTTATGTATTTTACCAGAAAAACGTAACAACAATAAAAATTTGACTGATGCTCTTTAAAGAGTTTCTTCACGCAGAATGACTCTCTGCCTTTAACAAATTGTGTTTTACTCAACCCTTATTCATTTTGAAAATGTATCCCTGTATCCAACAATTTTAGTTGAATAACTTATTGAGTTATATTACAAACACGCAGATGCAATAGTTAATTGCATTTAATTCATTTTCGTGGGATTTACTAACATACGTATTTTAAATGTTATGGTTTTTAATTTTTTTTTTTGTTGACTGTGTTGTTTGTTAATCAGTGTTTTTGGTAATTTTTATGAATTTGAATAAAAATAAAAACGTCTTTTAATAATAATTAGTATAATTTTAATTTAATTTTTTTTTTTTTTTGAGCACTTCAATTATTTATTTGTTTTTTTTTTTTTAATTAGTTAATATAACTGGAATTAGTTTTTAAGAATTTTTTTAACGTTGAAATTTAAATTTAAAATCATGCTAAGACTAAGAAAAATTTAATTTTAATCATACGCCATATAGGTATAATATTCAGGTATAATCATAAAATAAGTGATTCCAATATTTTAATTCCAACTACTCTAATAAAATTGAAATAAAGTTTTAAGATTTACCTGAAAAATGTTTAAAATATTCAAATTTAACGATTATCGGATATAAAGTTTTATTAAAATAATTCCAAAAACTAGAGTGTTTTAAAGTGGTTTGTATTTCAGAGTATGGGATATAAGTATCGGTATCAAAATTACCGTTGCTTTGCAATAACGCCTACGACTTCAAGATAAAATCGCAAGACTTAATGTGTGTGTGTGTGTGTGTGTGTGTGTGTGTGTGTGTGTGTGTGTGTACGTATAACAATGTACCAAAACACGTCTAAAGTGATGTACGATTACTTTCCAGGCTAGTTACCGATCCTGCGATATTCATTCGACCTAAACGAAACAAGTGTATAACATCATTATTTCAAAGTGAAAATTTAACGTCACTATGTAAACGGAAACATTTGTATCTTCATTTTATTTAAAATATTGATTTTATAATACCATACAGTTTTTGACGATCAATCATATACTTGTATGCTATTATTATAGTATCGAGCCTATAACCTATGCGATTATAAAGTAACGTAATTCCAATATTTAATATTTTTATATACAAGCATAAGATTCAAACCTATAATTTTATTTTGAAAATAATATACAACTGAAATATGAAATATAAATTATATAGTATATGATATAAAATTATAATTAATATAATATATTAATTGTTTCGTTAAATACTAAATATTAATACATTACGAAAAATTAAGTAATAAAATGTCTATGACATATTCATAATATATTATTTTTAATATAAATTTAATAATAAATATATAAGTAGTATTTTAAGTTTTGTATAAACCTACGTGCTATGTAATTAAACATTTTATTTTAATTCATATAATAAGAAATACATTTAAATTTATTTGCGTTATTTATATAAAACTTGTTCGTAAATTAAATGATACACAATTGAAAAATGTACAAATATATTTAATTATGTTATAAAATATGAAATTCTTAAAAAACATTTTCCAACACTTTTTACAAAAAATTTTCAGCATAAAAATAATATATTCAAAGAATCGTTTTTTTTTTTTTTTTTATGCAACGTTTAAATTTTTTTTTAATTGTCACCTGATAGTGGGCGACAAATAACAGGAACTTTCCTGATCATATATCACAATGACAGTTTTATGAAAATGCGTGGTTAAATAAAATTATTGTCTACACGACTTGTATTTTTACTTAAATTACAAAAATTGTTAACTTCATTTATTTTTAATGTTTTAAAAAAAAATATATATTTCATGAAGTGAAAATTTTTCTATTATTTTATTATAAAAAAAATATATATATTTTTATTTCAAACGATCACTGTTGGATTTTATCTTAAGTTTTATGTATAAAAATAAAAATTGTATAAGTTCTATTGTTTTGGTGTTTCATTGTTTTCAAATTAAATTATCTGTTCACCACACTTAGTGTGTACCAACAAGAACTGCAGTATTGTAATTATTAAATGGTTAAGTTATAAATACATAAATCGCTTTTAATATTGAATGCAAATCAAATGAATAATTATATACAATTTAAATAAATTAAATAAATGTTTCCTTTATTCCAAATAACTCAAATAACATTCATTATATTAGGTATTGTAATATCGTCGTAAACATTTTGTAAATTCAATAATATATTATTTAAGCAAATATTATTTTTATGTGATCTTTAAAATTATTCAGTTCAATTATACCAGCTGAACTCGAGCTTAAAAATAATTTATTTATCAAACATAATCACGGTAAATAAAATAAAATGAAAACAGGAATTAAGAACCAGAATCATCAAAAAAATAAATAATAATAACTTGTTGAATGTAGATGATAATGTTTAATAAAAATAATTATAGCTTCAAGGATTAAATATAGTGTGTTATTAAAATATATTATATGACACTAAATGGTGTATCCAAAACACATTATTGATTTCTGTCTTAACACAAAAAAAATATGTATTATAACATTTATAACATAATACAATTATATATAATATATAAGCGTGTAGGCACACAAAAGTATTAACGAGTTTTTAAAAATTTTTGGAGGTAAATATTTTACATGATTGTGTTAATGGCTTTACACGGCCAAATGTCCTATGCCACAATAACTATTGCGATTTATTTTACCACCCAAACCGCAACATGTAAATCGACTAAAAAATGTATAAATAATGTGTACAAAGATAATATAAAAATATGTATTCGTCTAAGACATATAATAAAACATCGTTCTGAGTACCTATCGTCGTCGTCACCTGTCACGAACGTCTTTCACGAGAAATCGTTTGTTTTTATTCATATTATATCGTCTTATATGTTTTACGTATTATGTGTTGTATGGTTAATGTGATTTAATTTTATTATCATCGTTACGACTAAACTTTGCCATACGAAACCGTATTAGGACTTGTACGAGCGCGACGGATGGAATTTTTAAACTACATTCGCCTGCACACACACGTGTCGTGCGTTGTTTTTTACTGTATTTTATGTGTGTATAATACGATATTATTATTATTATTATTATTATTACAGTGACGCATATTATGATATTCACCAGTTTTCTGGTATTTCGAGCGTCAACGACCAGCCTTGACGGTCAATGGCGGCGGCGGCGGCGGCGGCGGCGGCGCTTCCTAAGTTTTCCATATTTTTCCGGTGCCCGCGTGTACCCACTGGCGTTAATAATTGTACCTATGGGTTGAATATAAAACACACTGGCCAAAAATGCGAGTGTAATACAACCCGTGTACCTATAGTACACGTTATTGGACACGTATATGTTGTTGTTGCTGTTTCAATTAAAATTCGCACTCGGGATCGGTCGAAAATTACACGGTCGGTCGGGATGACTTATTAACGCAAATGGACCGCGCGGCGCGCCTAAGGCGAGTGCATATATTGTACTTACGTTATATATATATACTTGTGTACGATAATAATTTTATAAGGTAGGTCGTAATATGGCTGTTAGTGTAACGCCGGTGTGAAGCCTATACCTAGCAGTAGACCGGTGTACGGGAACTCTACGAAGCAGAGACGTGAAGACCTTGCCCCCGGCCGCGTGTAATCGTCGCTAAAAAATAATAATATAAAAAAAAAAAATAAGTGACGCGTTCGACGATAAAATACACCTATTTTTTTTTCGGGTAAAGTTCGTTCCACCGTCGGGCCGACCGCCCGAATACTTACCACACTACATAATTTCGTATAATATATTGTACTTTATACATATTTTATAATAATTTCTACACGGTATTGTTGTAAAAGTATAATATATGTATATCTATAATACGATACGATTATTTTTATATTAAATTGGTTATTTTTTTTTTTTTTTATGCGCATTAATATTGTAAAGGGTTTATACACATTATTATTATTTTCGACGATTGGATCAGTTAAATATTTATATTTAATTGCATATAAAAAGCGGATACGGTTATCGCGCGGCCCAAAGCACAAAAACAGATGCGTCACGCGTACGTTTAATCGCCCCGCAAATATCATATTATATATTATGTAGGAACGATCGATATAATATATTATTATAATTCGTAGTATACAATGCTATGCGCAGACCTACCTCATGTTATTATGGTTATTAGTTAGACTGCAAAAATCGCAGTATTTCATATTGTCTCTACAATTTATGTATAACTCGAATACCATACGTACCGAAGTACTAAACGATCGACTGATACCCTTCAATCCGCATAGAACAAAAATCAAAATCATTTATAGGTGCACATATAATATAAAATTAAATAAAAATAAAAAAAAAAAAATAATAAATATCTTAACATAAATATAAATGAGGTTTTACAAATATATTTATATATATATATATATTTATGGTATTTAAACAGAAAAATTGAAACCCATTAAATAATATCGAAATTGAGCGCAGGAAAATAGTGTTTCGGTATTTTGTATATCAATACCATTTTAATTTAAATGATTACATCTAATTATTCAAATACATATTACATTATATCTAGCAAATCTGCCATTAAAAATCACATTATGACACAAACAAAAAGTTTCTTCGATAATCAAATTCAGAGCCAGCTTTAAAAATATATAAACAATGCTTTGGCGAGCACATGATTAATTTCATCATAGTCCATTATTATTAATAAAATGCATGAAATATAATAAAAAAAAAAAACCTAACATTTTTTACTCTAAGCACAAAGCATTAAAATTTCTATATAAATATTTATTATAATAATAGCTATACCATTAAAAAAATAATAATGATGATGATGATTATTATAAATTACAATTAACAGTGACAATCTTCAGTAATACTTTATTCATAAATAAAATACAATTATTTATATCATGATTACTGCTATATTTTTATATATAGAGACAGCGAGGAAGATTTTTTATTTACATCTAAATTCCAAATAGGTAGAAGTACTCTCAATAAATTATATTACGCTAAAGACAAAAGAATTTAAAAACTAAAATACTATTCAACCTTTTTTAAATATAATAATGCATAATGTATACAAATATATTTATTTATTCTGATTGATTAATTAACACTCAATTCTTTAAACATAGTTACTAAATTAATAAATTATCATATTATGTCAATTAAATTATTTTTTTAAGATAATATAACAACATTTTTTATTCATAAATATTTCAAAAATTAATTAAATTACGAGTAATTACAAAAACGAATAATACAGACACGGTTTTAATACATTAATATAATACATTTATTATTGTATCAAAAAGGAAAAAGTTGTATGTAGATTAGTTCATAAAATTTAATAAAAACTGATGACCATCAAAAATTGATTTAACCGATTACATTAAACCAACTTTTTTTTTATTTATGATCCAGAAGCATATAATATATTTTATAATGCATTATATATTAATATGATGTATTTAATCTATTAAGCTATTAAGGTCGTTGTATTATGCAGGGCAAGAAATGAATGTTTCATTAAACGAAATTAGTTTGCGCATTTAATTATACTCTGTTAAACTCGGTAATACGTTTGTAAACTTGAAATAATATTTAGAATTCGTCCATAAAAATAATGTCCATTAATCATCATATCATCCATGGCGTGTAACATAATTCAAGGTGATTCATTTAACATAAAGCACTCAATATTTCAGAAAACACAGATATTTTTGAAAATATGTTTTTCGTACAAATTTTTAATCGTTATCTACTACATAAAGAAAATTAAAAAAATAAAATAAAAACATATTTTAATAATTTTTTAAATTGTTATTATTTTTTAAATTGTTTACTCTTTTGAATGACTACCCACATTTTTTTATTACTGGTTATAAGTATTTAAAGTTTTAATGAACGGAGTAGTGGACCAACAGTATGCGGGTACATCTATACCACTCCATTTCGGTGTACAAAACTTCTAATACTTATCACATAAGCTACCTTGAGCTACTCGTCACCAATTTAATTACTACGCAATGGAGTAATTCAAAAAAAATATTTTGCTTTGGAATGAGGAATAAAAATGCACGTAATCGATAAAAAAAAAAAAAAAATAACAAAAATATGTTTTTTTAGAAAAACGTAATACCTAGTATTCTGAAACGATGAGTATCTTACGGTAAGTGAATCCCCCGTTAAAAATTGCGCAAAAGTAGCAGTCGTCGAGTTCAACTACGTTTAAATACAAAAAGTTGAGAAAAGTTAAAATCTCGGGAATGCCTTAGCCCGCGCCGCGATGGAATTCGTCCGCGTATGCGTGTATCCGGTGGTACGAATATTATACGCGTATCACATCCAACGACCATGGTTAAGGCGATGATCGTGCATAGATACGAACACGCGAGAATAAAACAAACAACAAAGGTCTTGGAAATCCGATATACATAATAAACTTTTGTGTGTGTGTGTGTGTGTGTGTTTATCTCAATGTGAATCGGTCGGTACGGGCATTAGCGGGATATCGGTGGGTACGTTATGCACCAGCACGCGATGTATATTTTATTTATAATATGTACAATATGTACTATGACTGTATCATGAACACAATATAATGTAGAATTGGCAAACGATTCGCATGCACACCACACCATGTGCATTATACGCGTCGCTTATCTATGATTTATACCGAGAGAGTCTACCATACAACATATTATAGTCCAAACTGTCGACTAGCGGTTTGACGATATCATCGACGAGTGTGTGGAAAGCTGCTGGTATTCGCAATACGAGGCGAACCATTATTGAAGTAGAGCTTGTGGACGCGACTTTGCATAGAAATCCGTAAGACAGCACCGTTATTACCATTGTTAACAGGGACACCGTAATTACATCTCATTTCCCGGTTGTTGGACGTTATTGCAGTGTCTCTCGGCAGCTTCCGAACCATCGGTTCTTTCTCCGTTATTGTTTTGGTCCTAAAAGTTTGTGTTTAATGAAGATAGAAATGTCGTTCGTATCCACGTGCTTAGTGTCAACGGGCGAACAAAAAATAAAAACGACCATCTGCTGTAGCAGCAGTTCCGGTCCAAAGTCCCTCTCGAAAACATACAACGTTAAGATACGACTATGGGTGTCGCGTTATCGTGTTGTTATAATTCCGTTTGCGGGAATCTTGGACGGTTATTTTATCTTTTTTACATTTTGTAAACTGAGGAAAAATTTATAGTGGAGTGGTGAAAGAGGTTGAAGTGGCAATCGCCTTCTCTGGTTTTTTTTTTTTTTTTTTAATATATTTATATTTAAAGCTTGTTTAAATAAAACATTCATTTTTTACGAAAATGGTTAACGGCGACGTTTGACCAACGATCGTTACCAATGATAATTATCATCTTTAGCAAATCGTAGAATTTTTTAGTAATACAAAACGCTACAGTCCTGTAAATATTTAATAAAAAATATTAAATATAATTCGTTGGAATTCTATGATAACTGATAACCTTATAGTGAAATGTATTGGGAGATTGTTTGTTTGATTGATATTTTTTGATTATTCAATCTTTTTCGTGTGTCTTTGTTCAGTTTATTTAATATAAATATCATATATGTTATATTCCCCTTTGTACCGATTGATCTAGTGAAATAATAAAATTTATCGTAAAAATTTATTTTAATTTATCGTCAAATCTATGCTTGAGATCAACTTTTCTATTAAAATATAATATGTTTGATTATATGATAAGTTAAAATCATGAAAAAATGTTAGAAATTAAAAAATTATTATAGGTACTTTAATTTTTGCAAAAAACAATGTGTTAGACAAAGACACCGCATTATTCAAATACAATACTGTTAACTATTTGATTTTTTGTTTACGTGGTCAAGAACTCATGTACTATACAAAAAAAAAAATTATCTCAAACTATTTCTGCACCTTCATTCAGCTATATAATATATGTTCTAAGAGTAAAATAATATGTATAGACTCATTCTTCGGTTTGCGGAGATTGATAGACTCACCGTATAATATGTGTATATTAAGCGGGGGTGACAGTGGTTGCGGCGGCGCGGCACCGGAGGTCGACGCTTTAATGGAATTAACTCGGCAGACGGCTGTGCGGCGCCCAAAAAGAGCACGTTAAGTCCCGGATTAACGAGGTCGTTATTGTATATACACGTATATAATTGTATGTGTAGGTGTGTATACTTTTAAGACTGTCTCGCGCGACGACAATATTATTATATCATTATTACTATTATTATACGTTCGCCCGACAAGCTGCTGTCGAGGCTTGGCAAGCCGGACGCTATATCCGGTCGGTGGTCGTACGGCGCGGATTTTGCGCAACTCGTAATCGCAACCCCTCACATCGCCATCCCTACAATCCTCTTCACCTATCGGCGCAAACACACCTTAAACGGTGAGAATTTAATGTGCGCGCGCGCGCTTGTGTATGTGTGTATGTATGCGTACATGGGAAATGCGGTCATATATCACATGACGATGACCCTCGGGCGAGTCAAACGCGCTATATACTATATATATATATATATGTATGTATGTATATATAAACCCTCATGAGTATAATATGCACGGTGTATAATATAGTGGTTATGGGTGTTGTATATGGTATATATATATATATAATATCACATCGATGTTTGTTTTGGACCGCGGTCCCGCCGGAAGATTGCTCGGTCGCGATTGTAAAGAAACTCCACCGCCGGAAGCCAGCTACGATCGAGTGGTGTTATTTAGAGGGGAAATATATACATATATATCTGTTTGTGTTTGTATGTATGTATGTATTATTTTTTTTATTTTTTTTAAGTCTTTCGGTGTTTATTTTTCAGTTACTTCACGCGGTATGAACATCCCATACATACCATATTCTACGTGAGCTATATACCTACGATATGCGAATATATAATCGTACGTTTTCGTATATATTATTAATATTATAGTACGACGGCTTTTATATTATAATTGCAGTTTTTCTTAACGACTAAAAAACGTTTCTGGAGATGCGATGTTTTATATAAACTCCGTAATGATATAATATTATATTTTTACTTAATAGATATAGATACCTGATTTTCCCTAAGTTGTTAAAATTAATTAATTACAATATTATAGTAAATGATATTCAGTAATAAGCAAATTGTTCACATTATTATACAGAAAAAATTTGATAACTCCATGGCTGATTCTCGAAGACTCAAACTTTATTCTTTTCCCTTAAAAATACCTTATTACTAAGATCAGTCTAATATTTTTCACGATATTTAATAATTATTGATATTTAATTTTTATTCTTCTTAAAATCCAAGTTGTCGAGAATAGATTGAATAAAAAATATCATGGTGTATAATATACGTGTTTATGTACAAAAAGATGCGCAATTTTAATGTTTAGTTTAGTGTATTTTTTCCCTTAAATGCTTATAACCTTATCTATAAAATATCAATAAAATATGTGTAAATATGAAATTATATATAAATAATATTACTCAATATATTCGATGCATATTTCGAAAAGAATTACATGTGTACAATATTTGTAATATTAAATTTTTTTAGTATTTGTATGTATAAAAATGTATATTTATAAGTGCTGTAAGTATACATAAATCATAACACATTATTTAAAGAGTAAAGACACTGACTATTTTCGAAATAAGAGTTCAACATATCTTTAGTAACTGATTCTAGTTGCATTATGATATTCATATCACGCCAAAAGGAGTATGATTGGCCAAACAGTTGTCAAAAAAAAAAAAAAAAAAAACAAATTCAAGATGACTTACTTAGTGAGATGACCTTAGGTTAGTTATAAATATAATATACTATCCAGTTAAGTGACTCTAACCTCGACAACGCATAGCGTTACACACTTCTACGTTCTACATAATGTATTCTTCATACATCTCAAGGGAAAAATTTGTATTAAAAATATACACAGAATGGGTGATAAAATTACAGTGTTTCTAAGAACAGTTGCTAGCAGAACAATCCACGGCTGGTACATTTATTATTGTGCATAAAACCGGGGTTAATCGCATTTCCGCTGGTAACATAATACGAATAGATGCACACGCATTTTATTTCAATATTGTACATTGTAAAGTAGTAAAGGAGATCCGTATATATTATTGTTTAAAGATCAGAGCACAGAAGAAATTGAAAAAAACACGCACCAATAAACCGCGATTATTTGGCTCATCGACAAATGTACAATGGGGACAACGGTTAATCTAATCTAGTTGACCGATGCGTGGGTTATACAGAATGAGATATTGTGATATTGTAAGTTTATCACCTATTGTAATGTTGTAACGAATTTCATCACTCCTCAACTCGTATAAGATTATGTTTTGTAACATTGTACATTTTATTCGATCAGTGCTGTGTACCATACGGCGTTATCGTCATGAATTTAATTCGCATAATGCATGTATAATACACATTCAAATACGAATTCGGAAGGATACGATCAACGAAAACTAGATATATCGCGGTAATATTGTTCGAAAGCCTAATTAGTTGAACAAAATAGATTATTCACACAGCCAACAACAACAATCTAAGTTTATGGATTTTCCAATCTCCCGCGATAATGCGGAACAACATATTATTTGGTAATAATATGTAAAGAGTTAGGTCAGACTGCGCTCTGACAAGAAAGAGGAAGATTATGGGCGCCACATTTTTCATAAATTTATGTATACAACTTTATTTATATGAAACCAAAAAGTTGTTTAATATTCACACTTTCATGACAAACAGTGGTTAGAAAAATCGACTAGTTAAAAAAAAAAACTTTTTCGCTCGTTTTCTATTATGTTATTCAAATATATTATATATATATATATATATAATATGTACTGCATAATATATGAGTTATAAGAAATGTGTTTTCATAAAAGAGAATATATAATATCTACAATAAGAAAATATAATCTTTGTTCATAGAAAACTTATTGTCATATTGTATAACAAAGTAATATTATTTTTACAGACATAAATTTTAGTTTTGTTTTTTTTTTTTTTTTAATTTTCCAGGTACAAATCTTTATAGAAAATTAAATCTTTGAAGTTGAAATACATAGATTTCAAAAACTAATATATTCATTCATAATTTATTGTTTCATATAGATCATAGATTTAATTTATATATACCTATAAAATGATTTACTATCTTGTTATTTTAGCAAAAATTGCAATGGTTTTATGATTATGATTATAATTTATATTTATAATCATGTTCTCGAACTATATATTTTCTTTTATTTGGTAAAGATTTTTTTTCAACTTCTAAGAAATTAAATTTTGAATTTCAACTTTAAGTAAATGACTTAATAAAAATAAGTTAATACATCTACAAACTAAAGAATAACTGAATGTATATTTTACATACTAAGCTTTTACACATTCTTAATAAAAATGCAGTCATTCATAAAACGATTTTAATAAGATTTTTATTTATCATTATCACATTTTGTGTATTTGAAATAAAATGTAACTTCACGTACCCATTTTCTAGATCTATATAGTTTTAGATTCATTTAAGCTTGATAAACATTAAAATAACTTGAATCGAATTCTAAAAATAGCATAAATAATAGCATTATTAGTTGTTGAAAATAGCTTATTATTATCTATATATTTAAACGTTTCGCGTAAACAGTTATACAAATCTTCGTTTAAATGATTTTTTATAGGTTAGGTATACAACAATTATATGACTACATTCTACATTTTTAAGGAGTTTTATAACTTTAGTTTCATACTTTGAATTATTTTTCTTAATTTATGATTTAATAATATTAAATTGTGTAATAGGTATACTTAATTATTTCTCATATTACAAAAAAATAGGAGTAAATAAATATCCATAACTAAGAAATCTTGAGTATTATATCTTATATATTATTAAATATATAAAAAAATTCAAAGTAATAGGGAAATACTTATTATACACCGCAATTTTGATGATATACAATATTTACGTTTTTTTCCTTATAATACTTAGCTATTATAATAGCATGATAAACAGCAGTTTAAATTATAAATTTATGTATTTATTTTTGCTATTAAAATATCAGTATGTCTAACTATTTAACTATTTACAAATTGTGTCAATTTTTTTGTCTACCCAATTATATTCATTTATTTTATACACTGAGTAAGTATTCTAATTTAATTTAACCTAATCTGCGAACAGCGCCATATTATTCAACTTCTTTATTCATCATAAATAAAAATGAAATGTTATACTTATCTATCTTATATCAAATTGTTGTTCATTGCATAATTCAAAACAATTGAATTTAATTATTTCATCAGAACTTAATATTAACGATTTTTAATACCAATAATACTCATTTTATCAATACAATATACATTAAATATTTATCGATCATTTTCAAAATATACAAAAATGTATGATCATTATAAACACAGAATTTAAATACTCGACTTTGCTATTACAACGTATACACATCCGTATTAATTAGAGATATTTTTTTTATTACAATTGCAATCACTAATAAGATATATTTAAGTATTTGTTTATGATACTGTTTATAGTGTTTGAAATTAATGTAATAGCACTGTCAAGGTTTCAACGTACAAAATTAATAATTTATCATTGGTATACAACTAGTAGGTGTATGTAAAGTTTCATGTACAACAAAACATGCATGCAATAATAAGTCATTTACTAACGACATTTTTAAATAATTTTTAGTTCCTAATAACATAGGTACCTATAATACATATCAATCATCAATCATCAACCATCTCTCTAACCTTGTTCTTAATATACGTAAATTCATACCATAATTATGTATTATGTTATAA
This sequence comes from Melanaphis sacchari, assembly GCF_002803265.2. Lineage (NCBI taxonomy): Eukaryota > Metazoa > Arthropoda > Insecta > Hemiptera > Aphididae > Melanaphis > Melanaphis sacchari. The sequence continues at coordinate 286,291 of NW_020271429.1, read as the reverse complement.
AAATGAACGCTTAAAATAAAGACTACATCAAGACCTATTTCAATCAAACGTTAGCGCAGACGAAGATCAAATCTAAAATTTCTAACCATTTTTAAAAAAAATTGGCTAACTTAATATAACATATGAATACTTTTATCCATACAATTAGATCAAAGACTTGTAATATCATGTGATATGCTGACATGTTTTAAATTTAATAAATAAAAAAAATAAAAATGTTCTAATTATAACAACTGTGCTATGAACAATTTAAAGAAATTCTTTTAAGAATATTATTAAAAACAGTAAAAACATGATTATGATTATATTTATGTATATATTACCTATAACTATAATACTATATGGTTGTACATACAAATCAAGATCATTTGTCTACGTTTTCAAACAATCATAATCAAATGTAGAACAGAAAAGTTCTTTAAGTTATTTTTGTTATTCGCTTTAGAAAATATCTATACGATTAAACGAGAACTTTTTAATTTAATCAGTTCCATTACTGATGGAAGACAATAAAGTTTTTAAACAATAATAGTGTATGCCATTCATAATAAACATAATAATAATATACATCGTTGTCAAATATCTTGAGTAAATTTTTCAGGCAGAACAATGATAAGCGAAAACTCAACATAAATATTAAATTCAAATTTTAATGGAACTTAACCATTTTTAAATCAACTACCTAAAAGCGTTTGTCTTAATGAAAAATTGAAAAACTATTATTCTGAAAATAAATCTGAATGAATTTAATAATTTTCAATATTAATAAATGTTCACAGTAATCTAAATTTTTCATTTATTATTTTTTTTTTTTTTTTAAGTAGTAGGTACAACTAAAAAATTGAATTTTGTAGATTTTTATACATATTTACTATATTGTAATATTTCTTAGTGATTTTTTTCTCAAATTGTCAATTACAATATATTCGTATAATGGAATATTGACATAAAAGAACACTGCACAAATATCAGTTAATACTCAAATGTTCTATACTCCTTAAACAAATATTAATATGTCATTTTAAAAAATTTAATTATTTTTTGTTTTTTTTTTTTTTCAAATTTAATTATAATAATGCATTTTGACATGAATTAAATAGTTGTTCATTATTTTTTGTTGACTTAAACAGATCAAATATTATCGATGAAAATTCAAAATTCATACAATATATTATGTAAATAATATGTTTTTTACTGTTCAACTCTCAGTGAGCATTGGTATTGTAAACAAAACTTTATTAATTTTAAAAATGTAAATGCTTTAAAAATCATAACTTTGACTACTATAAAAAAACTGAATTACTGTGCAATCGTAGTAAATATTTTTTTTCAATAGACACGCTAAATTGTGGTATTGATTCTATCCCTGTCATCTGTTTTTATTATATTTCATAATACCTGTTGAGTATTAACTATATTTTATAATTGGGATTTTTAATGTTTTTACTTTTAATTGGTAATTCAAAATTTAAAAATAATATTTATCATAATCATAGTATTTTTTTATATTTGATATTTTTGATAACAAACTTACAAACATAAAGCATTAATCAATTAGTAAAAATGCTTTATAGTACACGTATTTAAGGAAAAGTTAAAGCTTGTTATATGAAACGTTATAAGTGCAAAAATATTTTCACTTGTATATTATAAATTTTCTGAATTTACTAACGAAAAAAAACATCTACTATATGTAGTTATCATAAAATTGATCTATACTTATGATATTGAACTGTGGTATGAACTGTGCCAGTAAGCCTAACATTAATTTAATACAACGCTGTAAAAATATCGCTCTTCAGACCATCACTGCAGCCTATCTATTCAACAAAAAGAACACAATTCACCGTGACATGATTCTGTCTAAAAAAAGCAGACGAAATCCAAAAGTTAGTTCACAAATATGAAAAGAAGCTAGATCACGATGTAAATTCATTAACCATCCAATGATTAAACAACTATAAGGACATCACATGTTTTAAATGCCTAAAACTATATAACTTAGTTTAAGGATAAAGATTAAGAGCAAAAGTCACTTCATTGGAAGTGCACCTTCATCAACGTATTTTGTATATATTATTTATACCTAGTATGTGAAATGTGTAAAATTAAAAAAAATAAATAAATAAATACATTTCTTAAACATATTTATACCTATAGGTTGCTTAAATAATAAAACCTCAGCACTTAAAAAAATTAAAATGTAGTTCACGTCATAAGACGTTAAATACAATAATTATTTTACGAGTTATTTAATATTTTCAAGTATATTCCAATTGTCTTATTAAAATTGCTTCGTATTCTAAATTAATTTCAAGAATCTAAACATTGTGAGTTTTATAATGATAAGGCATAAAAATAGAAAAATAACGTGTAACTTCATTTTCTTTAACGATGTCTTAATAAATTATATTGATGATAGTTTATTTTACAACGTAAAAGTTGTAAAAATATTACAATTAATTTAATGTAAATTTTTAGATTTAAAACAAAATTAATTATTCCTTGATTAGATTAGGTAAGGTTAAAAAAAATAGGCTTTATTAAACTTTGGAGTTTTAGAGTATTCAAAAGTCTTTAAAAAAATTATACATTCACCTCAGTAAATATTTGGTAGTATGTTGTGTAGGTACTTGTTTTCTTTATCGTGGCAAAGTACTATGGTCACAACGAGATCAACTAAATAATTATATCGTCTAGTAATATACTTATTAAAAATGTCTGAAGGTTAGCCTTCGATATTCTTTTTTTTATTATTATCCTATTACAAATAATAAATTTCATTTTATTTTTTTAAATAATAATTTTAGTATTTATAGTGAATGCGCCTCTATTCGTGTCTAATACGATACGATTATATTTAATACCAGTGCACTGTGTAATTCGAAATATCACCGAAGTTAATCTTATAATAATAAATGACAGATACTACACTATTCTAAGTTTAAAATTTTTTAATAAATTGAATTAAATTTTAAAATATTTAAAATAAATTATATTATAATGTTTTATAGGAGTTTTTTTTGTTATTTCATAGTAAAACTGAATTTACGCTTCTTTTTTGTTCGATTTCTATTTTTCGTAGTCCTGAATGTGACCAATATTTTTTAATATAAAATTAAAAATTTTATATCAACTTTTTAGCAACTAGTTAAAAATATGTATTCTTCAACTTTTGCCAATCAATAAGGGTTATTCTATACAATTTTAAGATATAGTTTTAATTTAATTTTAATTTAGTTAATATATATTTTGATTTTCATTAAAGTATAATTTATAATATTATTAAATAACAAATCATATATATGAACGATAATATATTATATAATATATTTTACATAAAAAAATTACTCATGTATTATTCTTAAGCGTTATCGTAAACTACTACTTAATATTTTAATTTCGAAGAACCGATTCAGATAGGAAATGATACTGTTTTGCTTTTTTTCTACCAAACAATGGACACAATCGAAACAATTTCGGAAGAGTTGATGGAATTCCGAGAGCTTATTGAAACATTAAGCTCTTTAGAAAACTACTTAAGCCCTCCGGGCAACACGACAATATTAATGGTAAGATGGAATCTTCTGGAACAAGGGGATCCAGTCTTGTTGGCGTGACAGATATTAATTATAATGTCGCTTTTGCCTTTTGCCCACGTCGGTTTGTTGGTATTTACGACACGAAATTCAATGTCCGTATAATATTCAAATAACTATTATTGTTCGATTTCAATTTATTTATTTATTTATTTATCGCAATCAGCATCAACACTAATAGGTACACGACAAAGTCATAAAAATTAGTGCTATTTTATAATATATTTGTTTACAGCTATAGGTACTCGAACTCAGATTACAGGATGTTATTGTTCATAATATGTATAAGTTTCAATTTCGAATAATATTGATCAATTAATCGTCCATATAAGTATATAATGCAAAGAAAAAGTGTAGTAGTACTTATATTGTATATCAAAGTAACTAAAGATAACTCGAACAGCATCATTTTAACGCGGGACAACTATTCTAAACGATCGAATTACGCATTAATAAAATATTTATATTAAATTCGGACTTAACCCGGTCTCCTTTGTGCAACTATACACCTAACTGAACTTAAGTCTGTCACAACAGTTTGTTTGTTTTTATTAGCTGCACTTCTTTCTCTTTAATGCAACTATCGCTTTACACTTTTAAACTTTTTCTCAACTCTAAAAATCAATCCTTCTTATAATCTTAACCCTATACTATATAAACATTCTTAAGAAGACGCCATTTGCGCATTTTTTGTTGTCTACGTATACGTATTATAAGTGCATAATATTACAAATGTTTGCTCAGCGCTTTAACTTTGTTAATTTTAATATTAAAATGAATTTATATGTTACCAAACTTATAGACAAAAGCTCTATATGTATACGACAGATTTTACGATATTCATTTTAAAGCAAGTTACATACATGTAAGTGAGAATGAAAATGTAGCAAATAGAAAACTTTTATGACTCACTTCATAATTAAAATATCTTAAAAATCAATGTAAAAATACAGACAATTTTCTTAGCTTTAAATTTGATAATTTATCAATTCACGCATATATTAAAACTAAAGGTGCTAAACATAAACTACTTATACTAATTATGTGTAGAAAAATGTATTAGTTATGTTTTTATATCTATTGCATTTATATCATACATGTTATTTTCATTATAAATTGCACTAAATTTCCGCTATTAAAAAAAAATAACCATATAAATTTAATATATATATATATATTATAATAGTATTTAAAACGAAGACAACATATGTGAGTGTGGCATCACATACGTTCTCAAAATAATTCATTTTTAATTAACTTGGACTACTTTAGCTAATTTAGAAAATATTTTTGTTATATTATAATGCATAATATTCAGAACCTAATTTGTTCTCATTATTGTTTTTGTTTCAATATCTCCATATTTAACGTAGGTAACTATCTAATATTAATATTTATAACAATATACATTTTCATCAAGCTTTTATATAAAGTAACAAAACTTGTAAAAAATTTGACACAGAATAAAATTAAAAGTTTCTTTTATGGTCATTACCAGTAACCTTGCATAAGTGTTGAAATTTAATTTCAACAATAATATAAAAAATCATGAGCGGATTTTGTCTTTCTTTTTTCTTATTATTTTACACTCGTTTAAAAATGTACATCGAGATATAAACATAAAAGGTATAAAACAACAGTTTTTTTTTCTATCTTTTTAAAATTTTGTTGATTCTTTGAGTCCCAAAAAATATTTGCAATTTACGTTAAAAGAAAACAACAGTTTATAAATTAATTTTAAAAAAAAGTTACACTTTAATTTTCATTTTTTAAGCTTAAAAGCATCTTTTATATTTCAACACCAAATCTTTAAAATGCTAAGTATATGTCTACATACTTTTTTTTTTTTTTTAATTAAGAAGAGTAAATAAAATTACAAATATTTAATATTAATCCTATAAGTAGAATAGATAATATTGTACATCGTCGTAACAAAAAATAATAAAACGTATGGAATCTATTATTTCATCGAATTAAGCATACTTTGTATTAAGGCTATAACTAATAACTACTTAATTTAGTTTATTAAAATAATTACTAACTAGTAACTAAAATTGTTATTTTTCAATTAAATAACTATTTTATAAACATTTTAACTAGATATATGTCTATAAAAAATAAATGCATATATATTTTTAATAATTGCAAATTGAGGTAAGAATAATTTTATTTATGAAGATCCTTGAATTTAATGTTTCAATTTTTTCAATCAAAAACAAAAATTTTATCATAAATCAAACAAAAAATTTAAAAAAAATCAATTGCATTATAAATATTAAATAGTACCTACGATAAAGTCCAAAATTATCATTTCTAGAAAATCATATTATAAATATTTAGTAAGAGCTCCAAGTCTTTACAGTTTTTCATTTTTAATTGTAATAGAATTGACTTTTTCATTAAGTTTTACACAGTTGTTTAAAAAAAAAAAAAAACAGTGAATTTTTAATTTTTTCCGTAAGATAATACCAAAATCTATTTATCCAATTTATGTGATACCAAAAACCTTATTTTAAGTTAAAGATATTCAAGAAAAATAACATTATAGCATTAAATCAAACTATACATTTGTAAAATTAAAATTTCTCAATGCGGGAATACATTAGAGTTATATTTTAAATTTAAATGGACTTTTTTTCAAATTAAACCATTTATTAATCAATATTATTTTTCTTTTGAAATATGAGCCCCATAAAAATGGCACTCGATTATTTTACAACCCTTTTGATTATAAGTTATAACGCACAAGCTTTATAATACTTGTCCATAAATCTTCCACTCACAGATGACAATAACGAATAATAAATGAAATTACTAAAAAAATGTATACAGTCTTCAACAATATAAAATGTTTAAATTTAATGGCCAAGTTCCAAAAAATTAATACTATAACACAATATCTATACACAATATTATTAAGTATTAACGTTTATAATAGTTAAAATATGTTACAATTTTTTGTTAAACAACAAATACAATAAGTAAAAAATTGGTGATGCTCATGACCAATTTTACTACTAACTAATTTTTTTGTTTTAAAAACTGACTTTAACAGTTAGTGATATTTTCTGGCACTAAAACATACTTTTACTAGCCAAAAAATAATAAATATATCTTATTTTAATAATTATTTAAACGTCTTATTATTATTTTTGGTATAATTTCCAATGTATATTTTATAAATGTATAGATTATAATTATGAATATTCCGACAATGGTAGCTTCTACTCTACTTAAAATAAAATTCATCTACTATCCAGATAAGATTAAATGTTTTAATTTTATTAATTTTCTGCAAAGATAAGTAAAATTCGTTATAATAATTCGACTGCTATTTTTTAATTTTTTTTTTTTTTTAATATAAAGTATATATTATTCCTGTGGTAAAGCGTAAATTTTCATCACATTGTATAATAGTGCAAGCGTAAACTCCTTACCAGGCATTTTAGCATTGGAAGTTATTTTAGTGAATATAATATTAATGAAATTGTTTTTAAGTAACGTTTTTTATTCAAAATGCATAAAATTAAATTAAATTTTTAAACTAACTTGAATGCATTATAATTATCTGTTTAAATAAAAATTATTATTTAATATACTTTATAATAAAAAAATGTATCATCAAAAATAAATTGTAACCAAAATTACTGTAATTAACATTTACTACACTCTGATGATCAAATTTACTAATCCAATGTTGAATATTTAAAATCAATATAGTTTAACATAGAACTGCATAAAAATGAATAATAAATATTATTAGAAGTTTTATCCTTGTGATGAAATGTATAACGAACAAGTTGCATAAAAATGTATATAATTAATAATCAAATATACATATTGCGTATAATACATAACATACTTTAAATTATTTATTATTATTTATAAGTAATAATTAAATTAGTTACATATGATATTTATAATTTTAACGAAAGTAGATGACAAATCTTTCAAATTTATATAATTGTGCAAAATTCTGATTTGAATCTAACTTTTACGAAAATACTTGCTAAAAAATGGGTAAAAATATATTTACTAAACTAATTAATATCCTTTCATTACAAAATCTTAGTCAAATATTACTCATTTCGATTATTTGATAACCAATTAATTCATGTACACTTTTTTTTTTAAATTTTGACTTATCGTTATCGACAATATTTCAATTAATTGGGAACGACCGTTAATATATTTACGATACATTTTTTATTGTTTTAGAATAATTTATAATATATATATATATATATATATGTATGTTTGTGTTAAATATTTAAATTTATGTTGTTATATGAAAAATTTAAATGTATTTCTTTAATAATAACGTATTATACTTAGTTACATATCTACCTAAAATTTCTTTCTAGCATCTATACTTTAATGTGTAGTCCGTTCAATATTTTTAGAACTATCGAATAAAAAATTATTATTTAGTAATATTATTATTAATTAAGTTTTGTTATATAAATTCAACATTAGCAATAAAATTGTTACTAACATAATAAATAATATTTAAAATTGTATAATTAAAAATGTATTTTACTATAATATTCATATAAACAATTAATATTAGTTACATACAAATTTTAGTCCCAAATAGTATTTATTTTGCGTAAATTATTACGTAGATAATAATGTGAACACTCTCTGTCAACAAAAAAGGGATGTTAAACCATTGAATTTAAAATAAATTCCTCATTTTAATTATGAATCGCATTTATAAGATTAATTTTAAATATATAGGTATACTAAATATATTTTACATATAATTTCGTACATAATATTAGGTTGTATCAGTTAATAAATACAAAAAAAACTTTTTAAGTTATTGTTTTTTTACCATGCATCATATATTTTTCACAAAGCCCATATGGTTCAAGGGTTATAAAATTACAAAAGACTTTAAAATTAATTTACAAAATTAAAAAGAACAATAATAATTACCTTCTATATAATATAAAATTCAAGACAATATATATATATATATATGTATTATATAGTAATAATGTTAAGTACGCATAAAACGCGTAATTATTTTTATGTTATTATTTCACCGATAAGTATTTTTTTTTTTTTTTTTTTTGTTTCAACATTTAGCTTTAAAAATGGATTAGTATATTACAGGATAAACATGGTGAAATAAAATATAATTAAAAACAAATTTTCGTAAATTATTTACAGTGTCCGACAAAAACATTGAAAAACAAGTCTACAGTCGAATAACTAAATCGAGAATCATCCATGACCCAGCCTTGTACTTTTTAATAATATATACTCCAAATACAATTTATTCCGGGGGTCTCCTACATAATAATACATTACACCTGATGTAATATTGAAATATCGATCGATAGAAGTAAATAGTAATCACATTATAATATTATATATTCAAATATTCACATACTAAAACGTACTAAACATAAAATTAGGTGTTCCTGGTCCACTGCGTTTATTTTTATTTTTTCTAATTACTGAAAAAAATTATATAGATTTGTTTGAGTAGGTAGGTATTATATTAATTATTGCTGAAGAAATATTTGAAATCACATTCGTAGATTTTTATTTTTAAAAAGAGCAGAATACGTCATACAATAAATATCGTATGATGGCATATTTCATTTATTAGCAATTAATTTCATTTTTTAATAACTAAATTTACAGAAATACTTATTAGTTATTATTATTATTATTATTACTCTTTTTTTATTGTGATCGTTTTAAAAAACATCTTCTACATTTATTGAGTGAAATAATCGCATATTTTTTTAGTTGTTTTTTTTTTTTTTAATTAATAAAAAAATCTACCATTTGTCCATAGACATTTGCGGTCATTATAACATATTAAAACAATGCGTGAACTACCAGCTAACAATTATTAATATTCAACTTTGAAATCGGCCTACGGGACGGCCACCTTGAGTCGAACACGAATGTGTATGACGTTGAAAACAACTTTTTTTCGAAAACAATCGACTTAGCCGTCCGCAAGTAAGGACGACGGAGTTTTGACTTCCAAAATCGTTAAAAACAAAAATAAAACAAAAAAAAAAAAAAAAGTATACGTTTTTATAGGCAACAACGACAATGACGTTAAACGATTAGTCGACGCGAACCAGACTCGCCACTACCGTGGTAACCGAAATGGGTATGACATTGTGTTGACGAAACGCGCGACACGGCCGACGGTCGTGCGGTGGACGGCGAAAAAAACAACATAATATTTTGTAACGATATCGTGTGTGACATGGAGGAAAACGCGCGCGTTACAGAGAGTAACCGCTCGTGTGATGTTCTGCGGTTACCGCCCGACGATCGCACTGTCGCGATTGCTCAGACGCGATTGATCGGAAAACGGTATCGCGGAAAGCCGGGACGATGCGCCGCGGCGGCGACGGCGGCGTGTCGGGTTACGTGACCGCCGCGGCAGGGCGTAGGCGCTGTCCGGCGGGCGTCCTTGACGACGGGCCGTAAGAAGAAAGACGACCGAGGTATCGCCGTACCGCGCGGTACTGCGGGACGACGGCCGCCGAGGAGGACGTCATCGTAAGCGTAGATGGGACCGAGCGCGATCGCCGCGATAACATGGCCGCCGCCGCCGCCGCCGCCTTGGGCGAAAGGAACAATATAATCGCTCCGATGCCACCCGCCGCCACCGACCGCGACGCAGCCGCCGCCGCCGCAACGGCAATGACATTGGCCGCGCGCCGACTACGGTCCCGCGCGCGGTATATAAACTGCCCGACGTCTGGTTCTTCTCACCATTCGTCCCGAAGCACCGTACCAAACCGTAGCAGCTTAAGCCGACCGAGTCCGATCCGTTCGCCTAGTACAACACCATCGCAGTCACCGCCAAAAAACCAATATCCAAAATCATGATGTCTCCACTGGTGAGTACCTACCTTATTATAAAAAATCGTAAACGTTACGACGACGAAGTTAAGAGTCTGCTCCGCTCCACCGGATCTCGTATACTCCGACAAAACTATACTGTTTTTTTTTTTTTTTTTTTTAAGTAAATCGTTTTTTAAATTTTTTTTAATAATTTATACTTATACCAATACGATATATTTTACGCGGACGGATTTCAAAGTGCAGCCTTTAAATGACTCAACCCGAGTGCTGTATATTCCAGTTGATAGGCCGAGTTCGTTTACCGTCGTACATCGCTTAGCGTTCAATATTATTTACAATTTTTTTATATAAATTAATTTATAAATATATGCCTTCACACATGCCGTATTCGGTGAATACATTTTAAACATAAATTTACTCTTTGTCGTTTTATAAACACCTAGAAATGCACATTTTTTTCATTATTATCTCCTAGAATATCCAAATAACCGATTATACAAATCGTATGGACTTAGCAATATTTGATTGAAATACGTATATATATATATTATCCTGATAAATAAAACAAGTATAATATTACGATTGATGATCATTTATTTTTTTTTTTTTATTTATAATCATCAGCCGTTCAATACTTATAAATTATTTTATAAATTTTAATCGTTTACGTATTATAATAATTATTAAATAACACTCTTAATGAAATTACTTTTGTAATATTTTGAATCGGTAATAGACTTATCTTTCAATTTAATTGCGATTAAAAAAATACGATAAAATCAATAATATATTTTTAATACATTTTGTTTAGTTATTACTTTTATAAAAAACATTTTAAAAATATATATACATTTAAAATTGAATAAATAAAATGAATAAATAACTTTTCAATTGAATCCTATTAAAATTAAAATTTTATCACCTTGTTTCTGTTATTTATACGCAATTAATATTTTTAACCTAAAATGTATTTAAAAATATTTTTAATATGATAAATATTAAGAAAATACAAATTTGTAAGTAATAAACAATATATTTCTAAAGTATTGATATTTAAAAACTCATTTTTTTTTTTTTTTTTATGAGCTTAACTACAATAAACTTTAATTTGAATCAAACGTGGGTAAATTTTTTTGTATCTAAGTCATTTATAAGTTGAATTTTGTTTATATTTTATAAGTTATTTATTCATTTTACTCAAGTGAACGAATATTGCATGTTAATATTTCTATATCTAAATCTCAGTATTTAATATTATTTTGCATTTCATTTTTCAACAATAAAAAATGTTGGTTCGTTTTAACAGTCATTGATTAAAAAATGAACGACATAATACCGTTTGTAATTGTCATTCATCCTAATACGTAATGATCTAAACGAGTGTGTAATATAATAATAATATATACCTATTAACATGTCGAAGCGCGTCTTTTTGGGAGGTCTGTCAAACGGACGAACGATCCGTAGCGTGACGAATCGTCTCATCATCAGTCACCCATACATACGATTATCCACAGTCTAATCGTGTATCTATACACGTGTGTAATCGGTTCGAAAATATATCCAAAACCACAGGCTGAACATCGGTATCATAATTAAATGATGAATAACGTGATTGTTATCAAGACTGTATACGCGAGATAAATTTTATTCAATTAGATCGTTCTCGGAGATCATGCCTCTTCAACCCGCGAACCAGCCGTCATCCTACCGTGCACTTCTTTGCGACAACAAAACGTTTACGTGTATTGGTAGGTAGGTACGTAACAATATTATCGTTCATATGATGTTATTCAGATTCCTCCGGAATTTGCCGGATCGGATTGGTTTTTCGTGTCGAATCCACTTGGAAAACTATCCGTCGACGATGATGACAGAACGTTAAAACGATGGTGTTGGCACCACCAACGCCCGCATTAAGGCCATATTATGTTATGCTATAATAAAATATTATTATTGCTACAGTTTTCTCTGTTGTCCGTATCTTTTTTCTTGAATATTATATATCATACGAAATCGAAAAAAATGACAATAATAATAATAACTTGTTGAACCAAGAGAATAAGGGCCACCGTAGTGGAATCGTATGACCCGACCACGAATACACATTATAAAACCGTCTATATACACGAGACGGATCCATTGAATCGCAGACGAGACGAATGCGACAATGACGATTGATCTATTTGTCACGGTGTGCCTGTGGCGACGGAAGAAACTATTTGTATGTGTGCAATAATGCGAATGAACTGAAAGTCCTATTAAACATCAAAACGGGTATGCACGTATGCGCGAATGTGTGTGATTAATTAAAACATACTACCATTTGGATGCGTATTGAAAAACGGCCGACTGCAACAATAATATAATCATAATACCTACTATGATATATAGCCTCGGAGACTTTAACGAACGTTCGCAATTTCGCTATAATAATAATAATAATAATAATAATATTATTATTATTATTATTATTATTATTATTATTATTTATATACCATGTGATGGCGAAAATCGTATTAGATCCGATAGCATTTTTTCCCAGTAGTATATAAGCAGTACCATCGTGTTTCGAATGTCGGTCAATCGATAATATATTAATAAATTATTATGAGGGAATAAAATAAACAACAATGATATAATCGTATACCCTCGGCGCGATTGTTTCGACCCAAAAGCCACGGGCATTAGGTCGCGAGTCCGGATCTGCTGCAGCCGCAGGTCACCCCGAAGAACCGTAGGTATATTGGAAAGCGACCGAACGATATTATAAACATCATAATAAACACACGCCCGCTGTGAAATCTCGCACGAAATCTAATATTATAATACACAGCTAGTACGCGGCGCTGGACAACGCAAAAGCTCGGGAAAAAAATAAGATATCATTCGAGATTGTTATTTGGCGCTTAGACGGCAGACAATCGGTGATATTCTAATACAATTTTATATATCGCATTATTATAAAATACAGTTGTCACGTACACAACACATGCACGCGCGCAGTCTATTGAACTAGCAGGACGGAACGAATAAAAAAAAATTAAAAAAAAATACTAATAATTGATATGGGCGAGAATAAAATTGTCGGACGTTTGCCTTCGTTGACGTGTGTACGTCGTATAAATATATCGCGCGGCAGTTTATTTCTATCGAGAAAACGAATGCCTCGTATAATGTATATAATATCATCGAACGGCGAATTCGGTGTGCGAGCGTGTGTTGAACTCGTAATAAAAAATTCGTTTTTCAATATACACAACACAAAGACATACCGGTACACATATTATTATTATTATTATTATTATTACGTATTATTGTGTACAACATATAGTCCGATCGGTCGCGGAATATAATAGACCTTTGGAAAATCGCGAACCGCACGTCCGACGGCAGCCACTCCCGTCGTTTGTCGTCGCGGTATCAACCGGCACCGCGTGCCATCCTCCGGTTGTATGTGCTGCCGTTAAATAATAATATAATTTAAGCCCTCGACAATATATAATAATAATAATAATAATAGTAATAATAATAATCATAATATAATATAAACGTCCACAATGGGAGTCCCCCTCAAATTAGCACGTCCGAATCGTCGCTGACGAATGAGTTCCGATGGTGTTCGATTGTGCGCGTATTGTATATCTAGGCCACTATTACTACACGCATTTCGCACGTCGCGCGCACACATATAGGTACGAGTAATAATTATAATAAAATATTTAATATAATACCGTTTTGTCTGACCGGTATCCGCTGCAGCTTATTATATTATTTATTGCATTCGACATATTATAATTGAGAAAATCGATCGCGTTTTCAGCACACGCGATTGTAGTCCGAATTCCCTACGTACTGTGTACTGTGTACTTGTATGGTATATATATAACTATTAACTAAATCAAATTTAGAACACGATCGTGGCGGGATAGGTATCTTATTCTCATTAGGGTTTTTTTTTTTTTTTTTAACAATTGATTTCTCATTAAACTACATAAATTATTGTTGAAAAATTCGCGTTTCTAATATATTTTTCTCGTGTGACTTTTAATACTTCATACGAGATAATATTGAGTCGATCGATAAAAATTAATCACATTTTTTTTCTTTTCGTCATATTGAAGTCTGGAAATATTCAAAAATTCATGTCTCTACACTTCTTTTCAAAAAAAAAAAAACCTAATAACAATAATATTATATCATCATACAATACCTATCGTGTTAATAACGGAGTGATGAAAAACGATTGTACATTATAAAATGACTGTTTGCAGGTTGTTGTAATTGGGCTCGTAGCCGTGTGCTCGGCCAGTCCGTCACTATACTTCAGCGGTCCACAATACTACAGCGGTTACTACGCTGCCCCTGCCGCCGTGGTCAGCCCGATCAAGAGCCAATACCACACGCAAAACGAATTCGGACAGTACGCCTACGGCTACAACGACGGATACTCCAGCAAATCCGAAACCAAGCACGCCAACGGTCTGACCGAAGGAGCGTACTCGTACGTCGACCCGAACGGAGTTCTCCAGCAATACAAGTACGTGTCTGACGAGAACGGTTACCGCGTGTCCGGCACCAACTTGCCCGTGGCCCCGGCCGTCCCAGTGGTCGAGGTCCCGGCCGTCCCAGCCGTCCCAGCCGTCGAATCCGTCGTCGCGATCAAGTCCGCTCCGGCCCAAGACGCAGACCCGGCCCCAGCCGCCCACGTCGACGCCGCGCCCGTCTACCAGGCCGAGGCCCCGCAACCGGTACAAGACACCCCGGAAGTGGCGGCCGCCAAGGTGGCTCACCAGATCGCTTACGACGAGGCTAAGAAAGCCGCGGACGCCTCGCCAGCCGAAGACGAACCGTCGTCCGACAGCGTCGTCCAAGATTCCGCCGAAACACCCGCCGCACCCGCCGCACCAGCAGCACCCGCCGCCGACCACGCCAGCTCCTTTGGACCAGCCCCAGTCTTAGCCGCCGCACCCGCCGCCGTCGCCTCGTACAGTTACCACCCGGCTGCTGCTTACGCCGCTTATCCGTCGTACGCCGCCGTCCCGGCACCTGCCCCGATCACGTCCTACGCTTACGGCCCAGTTGCATCCTACGCATATGCCGCTGCGCCAGCCCCGTCTTACGCTTACACCGCCCCGTTCGCCGCCTCGTCGTACTCGCCGTTGCACAGCCAGTACCACTCGCAAGACGAGTTCGGTCAGTACTCGTACGGTTACAACAGCGGTTCGTCGTCCAAGGCCGAAGTCAAGACCCTCGACGGCATCACCCGCGGAGGTTACTCGTACGTGGACGCCAACGGACTGGTCCAACATTACAACTACGTTTCCGACCCCGTCAACGGTTTCCGCGTCGCCGGCACCAACCTGCCAAAAGCCAACGCTTTGTAAACAAGCGACCGGCCGCCAAATTAAACTCTATACCATCCCTCCCCCACGAACACCGATTCACCCCCCCCACCGCAACCAATTAACCCCATCACGCTGCTACGTTGTTTTTAGGTACTGGATGTAAACTTTACTATATCATATTTGTGTACGATACGATACTCGCGTTAAGTCACGCGTGCCTCTACACGGGAAGTTCGTGTTTGACGTATTTTCGCACTTGAGTATGACGTGCGTAAACTAATATGATATAACTATTAATAAACGCGTGTTTATGACTCTTCGTCGAGTTTTGTACAGGCTCCCTTCTAAAATGGTCAACGGTCCGGAGTGGGGCGTGACGTTACCGAGGATCGTCGGATCCGTTTGCCGCCCGACGTCAAACGAAACCGGTGGACTTTGATTCGCGCAAAGGAATTTCGTTTCTCGGCACCGTCACGCTCGTTACTCCACTTCTCCTCGCCCAACAGCGAGGTGAAGGAAAAGGGCTAAATATTAATAAAAAAAAACCTTTTTTTATTTTGTTAGCTTTTAAGTTTTTTTTTTTTTTTTTTTATACTATACACTTTCTTCACGTGAACACATCGATATTATTATTGTATTTTTGGTAAATGAAAACTCTGTTAATAATAAATTCACGATTTTGTAATTGTACACACGTGTATTTACATACTATACTACAACCCAATACCTAAACCCTATACCATATTTTCCTCAAAATACCTATTCAAACCTCCTCTTGAACTTTTTCTCACAAATTTTTATTATTAGATCGTTTACGATCATTGTTTTATTTATTTTATACACCATTTTAAAATTAGTGAAATGGTGAACCAATTTATCAATGGACAATAAATTCGTTATATTAGTTATATGATGATATTTCAATATATTGTTATTTGTTAATTGTTATTATGTATTAGAAGAGCTACAATAACATTCTATATAAGTATTTAAATACAGATGTTTAACAAGTTTCTAGGAAATGTTCTAAGATGTATTTAAAAAAAAACATACGTTTTTCTGCTTAATAAGTCAAAAATCTATCTACATACAATTGATTAAATTTAATAAATGAAAAATTCAACCACTAGGTTACTTCTTATTTTCACTTTGTCACGAAAATTAATAAATACTCAACTTTTACGTTTATAATTGTAAAATCCAATTAAATTTTTGTGATCTGAACAATAAAAAACAAATTTTAATACCAGGTTTGACCATTGAAAGCAAAAAGATTATATAATACAGAAAATGTAATAAAATAAAATATAAATAATGGATTACTATTTACTAGATAATCGGTGTATTATTACGTCGAGTTTTAATGAGCATATATAAATGGTATACCAATATAAACTAGTAACTTATAGTATTAAATTATTTATTAAAAATGTCCAGAACTTTTATTTACATTATTTTCCTGAAATCACATTTTAATACATGAACACACTGACCACATATATACATTCGTAATATAATATATTACCGCGAGGTAATATTAATGATATTATGGTATATAGATTCTGCTGAAATGTGTCATAAAAAGTGAAAAATATATTACAAATTTTACATCGGCAGATAATATATTTAATAATGGCACATTAATGTTAGGTTAGATATATAAATAAGCTCATATACCAAACAATTATTGACAATAATGACAAATCGATATATAGTCATGGTGCGGACGCATTCATCAAACTATAATACTTATAATATGTTGTATGTTGCCGGGGTGGATGAAATTTAAAATTCGTTCAGGTCACGTATATATAAATTATAATACAAAGTGTGACCATAATTTTAATTGTCCAAAAAGGGGACACTTTCTAAACAATTTTTAAAAAATTACCATTATAAGGGAGCTTATAAAACGTCAATTTATTTTATTTTGATATAATATTGTTTAGTAAAATCGAATTAGAATACTACTTACTAAGCTACTAGTCACACTATAATGTAGTACGTAGTATGTAGTATTAATTTTGATAGCTATAAAATACTTAAGAGTTACAACGATAGTATAATATATACAATATACATATATATATATATATATATATATATAAGTATATAACATCTACAACAACTACAAATAAAATATTGTTCTTCCTAATTAAGGCAAAATATGAAAACTTCAATTTGGTTAATTTATAAACAAGACACCACACGTATTAGTTAACGAAGATACGAAAAAGGATTATCTGGGTGAAGGGTTAGCTTTTATTATTGTTACGTTCCCATGTTTCCTACCTGTTTTAATAATACTCGTATATTTTATATTTATGTAATTATAAATGTTATTTCTATGGGTCAAGCTCTTGGTAATCTAATTTACATTCTAATTTAAATATTGACAAAATCCAGTTGTTATACATCTTGCAACAAAAACCTAGATAATACCACCTCTTAAACATGCCAATTATATTAGTATAACTATAAAAACGCAAACTATCGTCTATACTACAACTTTACTATAATATATTATGAGTACACCGTAAAATATTTTTAATCACAATTTTATACAAGATTTACAATTATTATTTTCTTATAATATAGATAAGTTTAGCCGATTAGATAACTACTTTTTAGCTTTTTAGTTTTAAGTATTCAACTTAAAATAATAGCGAGATATCGTTTTCTCAGACTTTATACTTATTAGACAATCTAATGGCATTACTAAACACTCAATTATTCGTTATTATGATGAAAATAATTATTAAAGTATATCAGCAAAATTAATTAATCTCGCTCCTTATGCATCTAGTAAAAATTATATCAAATAATTTTTCAATTGATTTGACTTGTAACGTCAGCTATTAAGGATTAGTAAGTACTTTGGATTTACCTAATTATTTAACTATATATCACGATTCACGAATATCTTAAAGTGGTCGTACTTAAAAATTATAAGCTAATTTATTATTATATCTCCTCTAAGCCGTAATAAAGGTATATACTGCAAAGTAAGATTTTTACATAACAAATAATTTAAAACCTGTTTTAAACTCCATTCGGCACAATAAGTTCATTTTTCAGTACCATGTCTAAAAACATAAATGTTCACTAATTAAAAGTTTTAATATAAATATTAATAAATCAAAGTAACGATAGGCATCAAAATTGTAATAATAACAATGAGTATAATTAACTATACTTCACAATTCTTACATGAAATTAATCAATTATATCTATAGTATTTTATAAAATAACTGAATCATAGACTTAATTCAAGTATCATGGATGAAAAAGATTTTTGGTAGATTCTGCTAGAGTAATTTGCAATACTCAACAACCAATATATAGGTACAAAAATAATTAATTAAAACACAAAATTATAAAAAAGTAATAATATTAAGAAAAAAATTGCAGTATTGCATGTCATTATTGAAAATTTTAATTTTTCAATCAAGACCAAAGCATTAAAATTTATTGAAATTTACTAAATAAAATTAAAATACTGGAAACTAACTGATGCAGAATTTTTAAGTGTATCATACTCACATATAATGTATAATATATATCTAACCTATTTGATATTTCTACTCAGGCATAAAAAATTAACGACCTAAGCACTAACAGAGTATATCGTTAAAAATGTAATTGGGAAGTGTCAGAAACAAAGTTTATTCCGATTTTTAGATTTCTATAAAAAATAATTGTCGTATACGTTAGCAAAAACCAAAAACTTGTGATTTTCAAAAAGTTACACTCGTTTTACTTTACATTATAGCGTTACAGTATCATCTACGAATTTGTCACACTGTATTCACAATCATCAAAAATCAAAATCGATTTTTATTTCTGATGTGCTGTTATGACTCAAGCTTAAATATCACAAAATGTACGATCAGTTTTAGTTCCCTGCAGCAAAATTCAATAATTTATTTTCCTTAAAAAATAACCTTACATCATCATCTAACACCAAATTCAATTCATCATAGTCTGTAATATGCGTAAAAGTATTAAACATAATATGTACAAGTAGATATATAATAATATTAATGTATAATTCAACTAGCGACTACATGAAATAAAAATATTTATTAGATCGTCTTTGTGTGCTTGATATTTTTTCTTGCGTAATTTAACCAATTTTTGCATATATCTAAAATGTTAATATTCTTTGTTAAAAAAAATATAATAATATTTAATAATATTATGTGCCATTTCAAACAACAAAAACCTGTTCCGCTAGGTTTATGAGCTGATCTCGTTGTTTCAATGATGTTTCATAAAAATATGATCTGAATTTAATTTTATAATATCTACAAAATATTCACCTACACTTATTTGTGGTTAATGTTTTTTTAATGTTAGCAAATTGTTTACCAGAATAAATGTAATATCAGACAAATTATTAACAAAGAAATATTATCGTATTCGAGCAAATTAACTATACTTATAAAAGATATATATAAAAAAATAATTTATTAATACGGAGGATATCAAGTTATATGACATAATAATTGGTTCAAGATTAAAATGTTCTTATGGATAAAACGTATTATTATGATTGCCCGAAGCCACACAATTTGCTTTGAATAATATTATTCTAATAGAGTATGTATCTATTTACTATATAACCGTATAACTATATTATATTGAATAAATTATTGTTAAATTTATAGTTTGATGCACTAAATATCTATTTTATTCATGGAGTGAAAAATACACAATTTATATTATTAATTATGATTTTATTTCATTTATTGAATTTATTTAAATTTATAAATAACCGGCTACCATTTAAATTATCATATTATCATCAAGCAACTACAAGCTATATTCTACCACATACGTAGAACATTTAGATGTGTTATATTTAACTATTATTATTATGTATTTTCTACAAGAAAATCAACCAAAAATTCACTGTATAATCATAATTCATATCAATGAAGATAAGTAAGAAAACTGCAAAATATCCTAATTTAATATCGTGAATTTGATTATAGAAAACAAACTTTAAAAGCTATAGTGTTATACATGACTATTATTTATTATAATATAAGCTGCAACCATAATATTTTGTAAATTCTGAATTGATTATTATATTATAATTAAATGAATTAAAATTAAATATAAATGTATAAAAAATGTCATACTAAAACACTAAATAATATTTTCATATACTTATTATCAAAGCATAATATTATGTAATAAAGTGATAGTGGCCCACATTTTTTATTTAATAATAACTATTTAAATTCTTAGTTTTTTAATTTTTAAGTATACTTAAAAAACATATTTTGAAATGCTTCTGTTTTTTGAGTCATCTAAAAAAATATAGTAAAATATTCAATCTTGGTTTTTTTTTTTTTGTAAGAATCAAACTTTTTTAGTAAATTTTTAAGCAGATTATCTTTTAATATATTGATTATCTATCTATTTAAATCAAAATTTAAACTAGTAGTTTTTCACTAGTTTCTTATATGTCACCAAAGTACATTTCTTAAATAGAATATTATAAATTATATTAAGTTTTTAAAAATATGATTTTTTTAAGTGTACCACTAAAAAATTACCAAAACCATGAAATGAATAATAAATTTAAAGGATAAAAGAGGAGTGAACTCGCTTGATGAATATTGTAGCCTGTGCATATCATGCATGTGTCGCGGTCGTTTTAATAAATACGGAAAAGCTGTATGGTGGCAATAATATTATTACGTTGGCGCGTACCAACTAAAAAGTAAATGTCATTCATGCGAATTCAATAGCTGTTTTACACACACTAAGTCATATTATATACGTTTATGTGTATTATTTTACACGTAAAATATATTTTATCGTCTGCAGTATAAATACGTATATGTATATATGTAATAACACTTGTGCAATACAATAATAATAATATAAATCAGTACATGCACGTGTAAAGGGCTTATGGTAAATCGTTTATTATCGCCATACATCATATTATCTTTATTTTATTACAGTACATTGTTATTTATTATTATGGCACTATTTAGACCATGTTTTATGACGAATTTTTCCGATCGGAACTCTGTAGTTCTAGATACATCTATATATTGCCTACACACACATGATGTGTAATGTGTATATGTTGTGTGTGTGTGTGTGTGTATTTTTTGTATGTGTGTGCGCGCGCGCGTATATAGCTACATTACACGTATATATTTATAATAAATATAGACTGCAGCTAACCCCCAAATTCGTTACTTTGTACTCGAATCTACTCTGAGTTTTTTTTTGTATGAGTATACTCGTATATATAAACTTTCGAAGTCTCGCCATACTGGTACTGAATTAGTTAAAATGTACTTATCGCGCATTCCCGACCACGCGATTTTTTTTTTTTTATTATTATTATTGTGTCCTGTGACCCTATGCCACGTTGGCGGGTTTTCACGAAAAATAATCGTGTTTGGAGTGTAAAAACGCAGTGTCTGTGTAATTTTTTTTTTTTCAAATTTATTCGCTACCCTTTATCGATCGATGTGGGTTTTTTTTTTATTCGTTTTCGTTTTTTTTTTTGTGTGTTTACGCGTATTATTGGTTAAAAAAAATATATAACCACATTGATCTGAAAAATGAAAAAACCCGACTTAAACTAATGTTAAAATCGAAACATTGAATTTTGCTCGATCTGCAGTCTAAAAATCGGAGTCAAATAAATCATCGTACATACTATTCACAATGCAGCTTATAAAATATTTCATCAAATATTTTTTTATGTATGGCATAAAAAGTATAGGTAAACCGGAAATTTATGAAAACATACAAATGTATGTATGTACGTGATAATACATATGTATGGAATAAATCTTTGTAGACTTGACATAAGTGTAATATGTAAATAAAATAGTAGAACGAAAAGGGTTACGGCAGAGATGTGAAATAGAAAAAAAATATTTATTTAAAAAACCGTCTTTCAATTGTGTACCTATAGGTACCTACAATAAAAAACTTGTCGTCTTTTTATACGAGTCAAATACCGACGGAAACTCCTCTGGAAGTTTTTTGAATCACATGCGCTTTTCCAGTGATTGCAGCAAAGATATGTAGGTACATAATAAAAACGAATTAAAACATCAATAAGCTATATAATGTATTTGTTGCAAATATTGTAAATGTATAATATTAATACAAAAATTAATTTTAATAAAGACGAAGAATAAATTATGATATTGTATTAAATGCAATCAAAAATTTCAAAACAATGATAAAAATTAAAAATAAGAAATAACATAATAAATAACAACATGTTCAACATACAACTTATTGCAATTATATTAGTATAACAAAATTATAATTTTTTTTTTTAAATATTATCCGAACTTAAATTATTTTTTTTTTAAATTTAATGACACTTTAATGTAGCGGCAGTTTTACTATTT
The DNA here is from genome assembly GCF_002803265.2 of Melanaphis sacchari. Lineage (NCBI taxonomy): Eukaryota > Metazoa > Arthropoda > Insecta > Hemiptera > Aphididae > Melanaphis > Melanaphis sacchari. The sequence goes on along the minus strand of NW_020271429.1, from coordinate 263,092 downwards.
CAATATTATATCATGTAAGAGCACAATACTTGTTAAATTTTAGATACTAAAATTAATTGTAACGATATTCTGTACCGATTATGGCAAGTGACATTTGAAAACTGATAAATATGTATAAAATATGTATTATATAAATTTCAATTCACAGCTCCACTCTTTGTGAATATTTTACTTATAGGACTTAGTTATATTTGAATTGATTGCGATTAACTTATTTTGTCTAACCTTGAAAATTGATCTAATAATGCAATCGATAACTTATTTTCAAGGGAAGCTAGTGCGTAATCTTAAAAATAATATTACTAATTATTATTATAAAATTACTCATAATACTACTGCAACCGCTAACACTTTGGACAGTTAAAACTATTGGCAATATTGGAAATCACTTTTAAAATATTGCAAAATAATAATTAAATTATCCGTAACCGACAAAACTGTCATAAATTGTACTTAAATATATTAACTTCAGGGACAAAGTTACAGCATGACAGTTTAACCAGTGGGCGCCCAGCCTGCAATATTTTCTAGTTTTTACATAATTTTATAAACCTGACACCCTTCTAAAAACTTTAACTTTACAACGCCTCTGTAATTCCTTGGTTGTTGCACAAATATTTTGATTGAATTGAAAAGGATTATCCCTTTTTGTTATATATTTTTATATAAATATCCTTCAGGTAGTTTTTGATTTTTCATCACATCTTTTTTTAAAATACATTTTTTTTCGATTTAATCAATTTCATATTTTCAAAGGATCAGATAGGTATTGTTTATTAGATCTTCAAATAAAAATCAATATACAGAAAAAAACAAAAATATACTTATTCAACATTTACTTTGCAAGCATTAAACCATGTTTAATTCATTAAAAAATGTTTGATAATTCTTTTTTATATAGTCTAAACGTTTCACAACTTATATAAAAAAAACAAAAATTACACAATGGTTATAGGTATATATATAAAGCACTGACTACATTTAAAGAGTGGAAAATTTTTATATCAATATTGCATTTATAAATTCTAATCAATGCATAAAAAACTTTTTAACTAAATAGCTCTCAAAATTCGTGTTCTAGCTGGTTACAGATTAAGTCATTTATATTTTGCAAAAAAAAAAAAAATAAATAAACAACTATAGATAAATCATATAAAAAGGTAGTTAATTTATCAGCAATAAATATGTATATGAATATAAAGCTTAAGAACGTTAGACTTTTAAATTATGATGTATTTATTGAATTAGTTTTAAAATACTTAAGGTCCGAGTATTATGGTACATTGGTACCTATATGTATATGCATAACGTATACTATTTACAGGTTTTTCTTTAATAAAATAGATATTTAAAATCTGATTTTTGGATATTATAAAAAATATACCTAAAGACTGTATTTTCAATATCTTGAGATTTTGTAAGTTGCTTAAAATGATCAATAATTCGTCTGGCTTGGCTTTACGGCATCCAACTATGGAGGTCAACAAAGCCATCAAACACGAATACCTTACAAGCATTTAAATCCATATGCCTACGTCTAATAACGCCTAATAACCTTTGGTCCTTGGTATGTTACCAACAAAAACCTCCACAAATACCTGAATATACCAACCATCATCGACTTAGCTAAATCCCATTACTTAAAATTCCACTTGAAACTTCGCGCTCATTCTAATCCAATAATTAAAAGTATTATCTCTACCTCAATCATTCCTAGAAGGTTAAAAAGGCAATGGCCAAGAGACTTGCTCAATGTAAAAAAAAAAATAAGTTAATAAAAATATAAAAACCCTAATTTCTTGTCAGGTGACACTGTTGGAAGCATTCCTACTATATGATTAATGTTATTTTTATGTCACCACACTTACTTATTATATTCTGTTTGTATAGACTGTAAATAAACTATTTAAAATAAAAAAAAAAAATTTGGGATTATTTAACTTTGTATATTAAGGATAATACATAATATATAATATGAATAATAGGTTTGAAAGATATGGGAGTGCGGGGATTTTAAATTTTTTAATAATTATTATCAACCCGACATTATTTATAATTTATAAAAAAAAATCTAATTAATACTAGATCCAATATAATATATAAGCTATATTTTTATCTAACATTTAATGAATATTATTTTTATTATAAACTGATTAGTTATTCATAAGAGTTTTAAATTTAGTATATCAAAATTTTCAATGTAATTATTCACTAAATAATTTACAGTAAAAACAGGGATTTTTTATTTAATAAACATAATTTTGTATCGCCACGGGATATTCTCTTTATTCAATATAAAAAATCTTAAAAAGTTTAAAATAGTATAGTATTATTATTGTTTCGTTAATGCAACAATAATATAGGTAGGCATACACACGTACCTAACTTGTAGTGCATGAATTATTAAAACGCATAAAATTTTATTCATGACAACCCACTCATATCGGTCTACTCGTGACAAGCTGTCAGTGGGATTCCTTCTTTTTTTCGTACCGGCGTAGATTCCCGTACTATATATCTATCCATTTTTCCACCGCGTACTTTTATGTTATTGAATTATTTACGCTATTTTTTTCAACGAATTTCGATAATAAAGTTACTGGTGGCGTTGTGTATAGGCCATCACACGTACACCATAAGTTCATCGTTCCGTTTTCGGATGGTATCACATTGTGGAAAGACGCTTATCAGCAGTTATCAATAATTATTATCTTACACATAAATGTGGAGACGATAACACAAAAACTGAATATTTTGTGATAATAATAATATAGAATGTTGTTTATAGTGTTCATACGACTCAAGTCGTTTTTAATGTTTATATGATATTATTTTTTGAATTTTTTTTTTTTTTTGAATGCAAACTTAAAAATATAATAAAACTATTGTAGGTACATTTAATAATTAAAATGTCCGAATTCAAAGTGCCACATAAGGTAATTATGACTAACAACATCAATGTTTTTGAAATATTATTTGAATCATTCAATTGTTTTTCAAGTTTTCAATAGTTACTTTGTATTATTTGTTTCAGCGGTATCGACGGGAGGATGCTGAATCCAATTCTGATGATGAATATGTACCGTATGTGCCTGTCAGAGAACGAAAAAAACAAGAGCTACTCAGATTGGGAAGACTTTCAAAGGTAATATTAATTTGGTATTATATTTTTTCAAGTAGTTTAATCCACAAATTAAATAGATAGTATTTAAAATATTTTTTTTTAGCTCAAAGAAGAGTCTGGAAAAGTGAAATCATCTAGTGATGAATTTGATGATGATGAAACTGAAGGACAAGTATGGGGTAGGAAATCAAACATTAGTCTTTTAGATCAACACACAGAGCTGAAAAAACTTGCTGAAGGTAATATTATTTTATTTTTACTAAATTTCATATAAATATAAAATACTCATGTACTGTCTTACATAAATTACAGCAAAAAAAGAAAGTGAAATGGAAAAACAGTTAAAAGAAGAAGAAAAAATTTTAGAAAGTGTTGCGGAGAAAAAAGCCTTAATGGGTGTTGCTGAATTGGCCAAAGGTATCCAATATGATGATCCAATTAAAACAAGGTTGCAATAAATATTAGTTAAAACAACACTAAAATGATATTTATTTTAAAACTTTACTAAAATGTCATTTGTTCATTCTAGTTGGACAGCTCCTCGATACATATTAGCCATGCCAGAAGAACGCCATGAAAATGTGCGTCTTAAGTTACGTATACTAGTTGAAGGTGAAGAAATTCCTCCTCCTCTCAAATCATTTAGAGAGATGAAATTAAACAAAGGTATTATGGCTGGACTTTCTCAAAAAGGTATTAAAAAACCAACACCAATTCAAGTCCAAGGAATTCCCACTGTGTATGTATTTTCTAAAACAAATTATATAATGAGATGATTATTAATTTAGATTAATATTTATTTAACAAGATATTTGTATGTTATTTTAGATTATCTGGAAGAGATATGATTGGTATAGCATTTACTGGAAGTGGTAAAACATTAGTTTTTGTACTACCACTTTTAATGTTTTGTTTAGAACAAGAAATGAGATTACCATTTAAACCTAATGAAGGACCGTATGGTATTAAAATTTAATATTTTAAAAATATATTAATGAATCACATTTAACCTGTTTCAAATTTTTTAGGATTAATAATCTGTCCATCTAGAGAATTGGCAAAACAAACATTTGATATTATTAATCACTATATGACATATCTGGAACGATCTAATTACCCAAGACTTAGATCATGTTTAGCTATAGGAGGCATACCTGTTTTTGAATCACTTGATGTTATTAAAAGGTAATTTTTTATCATTTTTATTTCTAAATTATATAAATAATAGTACATTTTTAATTTTTATTTATATTAGAGGTGTACACATAATGGTAGCAACTCCTGGTCGACTAATGGATATGTTAGATAAGAAAATGATAAATTTAGAAGTCTGTCGGTACGTTAATACATTTACATTTTACATTTTCAAAGTATTTAAATTTAATAAACATTAATATTATTTACTAGCTATCTTTGTATGGATGAAGCTGATAGGATGATTGATATGGGTTTTGAAGAAGATGTGAGAACAATATTTTCATTTTTTCAAGTATATCTTCTATTATTTGACATAATTTCTAATACTTTAATTACTATAATAATTGTACGTTATTCATTTATATTTTAGGGTCAGAGACAAACATTGTTATTTTCAGCTACTATGCCAAAAAAAATTCAAAATTTTGCTCGATCAGCCCTAGTTAAACCAATTACCATTAATGTTGGTAGAGCAGGTGCAGCATCTATGAATGTCATTCAGGTAAATTTTTATTTTTATTTATAATTTATTTATTATATTTTATCTAATAAATGTACATAATTAATAGGAAGTAGAGTATGTTAAACAAGAAGCAAAAGTGGTTTATTTGCTAGAATGTTTAAAAAAAACTACCCCACCAGTTTTAATTTTTGCTGAAAAGAAACAAGATGTTGATGCAATACATGAATATTTATTGCTTAAAGGAGTTGAAGCTGTGGCTATACACGGAGGAAAAGGTTTAATTAGTTTTACTTTTCCTGTACAATTATTGTATATTATTTTACACTGATGTGTTTAGACCAAGAGGAACGTTCAAAGTCTGTTGATGCGTTTAGAAAAGGCCAAAAAGATGTGCTTGTTGCTACTGATGTAGCTTCCAAAGGTTTAGATTTTGAAGAAATACAGCATGTAATCAACTATGATATGCCCGATGATGTAGAAAATTATGGTATGTAATTAGAAACAGTATTATGTCTATTTTTTTTTTTTTTTTATGTTAAATAACAATGTTTTTACTTTTTAATTTAGTACACAGAATTGGTAGAACTGGTCGTTCAGGTAAAACTGGTATAGCTACAACATTTATCAATAAAGCAAATGATGAATCTGTACTATTAGATTTGAAGCATTTGTTAATAGAAGCTCGTCAAAAAGTCCCATTGTTTTTGTCTGAATTGGAATCAGAAAATGAGAAATACTTACAACTCGGAGGTTCAAATTTACTATTTTATTTATTAACGGAATGTATAAAATTAATTATTTTTATTTTAGATGAAAGAGGTTGCAGTTATTGTGGTGGTTTGGGCCACAGAATTACTGATTGTCCTAAATTAGAAGCAATACAAACTAAACAAGCATCTAATATCGGACGTAGGGATTATTTAGCGACTAGTGCTGCGGATTATTAGTTTTACATTACAGTCATGTATATTCTTCTGATAATCTTACAAAATTTGTCTACCCAAAAATTATATATTAAGATGAAAAATCTCAATTATATTGTTTGATTGTATATCGATTAAATTAATGTGATATAATAAAAATTTGATTTTGGTTTGTGAAAATGTAAATTTTGACTAGACCTATTAGTTATTAAAATATTATTTTTGTACCTATAATTGCTATTTAGTGTACCTAATGTAAATAAATAATAAATGACTTAATTTTTTTATTATAAAGTGGTTGAGCTTAATTTTTAGTTAAGTCATATTATATTCTTATATTGTTGCGTATTAAATTAATGACATTCATGGTTACCTTAAATGGCATTTAATCATTAAAGGTAATATGTATGCCATAATTCACTATGGTATAGATACCAGAAAACGAGACTCATGATTGTCATGTGAGCTATCATACCCTAAGTCAATACAATTCTCAGGTATAAAGCTTGAAAATTATAATGCTCCCACGAGTGATCTAATAACGTTTTTGAAATTTTATCAAAGTATAATAACACGAGAACAGGTGCAATTGTCCGTGAGGCATTTCACACATGAAAACACGAAATAGATATCCTCAAATCCCATTATTCCATATATTTTTCCACATTCCACAAAGGATTCCAACTTTAAAAGCTTTAACAAATATCGTTTGGACTCTGGATTAGATATCAACATTGTTATCACTTATCATTTATTTTGTAAATACGATTGTCGATAACAGATGTGAGCTATTGTGATAAATGACAAATGTGATAGTAAATTTGTAAACATAATTTAATAATATTATTAAGTATTAACATTAGTTATTACCCAGTACCTACTTATTTTATATTTATTTTACTATTTAAGATTTTTAGTCACCGAATGCAAACAATTCAGTCAATTTTTAGTCTTATTAATTTTACCAGACATCCTAGAACTAAGTATACGCATTTTTATTTTTATTTAATTATTGGTTTTTTGTATCAAACACTCTTTAGTCATGAAACATAACCAGTAATGCTCGACAACCAACGTTGTTATAACATTTAAAAATGGCACAATATTTGTTTGTGTTAACCATTTTGGCGTTGACCTATGCATTTGGACATTGCTCTCTGGGAGATAGCTTCCCGTCTTACAGAAGTTGTGTTGTAGAATGTTCACAGAAACGATGCGACAAAGGTAAAACATTGAATTTCAATTAGAATTAATCAATATCATAACTAATCTAATGATGGATGTATTTAGATGGTGTAAGATACAAGAGAAGCTGTTGTCTTATAGTTTTAGAAGTTTTTAAATGGAAATGTTCTGAAAACTGCAAATATGATTGCATGTGGCCAATGGTTGAAGGTTTGGTAGAACGCGATTGGCCAGTTCCACAATTTCATGGAAAGGTTGTGCATGAAATTTTTTTAAATTTACAATATTCATTTAAAATATTAACTTTTTTTTTTTTTTTTAGTGGCCATTTAAAAGACTACTTGGTCTACAAGAACCCGCATCAGTTGCATTTTCTTTATTAAATTTATTTACAAATTTGATAATGTTCAATCGTTTCAAAGAACAAATTCGTTTCACTTTACCATCATGTAATATATGGTCTCTGTACACATTGGTAAATTTAATTTTATTTATGAAATATTAATAGAATTTACAGAGCTATCAAAATGTCTTCAATTAAAAATATGAAAAATGTCATTCTTTTTTAATTTATATATAAGTATACTAAATAAATTTAAAACTTAAATTGTATAATCATTATAAAAGTATATTAATAATTTTAGTGAGTAATTTACTATAGTTATTGATATATATATATATATATATGTGTGTGTGTGTGTGTGTGTGTGTGTGTGTATGTGTATCAAGCATTAATTAAAATTACATTTTTTTTACTATGTCATTAAATATTAATGACACTAGAATATATTTACAATATTATTTAATTTAATAAATATATAACCACTAGACAAAATGTTTGGGGCCATAAGTGATAGTGGCCAGTTTCATCAAAATTTAAGTCATTTCAAACATTCAAAATAAAATATTTATATCTATACCTATTGATTTTTATTTTAGTTCATGTTTTATTAAATTATATACATTTAAATGGTTGTAACTCACTTAATTTTTATTTTAGCTACGTTCTATATCTGATTACTTTTAATAAAATGAATCTATATCATTTCAAAATATTATAATTATTTATAAATTATGATTCTTGTATGAAATTAAAAGATTCACTGTTTACAGTTTTAAAAATTAAACTTCTCAAATGTTATTTAAAAATTAAGATTAAAGATTAGAGTATTAGACTAATAAGTAGATGTTATATTTTCTATAACTATAGATATTTTAAATGATGCTAGATTTATAATTTTCCATTTTAATAACTTATCAAATAGTACAATTCATAATTTTTAAGTATAAGTTAATGTTTTGTTGTTTTTTATTTTAATATATGTATATTTTTTTAGGTATCAGCAAATTGTTGGTTTTGGTCAGCTGTATTCCATGGCCGAGACACTATGTTTACTGAATTGATGGACTACATTAGTGCTTATGCTATGGTTTTGTTTGCATTTTACACTATTGGTCATCGAATTCTATTATACAGTAATCAGATTGTGAAGAATACGTTTATGGTTATATGTTCTCTTGCATTTATCTATCATTCATTATATCTACTTACTACAGAATATGATTATAAGTACAATATGACTACAAATCTTCTAGTTGGTAAGAAATAAAAATAATTTACAATATTTTGTACACATTTACTAATTTAAAACATGTAGGCGCTGTAACAGGCACAGCCATGCTAATATGGGCAGTGTTGAATCGTCGCAGAATGGGCCATGGTAAATATTTGATATTTTATGTACTTGGCATGACTTTGGCTTCATTATTAGAGCTAGCAGATTTTCCACCACTTCTGTGGACATTTGATGCACATTCACTCTGGCATTTAGCTACAGCTCCAAATGCATATTTCATGTACAAGTAAGGCAATACAAATTTGAGCTTTGTTATTAAACAAGTAGTACTGTAATGGTTAAAATATTTTTTTATACTTTTTCTAAAAAAAAAAAAAATGTATTTATCACCAAAGCTATAAGCTTTAAATTAATATATAAGTAACTCACCATCCAGAAAATATGTATTACACTTTTTTGAAATTCTTATTTTTAGTATTTAATTATCAATTAAAAATTAAAAAAACTAATTATTTTGATTTTAGTTTGAAGTAAATAAATTTGAAAAACTAACTATAAAGAATGTTATAATCTTAAAATGTAACATAACTGGTTGACTTATATTTAATTCTGATATTAATTTAAAATATAAATTTCAATTATTTATAATTTAGATAGTAAATTTTCTATAATCTAGACTTAATACAATTTTGGAATTATTTTCTTTAAAGAAGAACACATTTTTTTTTTTTTTTTAATTCTTAATATTATTTGAACATAATTTTCAGGTTTGCTATTGAAGACTGTAAACATCAGCGTCGAATGTTACTGAAATGACAGTTTCTTGCACTGGGGATACCTCAGATACAAGACGAATAAGACTTCAGTGATAAATTTAGTTTTCCTGGCCTACTGACCTTTATTTGTCATATTTAGGTTTAAATAATTTTTTTTTTTTTACTTCCTGAGATCACCATGATATTTATATGAGTTATAGTCTAATTACAAGTATATGACTATTTCCTCATTGAAGTAATTTGTGTTATTTTTGAACACAAACTTTACTACAATATGTCAACCCATCAAACTGATATGTAGGTATAAGTTAATAAAATTATAATATATTAGATATTGTATACAAATATGACATAAGACTATTTAACTATTGATCAAATATTTTACTCTTATGTTTATTGAGTCACTAGAATACTATAACTTAGTAAGAAATAACTACTATCCATATCTAATACTACTTACTAGCTATTACTATATTTTTATGAATCTCACAAAAGTTACTCAGTCATTGTGATAAAATGTTAACAAATCTGTTATATAAATACATATTTAAGTTTTATTGTGCATTTCATTGCCATGTAGTTATTTCGTTTGCTAATTTTTGTTAATGATTTTGTGTATATTTAGTTATTGTTTTAATTTTGATATTAATTATTTGTTTCATATTTTATATTAAAGAATTATTGGCTTCCAATCAATTTATTTATACTATACCTAAGATACCTACTAGTCTATTTAAATGTTTATTATTACCTTAATATGAAAATGTACTATTTATAAAAAATATAAATATTTTTTAATATAGAAAATTATGTTTGATTTTTGATTTGATTTTCATATTAAAAAAATCTGTTACATTTACTGACTTTTTTAATATCTATACTATTTTGTTATTAGTATTAGCCATATATGTTCAAAGACATGTGTGTTCTCTACCTGTACTGTAAATATTAAAATATCAAAATTTAGTTATGACATTTATTATTTCAAACATGCCTTTAAATATACATTTATTTATCATTAAGTTAAAGACAATTACAGATTTTTCCTAAATATTTTTATAGTCAATAATGAATATTCTCAGCTTATTAATTTTAATTTTATGAGTCATTTAGAAATTAGAGTCTAGATGTCATATGCAGTGCTGGACAATAAAACTATTAACTAATGTGATCAAATGATTAGATACCTAGGTAAGTTCATAAGGATTATTATATATCTATAGCAATGTAGCTTTATGTTTATAGCAATGATTAGTAGACTAGACACAGTATGCTGAAGGAATAATTTTAGAACAATTGCTTCTTCAAAATTAGTGGATGGGTATTGGCCACTGGTTAATCGATTTAATACAAAATTGAACTATGCCACTAACGCCATAATTATTCAAAAAAATAAACTTTATTTCCCATGTAAATAGAGAAAACACTGTACACCTTTTAAGCATTTTGGGCTTACAGCTTGCTGTTTTTTGTCGATTTGTGATGCAAGAGTGAAAGTTTGGTAGTTTGGATATTTGTTTGTTGTTCAGATGTGTTTTGTTTAGGAGAATAATATAACTGTTTTTTTCCTTAGAATTAGAGACATCGCGGAAACGGCGAATCTATACTTATTGCGTCGGTTTAAGCGTGACTCTTGGTTAGTTAACATTTATTTGGTGAAAACTACACAAATTTATTGTATGTTACACTGTGTGCCGATTCTCACTTGTCATAACATATTGTTTTATAATACCAAATATGTAGATATTTTTGTGGTGGCGCCACAAAATTAAGGAGTTACAAAATTTAAAACTATATAGTGATACTTTTATCTATTTTTATTTTTTACTATTATTACTTATATATATATATATATTAAATACAAACGTAGAATATACATACATATTACAGTATTACACTATATCTAAATCATAATATATTATAAGTACGTGCAAAATAAATATTAACTGTATGCTGTATATCAAAATAAATTTCCCTCCTCAGATCATCATTCTGGATCTGCACCTGACTTGACAGTATGCGTGTTTAGCCGTATTAGGTTTTCTAGAATTTTCTGAACGAGACAGGCAGCATAAAATAAAAACAACCATTAATCAGGGCTCTGCAGATTGTACACCATTAATATTACCATAAAAATCATAGAATACAGAAAAAAAATGACGCTTTGTTTTAATGCTTTTAAGTATACGATTTTTTGTGGTATATATTAAGAATTGTTTTGATATATTTTTTTTTTTTTAAACAGTTAAGCCGCAAAATCGATTGAATGGGATAACCATCAAATCACGATGTCACGGCGTTATGAGTAGGCAACTACCGTTGCACATTCTGCACGGTAAAAATAAATACGAAATCCAACAGGATGCACCTATAAAAGCGTAAGAGAATGAACTCTTTGTCTGAGGTTGGAGTCGTGGTCGGAAAGCGAAACCAGTTACCGACTCTGAAAATTCGATACGTCGCCGTTGTGAGTGACACAGAGAAGTTCGCGAAACAACAAAAACTCACGGGGACCATTTTTACGACATATTTCGTTCAGGTGTGTCATTTATTTTAATGGCCAATAAGCACAAAATATACGACGCAATGCAAAGAAAAATGTCCACAACACTACACAATTTATTATGGTAAGGTAAGATTATGTTTTTTTACCCATTATCCACACGAGTACTCGTATCGTGAAGATCTGAACAGCGTAAAATCGTTACATCTTTTAGACGTGTAAAATTTTACGTTTTCACAAAAATTAAATGATAATAAATATATGGCAATAACAACTACCAATAATCATAACAGATGATGGCGTTGTGAACAACGATGGTAAGTAAGTCGGCTATGTCAAAGACAAAAACGTTTTGTCGTCAAAATTTGTGTATGGTTTTACATGGCCGCGTGCGCGCGCAAACGTGCGTCATCCAACATAATATTGTTTCTGCCGTTCATTACACAATCCCGTTACCGAGTCACCTCCCGTTCAACCGCCTATTATCTTGGGATCAGCGGGTTTGATTCAAGGTTTATAGATATTTATAGACCTTGGGTTTGATTGTTGTATTTTTTATATAAATCTAGCATCAGTCTTTCAATTCTTAATACCTGATGGATCCCTCCCCCAATATTCCTAGCCAGGATCTCCTAAAAACGAGGATAACAATAAACTATGCTTTAAGGTTAGGACAATAATAAATTTACGAATATCTTTCCTAAAAAATATTATAGTTATGTGCAGATTTTTTATAATTACCACTGAATATTTAAATAAAACATTTTTACAGCAAAAATACCTTATTCAAAGCTTTCCATGCACAGTTTGTGTAAAAGACAACTCACTTGCATGGCGTATACCTACTACAAAAATAAAACAAACTAAAGATGAATTTCCTGCATCGCTAATAAATTATCACTACTTACCGCCGCAGTGGTGTAGTGGAGGGTATACGCGGGTATACGGCGTATACCCGCTTCTCTGATTTTCCGTAAGTGCGTATACTAAATGTCTTATAGAATAACACGTGATACGCGGGTATACGCGTATGGGAATGCATTTATTCTACAAACCGTGCAAATTACGACAGTACAAGACTGTAATTAGACATTAATATTATTTATTGCACAGCGCATGGCTAAATGTTATATATGGGAGGTGTTGGTGGCAAAGCCTCCCACGTTTATATTTCAATCACATCTAAGCGTTAACTCATTAAAAAAATTACGACTACATCACTGTTTACCAACTTCTTGGCCATTCAATAAATAAATTAATTACACTTGAACAGAAGTGAATGCATTAGGTATTTAAATTGAAGATTTCATGAATTTTCAAATACAAATAAATTAGAATTTTTTGTAATTTTGAATACCTATTTATTCATAAAAAAAAAATGAAGTATTATGTAGCCTATCACCTCCTAAGTAGTAATGTATTTTCGAGAAAAACAAAAAACCGCTTTTTTGTCGTACTTACTAGATCTATATTTGCTATTTAGGTGTTTTAAAATGATTGTATACCAATTTGACTTTCTGTTCCTTACAATCATTCATTCCGATTTGCCACGATCACAAATGATCACAAATGGATCTATGTTCCGACGGCCCGCTCTCCGTGTTAAAGGAGTGAGTGAATTATAAATATAGCTGACAAGCCGAATGGCGGGGAACAAAGTGATGTTATGAACTTAAAGAAAATTTCGTATTCTCCTCGTTACAGCAGGTATGCCCTTATTGTTGTTTCGCCTCATAGGATCACGAGTTCGTGATTGCACTACTTAAATTGTGATCCTAAATTGTAAATATAAATGTTTTTTGGCATTTATTTTACCGTCTATGACAGACCACTGTGCACTGTGCACTCTAGCTCTCTCCCGACTATGATTGGTCTCTGCGTACGATATTGAAAAATGTTAAAAAGTTACAGTTATGTCTCATTAATTGATTATAAAATGATTATAAAAAAATTAATTTGGCTAATAATAAAGTATTAAGTCATAGCTCTTTACAAACACAGCAAGGGCATTATCGTTGAAACTTCTATGAAGTTAATAATTCACACGTGGCATTAAATCGTTTATACCTATACGTATTGATCGCATCGCGTATAGAATAGAAAATTTATGGCAGAATTCTGTATAGTATGTATTTTTCATATAAAAGAAGGTTAGAAAAAGTAATTAAAGTAATTAATTAAGGAAGTAATTCAAAAATAATTTAAATATATGTTTATTTATGGTACAAAAATTATATGTATTTGAACTCAAAAATTCTACAATACAATTGTATTAATATTATCTTGTATTACCTACATAAAATATTATTTTACATTTATTGTATTTTAAGGATATATAATGCACACTATTTATAGATTATAGTATAAACCTGATTAATCGACAATTTAATCTTGATTCAATACGGGGTGGTACATTTAATTTATATAATATAATGCGTATAACAATCAGTTTGATTTTTCAATCTATTAAATATTTATTTTTATATTTATACTTATATGTTATAACTTATTATTACCAATAACGAAATATTTAAAAACAATATAATTTATATAAGCATTAATACGCACGCAGTTGATATTTATCGCACTTGATATATTAAAACAAACTTACTGCACAATATAATAATTAATAATATACACAATATTTAAAAAAAAATACATAGTACAAACATTTCGAATTATATATTATCACAGTTAAATAAATTGATAGATTAGGTTAATTTTATCCTGTGGCTATTAGAATTGTATAAATGCATATCTTTCAACAATAAATAATAATAGTTGTATTACATAGGTAACGTACTACATACACATTTAACCAAATAAATTCTTTGGTAATCATATCGAAATTTTACCCACAACTCTAGTAGTTATTTTAAGTATACCCATATAACTTTGGTTTACCTGTTATACGACTATCTTTTATTATAACGTAGGTATCTAAAGACTATTCGGTCCATTTTTGAATGATATTTCGGAAAACTTAAATGGATTCGGAAGGGAATTGTAATAGTTTTAAAATGTATAAAATGTGCTGCTTAAAGAGGTTTTCACAATGTGATTTATTATACCACATACTGACATACTGGGTATATATACATTACTATTTAGTACAATTAAATTTTCGTAGAAATATTAATGTTAACATATTTGTATCATATATGTTTTTTTTGAATTAGGGTGACATTATAATATGTTTGTGCATTAATAATATATTCGTATCATAAAATTAAAATATGTCAACAACAACTCGTATACCATATAAAAATATAAATTGAATTTAGGATTACCTCGGAGACGATTATTCCTTGTCTTTGGCGGAAACTTACATTATGAATAATATTTAAATATTTTCTTTTTATGAAAATAATATTATTCTATTTTTTAATATACCCAATGCGGTTATTGCCACAATGTAACATAAACTATACTATTTTATAATATTTATTAAACTAGATTTTGGATTCAGATTATTGAAGAAATAGCCAAAAAATAAATTATTGTAAAAAAGTATTCCTATTACATTTACCTACTTTTTTCTTGAAAATAATTTACATTGAAAATTATGAATAATTATTTAAACATAGTACTAATTAGAAACTATATATATGCAATATAAGTAATTAAGACAAAAAATCTAAAAAAAAAAAATGAAAATACAGTCAACAAAATAATTTTCTAGTTACTTGAGTAGTAAATTATAAATACTAAATTTTTTTTTAAATAAATTAAGTTTGGTAACTTGATTAAACTTTAATACTACTTTGACAGACCAAAGACGATACTTTAAAAGTACCTTCTCGGTTTTCGGATAAGTATAATTATCTTTGTATACGCGACATTCATCTTAAACTGTGTACCAACTTTAAAAAAATAAATATTCTACAGATATAATTTCTTATACTGCTTGAATTTAAAAATGGATTTCTATTTTCATTTACCAACTCCTTTGTGTGTACAGTAAATTTTAAATTTCAAAAAATCCGTTTTTTTTATTTCTTAGTGTCTCACTTCGTGTCTACGTACAACTTAATTTTTACATTTTTTATTCAATCTATGAATGCTAAATGCAATAAAAGAATTCTAATATTATACTTGATAGTTACTCTAAATAAATTTGTTGGGTAGTATAAAATATAAATATACTATAGTATATTTATACAATTGTATTTTCATACAAAGCTTATAGGTAGATGAAAATGCACCGAAAGTACTCATGCAATGTTGATTAACACGAATTACGACCCACAACTTAATTCTGATAAAACATGCATGAGATATTCAAAGATTATAAGACTAACTATTTATAATTTATATAGATAGTAAAAATAAACGCAGACATGATAATTATCATATTTCAATAGCAGAAGTACAAATATTTAATTTATTGTGTCTCTTTTAAGTTTATTTACTCGTATATGTTATAGTAATTAATAATATTATATAAAGTATACTTATAAAATATTGTTTGTCTATAATAACGTTTACTAAAGACGTAAAATTAAAGGTTTATTTTTAAATATGAAAAAATTCAACATATTTAAAATAAAATTATACTTAAATTGTACTTATGGTAATTTTTATAAGTATTTGAAAATATGTATATAAATAAAACTATTATACAAATATTAGTAAAAAAAAAATAATTAACTGGTAAATAATAGGTCAAATATTTATTGGAAAATACGTAGATATCTCTGTTTGCAAACTATGAGGATGTTGCGTGTTGAATAAAATACGTTGATGACGATTGACAAGTTTTCAGGTGAATATTATTAATAAAATCAAATAATAAAGGTATGAATACATAAACTTTTATCTCAAATAAAAAAAAAAAAAAAAAACAACACAATGCATATGTCAAGTGAGTTAAATAATACTAATTACAGGGAGTTTACACGACACATTGCCGTAATTACTAATTATACAATAATCGTTGACTGTTTTCGATTCATTAAATAATGGTATATATTATAATATTATGTATGTTGAAATAATATTAGACTTTTATTTAGTTTAAATTTGAGATTTTTTTTTTTATTTTATCCCTCTCCCTTAAAATGTTATTAATTATAGACGCTCTTGAATATTAGATAGGCACCCACCTATACTTTATAGTTTATAGTAAGTATAAGATTTATGAGTACATTTATAAATAATGATAAATTACTACTTACACCCAGATAAGTACATACAAATAATATTACTATTTATAGATCTTAAAAAACTGTCAAAAATATATAATTAGTACAATTACAAATATGTAGCATTAAAAAACACATAATATAATATTTTATATCCACTATAAAAATTCTCTTATTTTTTAAAATTATTGAGAATATATTATTTAGCAAAACAAATTTTAATACCTATAATGAACAAATTTATCAAGATAGGTAAATAATAGAAAAATAATACACGTGAAATAACTATTTTACGGACAAACAGATCCATTAAGAAATCTAATATGTATTTTCTTTCCATTCGGTAGGTATTGTTTGATTATTTTATTACCAAAATAGTGTGTACAATTTTAACTTTTATAATTAAATTTTAAACATTATTTGTAATAAACCTGTCGTACACTATAAATAATATAGAATATTTATCATAAAGTTTTAATATTGTTATTAATATTTTAATTGGAAATCATTATTATGGTAAGGATCTATTTTAATAGGTTATTTGTTGGGATGTATTAGTTGCTTTTTTAGTTTTATAGTCCACAAAATAATTTCCCTTACTAAAATAACTTTTCTAATTATGTTACCAGTATTCTGTTTAAATCTTATATTATGCATTAATTAGTTTATGTAATACTATAATAATAATATGATACAAATTGAATAATACGACAAAGGAGTGTTATATGACATATCATTAAAAATCTTAAATTTATATTAAATTATTCTTGTTTTTAAAATTATTGAGCAATGACCTACTATTTATAATACATCTAAAACTAAAATGACTTTATCTCAAAATATAAATGAGATTTGTACACATTATCATTATAAATTACTCGTAAGATTTAATGGACGTTGTGTTAATTGATTTCTTGAAATAAACTAATTTACTTTTTAACTTTTACACAGAATGTGAAATAGAACCAAAAGTTAGAATATAATCATTTATATATCAACATGTCTGAGCAACTATGTTTGTTTAGTAGGGTAAACAGCATATTGTTGAGTAAAGTAAAGATAGAAGAATTTGGAAACTATGTGTTATATGTGACTACTTGGTACTTTATACGATATACTTAAAAACCCTAATTTAAATTGTCTACATTATCTATCTATAATATAATATTTAAGTAGATACTTTACAATTTATATTGGCTAATAAACTCAAGACTCTTTTAATATTTAACTATAATATTATGTATCATAATCTAAGATCAAACTATACAAATACATAAATATAATACTGCAGCTAGTATCGTATATTTTAATCCCTTTATCTAAAATATTATTACTTATTTGCCTAAATACATTTTCTTGAACACCAATAATGATTATGTCATAATCAACCCCCACAAAGAATGTGCATTTAATTGAATTACTTACATGAACTAGAACTAATAGGCACTTCTAAATTTAGCAGAAATCTCAAAATAACAGACTTTGAGAATAAACTAATTTTTTTTTTTTAAACTGAACTTTTGAATAACAGACAAAATCTTGGAGACCACGATTGTTCGTTATTAAAAGATTTCGCTGAATAATATTTATTTCAAACTATGTATAATATACTGCCTATCTAGAATAAGCAAACTTATATTGTTTTAAGTTTTTATATTATTTTTTATTAGTAGGATTTTGTAGTATTACATATTATTAATATTATGTACACATTGACAAAATATTTAATAAACAATATATGTATTTAAATTTTTATAAATAAAATATTAAATTATATCTAGTAACTATATGTCCTAAAATGTCGATTATAGTTACTATCTTATAATAATATTTATTATCAAATAAAATATTAATATAATTATTATTTAAAAAACTATATAATAGGTATATATATAATAAAGTTTTTTAACATATTTAATTTACTTCCTTTCAATACTAGGTAAATTCAAGACATCTTCTAATATATTTCGCCTAAAAGTTAAACATTTGTATTTTATTACTCGTATTTTATCGGTTGTTCTAAAAAATATAAACATTTTTCTAAAATGTATGATAATAATACAATTTTTTTATTATGTTACTTAATACAATGTAAGAATTACATTTTATAATTACATGTTAAAAGTTAAAACCATTATTTATAATAAGAGAAGTATCTTAACCCATATCTATTTAAAATTAATTATAATATTTAAAAATTTAGAAATTTCTTCAAATAACAATTTAAATTTAGAAATAACGAATTCTATAATTTAAGTGTTTACCTATTAGACTTTTGTTATTATACATTAATGTATTATATTATTATCATTATAATTATTGTCATTAAATACATTGACTGCAATATATTTACATTTATAAACTGTAATAAATAGTATGTAAAAAAATTAAACTAATACTTATACATTCATGCATAACAATTAATTAATTTTACTTAGCTTGGGGGAGGGGATATAAAATAGTCCAAAATACTGAAAGGCACACCATCTGGCATTAAGATTTGTGCAAGCCTATGCTACATTGATCAAAGAAAATGTATAGAATGCGTCTTAATTTTTAACACTTTACTGTAGAAATACGAAAACACATTTTAATCATTGATTATAACGATTATGATTAATATAGGTATTAAAGACTTACTATTAATACTATTATAACAATTGGGTAATCGCTAATTCTAATGTACATATAGAATATAATTTGCTTATACATAATAAATACATATTATAGATAAATAAAATAAAATTTTAAACACGTAAAAGTTAAGTAAGTAGGTATATACAATATTAAATAATATTAAATTTTAAATATTATCTGACCAAACACTATGATATGACTAGATAAACTAATAGTTTAATATCATACCAAGGTTGTAAGTAGAAAAACATTTTTATATTTGAATAAAAAATATAGGTACTCAAAGTATTTTTTATTTGCAAAATAAATAAAGAATCGGTATTGAAGAAGAAAGCAAGGAAAAAATAAAGTTAATCAAAAAGTCGAAACCTAATTAAACCGGTCTATTGACTTCATCAGAATAGCAGAGACGTTGCACGAAGGTTTATACAACAATAAGAGGAAAAAATGAAACATATAGATTGATAATCTAAAATGATTAATGACATCTATTTTAAAGCAATTCAATTTATTTAACCTATATACCGAGTGAATTGTACCGTATTAAAAAAGGAAGCTGTAGTAAACGATTATCATCAACAAAAATAAAAGAACGCATCGCACAATAATTCTGATGTTACTGTTGCATGTCTGTAATGTATATACCCTACGTTATATGGTATGATAATAAAAGAAAAAAAGACTGAAAAAAAACAGTGTTTTTAAATGTGAAAACAAGTAATTTGCATTTGGACATTTGCATCATCGATCCCCGAAATTATAGCAGGAAATGAAAGCCTCGACCTTGAAGGGAGAGGGTAAATTTTAAATTAAAAGTTTTTTATTCTATCATCTTATGTACGATCCGGGTCAAGGACACATCTCAAAAAGTGAATGAAATGTGTTTATTTTCCTGACTACGAGTATAAACGTTTTTTTTGTTTTCAATTAACTACCTTCTATGGATCCATTTAGTACATGAATTGTGTATATGATATGTATCACAATATTACATACATAATTTATCATATACATATATCACGTACAAGCGATGAAACAAAATAGTATAATACATTTTCGAAAACACTTATATCATAATATTATGTATATTTAAACCCCAATAATCGAATTCAGTCAAGCTACAATTAAGGAAACATTACTTTATAATTGGATCGAAAAATCATTTGTTTCTAAGAAATTAATCTTACCGTATAAATAATCTGGTTTGTCACGATACCCACAAATTATTATAATAATAATATTAAAAATTATTATGTCAATACTCTGTATACAAATTATTATGATCGGTAATAATATCCATAGTTAACAACTTTACAAGTATAATACTAATATAAGGAAGCCTATTGAATTTATTATTTAAGTAGGTACTGATTTTTGAATAAAAATAAAACTTTATATCAATATTTTTCCAAATTAACACCTAAAAACATTAAATCCTGTTTCAGTTATTGACATTAGAATGCACGACTAAAATATTTTATATTTATTTGTTTTCTATTTATCTATAATATTCGTAAACACCAATTTACAAATAATTTTAAAAAATATTGCAAAACATTTGTATTTATATTTATTACTGTAGATATCTACATAAATTATAATATTTTATATTTATATCATTTCAAATTATATTTATTGCACTATTTGACATATGCAAATAATATTTGTTTAATAATAAGTAAGCGCCTACCCATTTGTAGTAAAAAATCTTTTATTAGAATTAAGTTATTGAAATAACTATGACATATGGTTTGAATGTATATTATATATTTATAAAGTACTCCACAGGGTATGGACCATGACTCAATATTATGCACAGAAAATAGAGGTTAAAATATTTTATTATATTCGTACATACCTACAACCTACTGTTAATATTAATCTGCTTTATTACACATTTTTTTTTTTTTTTTAATAAAAGATTAAGTAAAACATTCTTTAAATTTGTTAACTAAACATGAATTAAATAGAAACAGCGATATAGTTCGTACATAGTTAAAACATAATTTATGAACTCAAACTGTATTTTTGAAATGAATGCTACAAAAATAGATAGAAATAAATAAGCATAATATTATTGATTTAAATGAGGCTTACAGGACATGAATAATATATATACTATATACTATTTGAACTTAAAACAAATTTTCACTTAATTTGGGTTTCAACAAGTTATTATCATTTTAGAATAATTAAATAATTTTGATTTAACTTAATATTATGCATTTAATATGTTTTAGAAATTATACTAAATATGAGTTTCTCTGATATTACTTTTTTGTAGACGCAATCCGGTAATTGGAATTATTAACAAAAATTGTTTTTAATTCCTTAATTTCTTCTCCACACAACCCTATAAAAACGTTGATGATATAATGCTTAAAATAACAATGATACAGCCACACAACTAATCCAATTGCTTAAGTTATATAACATGCACCTCATGCGTTATTATTGAGGCTTATTTTAAAATTTTATTTTTTGCTATTTCGTTATTTTCATTTAATATAATTACTAATGATGATGGAGAATATTAAAACATCATTCTCATACACCAATAAAATATAGGTCTATCTAAAAAAAGGTAAGTACCACATTGTCATATAATAATCTACACGATAAATGAATGAGTTAATAATTTAACTAAATGTTATGTAGGTTAATCGAATTTGTGTACTTTCAGAAATAAGTAATTTTGTTTTTAGATTTAGACTGAATTAATGTAATACATTTTTTTTTTTTTAATTTATTGATTTGCAAGTAAGTTTAAATTAAACAGTTGAGCTACCCACGTTAGAACTTAATAATTAAAAAATTTTGATATACGCGTTTGAAATGTTTAAAATTTAAATAACTATGGTCGATATATGCACCTAGTTTATGTATATATATATATATATTTCAAATTTAATGGGAAATTAATTTTTTACTAATAGCCAATCTCAAAAACTACTTGATTTATTCCAATAAAAATAATATATATAGTTTTATTGAAATTTGGAGAATGTTTTAAGCTTCTTTTTTTCACTACTGTAGATATATTGTGGCTTATACATAGATTTCGTTTTGGCTTACAAAAATTTAATTTTTTTTTTCTTTATTCACAAAGTTACCAATGGTTACAGAAATAGAATTTAAAAATAATTTTGTGTCGACTAACCGGTCTGTCATGCGTTGCTATGGGATTTTTTTTATTTGAAATAAAAGTAAATTATATTTTATTTATTGTTTATTATTCGATTATACAATATAAGACAATATTTTTATACTTAAAACTTGTAGAATCAAAAGGTACTTGACCAATTTTGACAAAAGTTTCAAAGATTATTCTTAGAGATATCAAAAAAGTTTAGAGAGTAGTATGAACTATGTTTAAAAATATTACGATTGCTATACATAATTCGCCACAGGCGGATTGCTTATATCGGTTGAATTAGTTTAAAAACCTAGGTATACTAGAATGGTTTGTTCGTGAACTAAAACCGTGATATATAGTATAATATTTTATGTTAGTTCATTTTTTCCTGAGCAATGTTGGGTCATTTAGCTAATATAATAATATAATATATTATGCGAATATTATAATTTTAAAATAAAAGAATTTTTACTAAAGATTAGTTTGCCTATAAGTAAAACCATATACGTTATTAGTACGTTACTTGAAACTAATTAATATATGAGGAAAAAAGGGATTACATTATTATATAAACATGTTTGATATATGTATTATACACTTGTAGTATAATACTGTTTGTACATGGATTATATTCTATAGGTATAACTGTATAAGTATAATTGAATCTTTTAAAAAAAATAATGACATCCATTATGTATATAATATATAGTGTAGATTATTAATACTGTTTATTATAAACTGTAATAAAAACATCGAATTATTTAAATTATTAAAACAAGATTATTAGAGGAAAATACAATTTTATGAAGATATTATTATGTTCCCTTTGTATTATTGTTCGAATTTCCAAGCCTAACCAGACAACTAAAAACTAATTAATTTATTAATAAATTGATTTTTAGTTATTAACTCCTGTACGAACAGTATTATTACAATATTTTACTTAGCTTTACACATATTGTGTTTTAATCAAATAATCACTAAGATATTATATTTTAGCTTTAACGTTAAAATTTAAAACACCGCAAAATGTTCTAAGAACTTGATATAGTTGCCGATTGAGTACACATAAAAGTATTTAGTACCTACATATAATTTTATGTTTTAATTTATAGTGGTGATGTTAATTAGCTTTTAATAATGATAAATAAGCATAATTATTCGAAATAATAAAATAAATTACTCTCTTCAATGATATTTTGTTGGTTTATGAATATCTATTCATCGCTTATATGCTGTATATACTATACATAATCTACATTTATTTATTAACGTTTTACCCGCGTCTGTTTTCTCTATCTTATTTATGAATAACATTGAAAAGTAAATATTCAGAATAATCCCTTTTACTCTGTTATTTTTAATAATATTATGATGAATTGATCAGTTATAAAAATTAAAGGTAACAATATAACTTAAAGCGCCACAAAAGCCATTTTTTTTATTATTTTAATTTTGAAGCAAACTATGAGCATTTTAAAATTTATAAAATAAAAGGTAGTATTTAAAAGTACTCATGAATTGTTCAAACTTAAAATATCAAAAAAAAAAAAAAACATTTTGTGGCAATTTAGATAATGTTATAATATTATAATATTATTACCTTTAGATTTTATGAAAGATAAATTCGCAATAATAAAATTAAAAATAACGAAGTAAAATGGATTTTTCTGAACCTTTAATTGTCAAAATTATATGACGTATAAAACAGAGATATACGATTATAACTTCCTCATAAGAAAAATAAATGAAAACATTTATTGTTAATGTATTTATAACAAATTGTAATAAATTTAAAATTGATTTTTATAGAAACAAAAATTCAAACACTCCAACTAGATAGTTTCCTATGAAAAACGAGAGTTAATTTCCGACGAATGTTAAGTATGAATACTATATAACATGAACATAAGAATTTAAATTTGTTATTTATAGTGATATAGTAATTTATAAGCGTTAAAGATGGTTACTGAATTCGTTTTTTCTTTAAAAAATACTTACATACCACATGCGCAGTATTCAAAATAAATTTCAAAGACGCCCATAGTTTTGTAAAATCAATAAATCTGCAGTATTCTATTATTAATATATGATACAGGTGGTAAAAATCTTGCATATATTTAGATATTTTGGTATCAAATATTATAATAATTTATGATACATTGATGTCAAGATTAATGAAACAGGATTTTGGTTTTTGGTATTTCTAAATCGTTGACGAAACCATATCGTCGTTTTTTTTACATAAGCAAGGACGTCCTACTCACTCGCTCAACGGTATGTAGAAAAATTTAAATAGTTACCTGTAATTCGTTTTCGATTTTCGATCTATATTATCTTAAATCGTGCGTTCTTCGGTAGTAATACTATAAATACTAATTTATAGTATCATATAATACAAATGCATTAATAGAGATAGTTTGTTGGTTTCAATATCCGCTGGCAAGGTCTGTTATTAGACAAGAATTATTATAAATTTATAACATAATAGCTGTTATGTAGCCGTAACTATATAAGACGTTGTCTATCCATGATGCACTGTATACCTTAGTGATAGATAACTACTATTCTAGAAAATACGAGAGGATTTCAAATAATTTGACAAGATACGTAAAGTACTGAGTACAATTTAACGTCTATTAAGACAAAATGTAATATATAAATCTTAGCACACCGATGATTTGGTAGGTGTAGAAAATAATAATTTATGGAATTAGTGATGAAACGAGACGAATATGTGATAGACATCTTTGTAGAAGGTCAAATTTTATTATATTTTTATAAATATTATAAGTTAATGAAAGTATGTAGTTAAAGATAGTTATACTCCGTAATAATATAAAATAAACAAATCAACTTAATTATTAAAGAAGTTTTCAAATATCTACATGCCATATTGATGTAAAAATATACATGTATAATATAATATATAAATATTACAATCATGTTATGTGGTGGCTTATACATCTACACCTAAATTCCTGAGTTTTATTTCACATATTTTACGTATATATCTTTAAACATTTTGTATTATTTTTTTCTGACCGATTTCATGTGGCCTATTTTACATTACAGTAACCATAAATGGCAACCAAATATCTTATTATAGTATCTAGGGGTTTTTCAGTAACTGATTCACAATATAATTACAGCACTGAAGCAACCAAAAAAAAAAAAAATGAATCCAAAATTCTAAATACATTTTTTTATGCGTTGTCTTTAACAATCGATAGTTAATATAATGACATTACCATAGCAACTTATTGATACATTTTTTTTCGATTATAATTTTAAAAGTACTTATTTGGTTCCATATTTTTCTGTGCACCGAAAAAAAAATATCAAGTAGCCCATTCTAAAAATAAGAGTTATACATTTTTAAATACGTTTTTGCCAATCATTTTTGGGCAAAGATAATATGCGCTTTATAAATTTCAAATAGCTTTATTATCTACATCAACGGTTGGAATTGGCAGTAGTTTTTCTTCATTATATATTTTTTTTCTTTTATTTTTACAGTTTTAAATATTTGTTTCTTATTTTTTAAAAGAAACATTTAAAAAATATATGTGTAAGGTTTAAATTCAACATCTAAGACTAACTTTATTTTTCCAAAACAACAATTTTCTTTGGAATTGGTATTGTATTAAATACAACACACAATATTAGGTATTAAACAAAATTCTTAAAATATTGATCAAGGATTATGTTATAAAAACGACCTTTTTACAGATCCAATATGGAATGTAACTTACCCTGTGACAGATGTACTCGTAAATATAGTCAAACTAAAAATATTTGTACAATGCCAGGTTGACAAAACAATACTCTCTCACCTCTTTCCAAGGCTAGTAGGAACGCGGAAAATGTATGTATAATCGTATATTATACTTATTACTTATTACTATTACTATGATGCCCATAAATATCTTAAGTGCTATTACACAGCCTTGTGATGTATGGTAATATGATATATAAAACATATTATACATATTATTATCAACATATATCAACGTCCTGCACATAATTCATCTTGACATTTTTAATGAGTTTAATAAGTAATAATAATTCTTATTATTATACATATTTTCAGATTTAATCCATTGAAGAAAATATTATTACTATTTAAAATTAAAATTTTTATTATTATAGCGATTTTCTAAAGACCTATGTAATACGAAAGTTATCTATAGATATGATTTAATTTAGTTGGATATATTTTGATATTCTGTCATTTTATTTTAATTTTTTATCTTTTATTTTTAAGTTTCAGAGTGTTTGAAAAACTATGAGTCATAATTGACAAGGAGTCAAAAATAACTACCTATATAAATTTCACAGTAAAAATATATAATCGTTCGATATTATTAATTTTTTATTGTATTGAAATATGTATAACGTTTTTATTTCTACCAGGTACCTATTTAATAATTTTTTTTTCTTTTTTTAATAAAATTCTAACTTAAGTTAGCATCGTTAGCATCGATAACTATTTCTAGTGAGTATATACATGTAAGTAATAGGTACTAATCATTGAAATTGTTGATGAATGATGACATTGGACCACTGGGGACTTGGAAATTAAAATGTAAATACTATTACTTTAACCATATAAGACATAAATAAGTAACGGATAATGTATATTATCACCATATTAATTTCTTATAATCCAAATGTTTAAACTTTTGCACATTCCCGGAATAAATAATTATGTATACATTATTAAGCACTTCAAAAACATTTTTTAATTATTTATTCAATAAAGTAAAATGAAACTTAGTAAAACGTTGTAAACATTTCATTACAAATTATTTTGACCAGTAGTTGGATTACTTACATACTCTAAAATAGTTAATATTCGGTATCAACGTTTGATTTAAAGTAATATAACTGGCTCCTAAAGTCCCAAATCTAAGTAAATATTTAATATTTTAATATTAACATATATCATTAAATCGATTCCTAAACTCATACTATAACTAGTTGGAAAATTGGTTCTCAATAAACTCCTAAGTTTCCAAATTGGTATCTATTAAAATACCTACTTAAGTTTTAGAATAAATTTAAATTTATTAACTGAACTGATATTAAAAATTATATTTCTATACTCTATACATACAATTAATGTATAATATAAATTTGCAGAAAAAAGCTGAATGCATTACAGATTGTTAGATCACTATTAGTTTAATAATAATATTATTGACGAATGATGATGATATTATAACGAAATATACTCAACACTTACTCTGTACAGTAGAGTGGTAACTAACACTTTTTTCAATTAATCGTTTTAATGCTCGTAATCTTCACTGACTCAGTAACAAAAATTCGTATTGATCACTTAATTTTAGTGTCTTTATATTAAGTTTTCTAAATTTTTGTAATCCTTTTAAGTTATTTTTTTAATTAGACTTACATTTTTAAAGATATTGTTGTGCGTATGGATTTATGAATAACTGTAATTGATAAAATTATTGATATCATATTATATATACATTTTTATTAGGTACTGAATAATTTAGAGAAACTCAAAAGACTTCACAAATATGCATAAAAATATTCTCTTAAAAACGATAACATACTTTTATATTGAATTTGTTTTATTTACTGGAGATTATTTTGTCATGAACTTGATATTATGTATTCACTTATCTATAAGCAGCTATACGCCTTAACACTCTAATCTCTTGAAATTGTATTTTTTTGACACTCGACACTTAACAACACTGTTAAAAAAATTAAATGGTTACAATTACTCTGCTAATTATGTAATTTTATAAAATTAATATGCAAATTATATAAGTCCTCTGCTTCATTAATTATACGTATTCTCCATATTTCTCTCTGCTATTGATGTTTGATATTTTTTTTTATCTATATTATATTTATTTATTTACGGACAAACTCCAAAATATAATTTAATTATAAGACAACAAGGCTAATCATAATATAATTATAGTAACAGTTATAATAATTAATCAATATAATTAATATATCTACACATTTCTAAATTAACTTCTTTATATTTTTTGTTAGCAATTTTTATATATTTCAATATACACAAGTATGAGAAAGAAACTTGACAAGATTAATTTAGATACAAAATATTTGGTATCAATATTTATCTTTAGGTAGAAGATACATGAAACAAAAAAAAAAAAAAAATGTTTTAAGCAATTATAAATAAAAAATTTCAAATATTTATATAAGTATTTCAAAAAATTGTTATTACTCGTATATTATTTAATACTTATCATGCATATATAATGCTATTACAAATATTTGGTGAAAATATGTTTTAGTGGAATATTCCCTTTATGAATTACACAAAAATTAATTTTATCAAAAACTAGTGATGCATAAATATTCCTGTTTGATGATATTTTTCCAAAGTATGTAGATTCCAACTTCAATCGAAATAATTCAGCTCATAATTTAACATGCTAATATTTCTACATGAAATGTCTTATAATCCTATACATTAAATAGTGATATATTTAGTATAGTTGATGAATAAACTGTATTTTGATTATAATTAACTTTAAATCTACTTTAATTTACTTTTTGCACTTTTAATATATTAGGTTTTAATTTTAATTTTATTCATTTACCTGTGATAGGTATTCATTGTTTAATACCATATATGATATATGACATATACAGGGGCGTTTTTAAGGGGGCCATGAGTCCGCCTCCCCCTCATTCGCTGTATTTGATACTTTTCTTATTATTGAAAGTATTAGTCTCCTGGGAAACTTGCGAGTTTTTTTTATCTAAAGACCTTTGCTATCTTTGCTTTGATTTTTTTCTTTTTGGTAGTATATTTGATAAAATTTTAGACTGTGTAATAAATCACTATACATTAACATTAGCTGGAGCTAGGAATATATTTTCAAATTTTGAGTTAATTAACATTTTCAATCATTATTCACATCAGTCAAATTTGCAATATTTGATGTAATATATCATAATGTTTATTAGAATATATATATATATGTGTATTTAAATCGTCTATATGATCTGGCAAATATTTAAAATCGGTGGTGTAATGTATATATTATTAGACGGGAGGTCAGCAAAAAATAGAAAACGAAACCTTTGAACGAAATTCTTCTATCTAACGATAAATAATAATTCAGCACCTATCTAAAAAATATAAATTATGAGCATTCCATAAGAAATTTATTTTCACAGTTAAGGAATAAAATAAATAGAATGTATTTAAGTTTTTAAGCATATAAATATTAAAACTTTTAAAAGTTTTTTTTTGATATAAACGTATTTCGGTATTGTAAAATATATTTTTTATGTATAACACGTAGGTTTAGAAATTTTAAGTATCATTAAGATCTATCACCTCTAGTGTAAAAGACATAGAAAACGTGATTAGCAAACAAAAATTTTAACATTTTTAATACACATGAAAATAGTATAGGTATATTGTTGGTTAAGATACTAAATAATTATCTTTAGACAAGAGTAAAATTTTAACTTTTAAGTAATTTTATAGTTAAACACAATAATATTTTGGTACCATAGCATTTAAATTCAATTTAAAAATAAATTTGAGTGTCAAAATTTCGAATAAAAATAATTTTTAAAAATATCATAAGTATTTATTAAAAAATATTTATGTTTTTACGACATAAATACAGTTTAAATACTAAATTTGTATAATAAGTTTTATTTTTATTTCCCAGGAGAAATATTTTTAGAGTAGATTTACTAATGTGTTGATTATAATGTATATTATTAAATAAAAATGTACTCAATATCATATTTTACATACATTACAATTTCCAAGACTCAAGTAAACGGAGCGATATTTGCTGCAATGTGCCGTTTTTATAAGGTAACATATTGTTAGTGATTGAGATTTTACCGGAATATTTTGAGCTATTTCAGTGTCCGAAAAATGCTTTCAAGAAAAAATTCCCACTAATCAATATAGATTCTTTGTTCCGCTTGGGATCTAAAAATTCTAAAACTATCTAATCAGTCATTGCACGAACAACTTTCTAGGGAATGCAAGGCGTTTAATCATTTCGGTATGATCACGTCGTAAGAACCGCATTCAGCCAACAAACTGAAATACAAAGGTATTAATATGGATTACTGTATACTAAATACACATTACACAAAGAAACTACAATTCATTACATGCACCTTAAATCGTATAATAATGACTTAATGTATAATAAAGTCATATAAAAAACGATAGAAAAATTTCCTAAAAAATAAAATCATACAATATGTTTGGACATATATGGTATATTATCATTCAATTCTATCACACATATACGTCCAATTCATATAGATCATATACTTATATAGGTATATAAATTGTAAGTAAATATTAATACAACATATAAATAATATAACTAACAATAATTATTATTACTTTTTATAAATACCTATATGACGTGTATACAAGGATCTTGATTTAATTATCTTCATACTACATTTAAATACTCGTATTGTTGTTTTATATAATTTGGTACTATTAAACTATTGCGAAATAATATTTAAAAAACCATACTTTTAATCATTTCTATGAATACCAACACACGTTTTAAATTTCATATTTTTAGACAGAATATTTCCAGAGTTGTTTAATACAAACATGGGTATAAATCAAATTTCAAACAAATAATTAATTAGTTTGAGTTATTTTTGTTGTTTTTACAAACAGTTAATAGACTTCATCTCTATCCTTCGGCTATTTATAACCTCTACAGTGTATATTACATACATTCTGAAATGTTTCTACTATAATACCATATATATATATAGGTTAGTATATCCTAAGTAATGTTTTTGTACAATAATTATAATTGTGCTTCCGACGGTTAGTATATACATATATATCATTATAAGTGCACCGAGCTCATATTGCGGTTCTAGCTCATATTACCGGAACCGGATGATATTGGTTAAGTCCTTCGTGGTGTACCGGTTCTTCCAAACGTTCCATGCATTATATTGCTACTGCATTTTTATTTTCCCCCTTAACTGTATTTGTTCCAATATTTTTCTTTCCGTGTTTTGACCTTTGATATACATTATACAGTGATCATTATTGGATTATAATATTATAAGTGTTTTAAACCCTTAATTTTTTTTAAAATAACTAAATAAATTTTTATAGTCTTGTTTAATTAAAATAAAACGATTATTTGATAAAAAAAATAAACATTTTTAATAATTAATGCTCGTATTTTAATCTAAATATATCAAAAAATGCACCTATGATTCTTAACATGATTTTATAATTGTAATTTTTTTTTTCTCAAAAATATATAAAACATAAAAATATAATAAACTAATGAAAATGTATGAACATTTATTTTAAAAAGAAGTGAATTTGACCCATGTGATTTAATTTGAAACTGAAATTTTAAAGAACATATATATATTATATATATTTAACCCAGTCTTAATAATTACATACATCATTTTAATAGATTTGTATTACTTGTGATATCGAAAACATTAATTTTTAATTTTTTTTTTTTTTTGTAATACAATTAGAAATAGATTAAAAAAATATCTAAAAAATAAATAATACTCCAAAAACGTTTAAAAATATTTTACAAGTTAAAAACATCAAAATATTTCCAAAAAAAGTTAAGTTAAAGTAGTATGTACTTAAATTAAATTTATATCTTAAGAAGTATCGGGTCGAAAAGTTAATTTTAAAAAATTCGTCAAAATAATGAAAATTTACATAATATATATATATTTTATAGTAAAAAGTCTATACAATTTTCAATTTATTGTTTACCTTATATTAAAAAATGTAATTTAATATTCCTTAAAATCAATTTATATTGGTATCTACTAATAAATCTAAAAGATATAAAAACTTTCTGAGGTGTTGTTAATGAACAACTCCCTCCACAAATTATTCATGTACTTATTACGATAAAAATGTTTTGTAAACTATTACTTATTGTCTTAAATAACAAATTATAAATATATTTTAGTAAATAAAAAAAAGATGTTTGAGTTTCAAATTTAAATGAAGTTACATACTTGCATGATATATAACTGCACAGAAATGTCATATATAGAAATGCTTACCAATATTATGATTATTTACTTTACGCAGACATTTAAAAAAACGTAGATTAATCTTAAAACCTAACCTATTTATACCATTAACCTATTCACAGTCTTTTAAGATACAGTGATATTGACTTAACAATTACAAACAACTATGTGATATGGTATAAATATATACTATTATAATTAATAAATATTAATAGTTTAATATTTTTGGCGAAAATTAATTCAACCTACCTTAATACTAATAATAAAATATATTACTTTAACAGCTATATCATGAAATGTACTTAGCGATTTAGAGTTTAGACTGACAGACAGTCTTCGCTCAAAAGCATTTTTCGTGTACAATGATAATATATCATTAAATTCAAATTTAACACATCCATTACAGTGATGACTAGCTTGACACCTACTTTTCATCAGAACAAATGCCGAAGACTTATGACTTGCTATATATATTTTTTTAATTTCACACTTCAAAAAAAGTTTTTGGTTGGTTAAAAGTAAAATTGTTCATTTTAAACTAATTTTAAACAACAGACGATTTTTTTTTTTGTTAATTGTAATTTTAAAATAAAACTGTAAAAGCTCGAATTTTTTTCCAATATTTATAGACTTTTATTGATACACTAGTACAGAAGAGCAAGTTCCGCTATTTATTAGTTTTTATTTTGATAATACACAATTTGACTAATTGCCTGGTGCAATAAATATTTATTATAATAGTTAAAATTTATTTTTATTTTTATAAAAACAGTTAATTAACAACATTTTTATAATAGTAAAATCATTAATGTTATTATTTTTAAATTACAAGTAGGTACGTTGAAGGTACATATTATACTGGTTATGGATGAGACAAGCTTTGTTTGAAACATCTATACAAGAGTTTACTGAGGTTTCTAAAATGAAAAGGTTTCAGATTAGCAGATAAGGCTTAAGTCTACGTATTATGAAAACGTTTATAGAACATATTTGCTTGTTTAATATGGTTTTTAGAACATTATGGAGAATGTAATCTGAGATATATGGAAGAGCATTAATTAATGTACGAAGATTTCTGTTTTAAAATGTTTGTATTTTATTATTGCATAAACTAAGATTACGTTTGTTTAAGGCATTTATTGTATATTATCAACATTAAGTATTTTTAGAATGTGCATAAGCATTTATTGAAACAATTTTTTATTTTAATATTGAAATGCCAAGTAAAAGGTTAATCTTAACCTAAAAATGTGAAAAACATAGACATTAAATGACAATTTTTATACTTTTATACTTTCAACTATATGAGTATTTAATAATTTGGACTTTAAAACCTTTCTATTTCTAAAATGTGTTTCTTTCTATGAAAATAAACTTTAAATGAATAATCAAAAAATAAAAATAAACAAAATAACGACCACTTTAATATTTATTCATAGCATCACAGGGCGTTGAATATGTGTTATATTTTTATTCATTTGTTTGAAGTCGTAAAAAAGATATAAAAATATATTCTATATTTTAAATGTTTATTATTCAGCTGTAAAAAAAAAATATAAATATAAATCTATAATTTACAAAACAATTTAAAATTTTAAATAGTCATCGTACCTTAATTCAGGTTTAAAAAATAATTAAAATATATTTTTTAAATTTATTCTTGTACGTTTTATAAGTAATCTAGTTAAATTTTTTATTCTAAAGAATTTGTAAGTTTGATTCAAAAATTTAACTACGTATCAAACGTAGTAGAGAGACATACATACATTTTTAAATTATAATATTGCAAACTTCGTGTTAACAGATTTTACACTTTTGTACGATAACTAAATGAAATTATAAAGATAACAGAAATATTTATTGCGGTGTATAATATTGTAATAACTGACTATTATTAATAATATATAAAACAATTGGTTCAGTAGAAAGCTAAATTTTATATTTTTTATTTGTAAATTAAAATAACATTTCTGTTACTTAATATATCGTTAGACTCTTAAAGTTATAAACTATATTTTATTTTATTTTTAACTTCTCCAATTTTTTTTTAAATATATCATGTATAAAAAGAAACTCAATAATTATTATAATATATTATGTTTAATACTTTTAGCCTCGTAGATCCATTGCAATTAATATGATAATATTGAATTGTACACAAAACTGATTTATCTCTTTTCTTCGAATCCTGAATCATAAAATTATTACTAATTACGATAAAAGTCAAAAACATATAACATTAATTATTTTCACGTATTTAAAAACGCAATAGTCATGACTTGTGAGTTGTTGTATATGATGGAAACCTGACAATAATGTGACACACCGTGTAAGTACCTATATCTATACTACGAGTACACCTACACAATTATGAATTTTTATCAAATTTTTAGTTGTCAATTAACCAGTAATACCTAAATCATAAATCATAATATTACGATTAAAACCATTATGAGCTAACAATTGAATAATATTTCCATACCCAGACAAAATTCCATTTAATTTAATAATTCACAATAATTACACTTAAACACTTAATCATATTTCTTATTGGTGGAAATGGTTTGATATTTATATTTTTGAGAGGCGCATTTTTTTTTTTTTTTTTTTTATTATCAAGCCTACAAGTATTTCCAGATTATTGACGTTATTGAAGTGAAAAATCGTCGATTGTATTATATCATAACGTTTAAATAAAATATTAATTAGGTACCATGTTTCTATTGATTTATTGTATTATAAAATTATATAATAAAAAGACTAAGTGAAAATTATTATTTTAAAATTATAATCATAGAAAGTATAAAGCTTGCTATAATAACTATAGTAGTTTAAATTATCTTTACTATTCAAGGTCAATAAACAGGCACCTATATCTACTTACATAATAATTAGAATAATATTGTTATTTAGAAACAATCTGATTCTTAAAATATTATTGCTACATTTTAAGAACATTAAGTGTATAACATTTACCTAAAATAAATTATTTTATTCTTTTACTTCACTACATTATTTTACCTTTTACTTAAAAGTTAATAATAACTATACTTATTACAATATTAATAACTAATTATCAAGGTGTATATAAATGGCGATGTTTTGAAAATTGACTCTGACCCAACCAAAGAACTTAATTTAATTATTTTAACATATTTATTATTCAATCATGTTGGTTGAAAAAAATTGACATAGTTTGGGAATCCAATCGATATGCGCAGAATTTACATTTATACACTAATGCTATATAATTTATTATATTATGAAATTATATAGGTATTTTCATAACATCGTAGTAGATATAAAAATGTTCAAAAGCTCGTTTGAACGTCTCTATGCGGTGTAAATGATTGTATTTACCTTACCTACGAGAATATTGTATTATGTATCGAGAAAGAGAGAGAGAGAGAGAGAGAGAAAGAGATAGAAGAAACAGTGAAACAGAAAGGGTTGTCTGTAATTCCCTTTTGTCACAAAGTTCTGTCATCGTTACATTAATTATACAACCAAGACCGGTCGCTCAGACAAGTTTAAACACAATACATCTATATTCTAACTTTATATATATTATTTAATATTATATTATAATATAAAATTAAATACCTACCGTATTGAATAACGCTTTTCTCAGCCGGATACTGCGTTACTGGATAGAGATTCTTATTAGGCGGTAGCAAGAAACGCATTTAATTACAAAAACTAACATGTAAAAGCCAGACACGATATACCAGATGTCAGATATTTGTTTTGATCACACATTTGTAGCGCAGGATAAATGCTGCGTGTTATCATTTTCGAATTCCAAAACGGTGGCGTTCCCCAGACAATGAAATAAAGTTCGGTCACAATTTTTCAGTAGTTTTTCCTTCGTCGAAAAAAAAAATAAATACAAAATCTAAAGCACATTCTGACAAAGCTTTTGTACATTTATTTTTATGTAAAAGAAAATAAAAGCATCTCCGCAATACAACGAAACTGATATCCACAGTCAATCCGGTCTGCACCCTATTCACCGAAAATTCCAACTACAACTATACTAAACCATGTCATATTAAATAAGAAAAAATACAGGGAATTTATGATAGAACTCAAAATACATGGAAAAAAATTTGAGTAATTTAAACGATTGTTATTATATGAAAGCATGGAACGCTTTAAAGAGAAAAATATATTTGAATGTTTATAAATATACATATTATTATAATTCGGCGAATATAGTTTTTGATGATTATCATTAATTTTACCATGAAGTATATAATAGACACAGGTTAACGCATCTTGAAAAATACCATCAAAGTTCACGGTATTAGGTTTTTATTATATTATGACGCGTATTATGCGTTAATTTAATCATTTGTCGTAATTTTTGATTAAGTCTTATAAAATTCTAGCTTATAGGAATACACACAATATTATACAAACTATATTATGAAAATTTTTTATAAGTCATATTATACATCAGGTACATGTGTAGCAAGTGCACTTGCTGAAACTGAAATAAGCTGAATTCAAAACTCAAATTCTGCGAAAATATAATTCTATTTTATTATTATTTTTTTTAGTTATTAATGAAAACCACGAAGAAAATATGTTGACAAATAATTTTTCAATACTAATAAGTATGATACATTAAAAAACGAACTAAATATTTTCAATAGAATGTTTTCAGCCAAATATCTCAATATATCTGGAGAAAGTGTTATATTTAAAAACAAAAAGTGAATAAATGACAAACCATGAAATTAAATCAGGATTTCCTTTAATATATTCAATTTTCAAAACATTCCTAATAATTCCTACAAATATTGCATCGTCGTATTAAAGAGGGTTTTCATGTTTCTGCGGACAACAACGAGCTAAGAGTGTCTCAGTAAGTTACTTTGTCACAAATAGAAAAAAATCTACTCATTGACGAAGAAAAAGTTATCAACGAATTCAATTGCATGTATCAGTTTCTAGACACCGCTAAGCTTTGGCATGATTACTTAAAACAAAAACAACTACGCAAGAACTACGAATAATAGTAGAATAATAAATCAAGTGTTTATTATTCGTCTGAC
This sequence comes from Melanaphis sacchari, assembly GCF_002803265.2. Taxonomy (NCBI): domain Eukaryota; kingdom Metazoa; phylum Arthropoda; class Insecta; order Hemiptera; family Aphididae; genus Melanaphis; species Melanaphis sacchari. The sequence continues at coordinate 225,311 of NW_020271429.1, read as the reverse complement.
ATATTACCAGGTATTGTCGTGTTTGTTAAAATATTATACTATGTATTATTTTTAACAAATATTCATATTAATTTTTTTAAATCTTTTAAATTTTTTTTAAAATTCGTATTTTTATATACATGCACTTAAAACGTTTAGTGATAACAGATTATGACGAGTTTCGGTATACGAGAACCTATAATACGCCTAATTAGAATAAGTATTTTTTTGTACATATTTGTTTGTCGTCGGATAAAAACGCATTAAGCGTGCGTGCTGCTTTGAATACGACTGTTAATAATTAACGGTCGTTTTTGATTTTTTTTTTTTTTAATTATCGAACTTACGAGAGTATTGCGCCTGCTAACATTTACGGAATATTACGCCAACGATGTACCTGACCGAATCCGAGCCCCCTTCGACGACAGACGAAACGCTACTCGCGCCCACGAAACACCCCGCAGACGTAGGTTATCTATACGTTATTTTAACCTCCGTCTATGATGTATACAACGCGATCGCGATAAATGACCCACAGGCCGTCGTCGTCACGATCGTTTCGATACGAAACAACCATCGTCATCGTCGCCCCGTCGTCGTCACAATACGAATATGATTATTTTTTTATTTTATTATTATTTTTTTTTTTTTTTTTTTTTCTTGTTGTTATTGTTTTCCACTTGTTTGTGCGCGCGACACACATACCGCACACAGCTCTCGGGCGGCGGCACCGCGTGCGCGCTCTGAGGCCGGAGGACTCCCCGGACAAACCGCGTCAGTCTACCCACAAACCGTCAGACTCAGCATATCACACACAAATACATACACAAACACATTCAAGCCGTTATACGTTGCGCTAGCTCTCCGTCACGACGACGTTTCGCGAATGCCATCTCTCGCGAGTCCCCTCACTCACTCGCGTGCAAGTATGTTGGTCGCACGATCGCGCCCGGCGAAAAATCCGAGACCCATCCGCGTTTTCCGTTCGCGTCAATCCGTCGATTTATTTTGAATTTTTCTCACGCACCCCATCCGCGTTGACCCGCCCGGCGCCCGGATCTCCCGTACCGACTTATCGGCGTAATTAAATAATTCCGTTTCCAAACCGACATCGATCGAACTTTATCGGAACTGTTATTGCACACTCGAACGGTCGACCTACTCGCGAGCACCGCACACCGCACTCGATTATTGTACACAAACGAGTCCCCCGTGTTTTCACTCAGGTATATCGATTATCGAGTTCGAGACGAAATTTCTTGAGTTTTTTTTTTTTTTTTTTTTTTTTTTTCATTTTTATTCGCCGCGGTGAAAATTTTGATTTTGTGCGCTTTCGTGTGAGTTCCGTGACCCCTCGATACGTCCAACGTTTGGAAATGCGTCCAACCTCCGCAAGCATCGTCTATTTTAAGGTAAGTCGACCGCCACGTGAAAATAATACAGTAATTATATTTAGCATACACCGAAAAAAGCTCGAATTTCTTTGGTTTTATCACCGACAAGTCGAATAAACGTAAGACCGTAATATAAAAATTGATTTTAAAATAAAATTATTTTTTAGTCGTTAATTCTCACCGAATTTCTATATTTTATGATTTATATCGTATATTGGCGACTATACAATTTATGCTCTGTCATATTTATTACCATTCGAGGTATTGATAAATAACGCATGCTAGAACAATGAAGTAAAAGGTTCGAGTTAATACATTATTCCTATGCACGTCCTCTCCAAACACTACAACTCCACAAATATAATATGTATAACTATTACTACCTATGTATGTTTATAAAATTAAAAATTTACCAAAGCTTAAAATTCTTAGAATATGGGTTAATATAAATATACATTTTTTTCTATCTACCTACTTATTATGATAAATTAATTTTTAAAGAACTATTATGGTTTCTGTCCAAAATTTTAAATCTCCATCAGTTACAGTTTTGTTGGCTTAATTATGACAATAAAAATACAGAAAAAAAAATGGAATATAATATTACTTGAATCACTGAATTGCTCAATAATTGTTTAAACTAATATGCTTACTTTATGAAAACTCACAAACTTCAAATTCATTTTTAATAGTGACACGAAAAACTTTTTTTTAAAACAATAAATAATATATCCATTATTAATAGTGTTTTTATTTATTACTATAAAGTTTAAATCGCTATTAAATTTAGTTTTTAATGAATATTTTAAAGTACTTATTGGTTTAAGTATAAAATTTATACTTATAATTATTTTGTATAAATAAACTATATTTAGTAAAAAAAAACACTTAAGTAAATGTGAATGATGTTTTCTCTTATCAATCATCCGTTATAACTTAGTATAATATATAGATAGATATTAAATTTGCTTATTGCATACATGTGTTAGGTATGGATTGTAAATTTATGTTTTATACCATAAAGTATACTTAAAACTATATAAATAAAAAATGCACCATTGTACAACCATTGTATAACTGCTCGAAATCTTAAATAAATAAAACGTAGTTTTATACTTTTCGAAATATTTGATTTTTTTTTTTCCATTATTTATTTAATTTTAGAAACTGTGTAAAAAATAATATGTAATATTTTTGAAAAATGAACATAATATCGTAGAAACAATTTATTTTTTAGAATTAAAAACTAGTTTAAATTGATCAAACATAATTTTTAATTATAATACTAAAAATAATTTATTTTAAAATATATTTATTTTTATGAATTAGCTGCTATTTATACGTTTTTGTTAGTCTTATAAATAGCCAAGTATTACTTTGTTCATCTTTTCAATTACTTCAAATTTCTAAATAATATGATAATACATCTAATTTTTTTATCGATAGTTAAAATCCCATTATTTCTTATGTTAAAAATATTTATTCTTTTGTATATTTTATGTATAAAAAATTACGATAAAAAATATTTCTTTTAACTTAAAATATTAAAAAAATTATTTACTAGTTATAAGTAGTTATGATCTATTAAAATGAAGATAATAAGTAAAAACTTGTGAGGATATAAATAACTTCTTTAGTTCAAAATTAAAAACATTGTAAGTAATTTTAATATTGTAAACATTAACTTGTTGTATGTAACTCATATATTTACTTATGTTCAATGTCTGTATAAATTTAAATAATATTTTTTTTATTACTATTATACAACGGCCAAGTTGCATCAAAAATTGATTAATTTAACGGTTCACTAAAATGTAATGAACTAATAATTGGCCACTAAATCATATTTAAGAGACCATTAACTCGCTATTCATTCATTTAACATTTAGTGATTGTTTATTCAACCAGAAATTAATATTTTCACAATTTTTCAATTGGATTGTTAGATATAGTTTTATACTAGTATTACGTAGTAAGTAAAAGACATTACAGTAATTAATTTAAAAATGCGTTTTTGTTACATTGTATTGGATAATAAAAAAGATAAAATATATCTTATTTATAATTTGTCTAATAAATGTTTCTGATTTTCTAGGAAGATTCAAGATATCTTAAGAATAAATGTGTAGTTTTAATCTAAGTTCAAAGTTTTATTTGTTAATTTTGGTAAAGGGAATAAGTTTTTGGTTTGATTTAGTCTGGAGGAAGTTTTTAAAATGACACCTAATTCGTTATCATAATAAGAGGTAGAATAATCTCATGCCGTTGTTAAGCTGTTTATTTTGCATAAAGCATGAGGCTTTTAGTACAATTCTCAGGAATTTATTTTGATAAGATATTAATTTTTAATTTTTGTTTAGGATGCTACAGTATAGTCCATCCTAGGCAAACTAAGGTTAAAAGTGAATTATTACAGTTGTGTAAATTTTAACTGCAGTATTGAGCTGTGATTTAAGAGTGTAAAATATTTATACTTATAAATCATTGGTAAAGTTTTTTGATGATGTAGATTTTTTAAGTTGATTTTTTTGTTCAGACATACCAATCCCTTTAAATATTTTATCAAAATAATCAATTTATCGTGTATTAAAAAAAAAGTTGACTAATAAATCATATAGCATATTCAATACGTATTTGGATTAAATAGACTTATAAACACCTGCTTATCTGTATTTATTTTTATGTTAGTCCTATCCGAAAAAAACAATTTTATTAATTATTTTGTTAAAAATAAATGTAATTGCTTTTCATCCTCTTCAAAAGTATACATAGGTAATATGTAAAATAGAAGTTTGTATAAATTTGTATTTACTATAACATTTTTGATTGTTATGGAGCATTTAATTGTCTCTTTAAGATTCTTATGTTAGTTTCAACAAGTTGTTTTTGAGAACAATATCATCAAATACTCACTGTGGTTCAAAAACAGAAAAATTAAAATTACCTTCCAACTCATATATAGGTATCCAAAGTTCTATTAAAATTTTACTTTTTAGTATAATAATTGTATGTAAAATATATTTTCTACTAAATGAATAAAATAATTCTTGAATATTATAATTTGTACATCATGTAATTATGCATACCTAACGTATTTACATATATTTAATGATATTATAAGTTTTTACACAATAAAACAATAAACATTTAAAATAGAAGCAACTAAGAATTAAATGATGTTTATATTTTTATTAGAGATGAAAAATCAATAATAAATATTTACTCAGTTAAATAAAATAAATGGGTTATTTTGTTTATAACCTATATTACAATGATAATGTTAAAAGAAACTCTAAAAAAAAAAATATGAGTTAAAACATCGAAAATAATGTACAATTTTCTTATTAGGTAATTTAAGTGTAAATAAAGGTTTTATCTCTAAAGGATTTTTTCATTGAAGCAAAAATTATCTTTTTTTCCCAAGTACACAAAAAAAAAAAAAAGTATACACTATTATTGGTAGTGCAATTATCTACATTGTCTACAAAATGTATAATTTTTTTTACTTTTATAATAATTTAATTTTATATTTTCTATCATTATAATTAATCTTTTGGTTATTTATATGTATTTATTACGCTACGAGTATTATAGTTTCTATAAATATACAAATTCAAAAAATATGTTTTAATTTTAATTTTTTTTAATTAGCTTTATTTATAAAAATTAAAATGTATACTATGTAGTATATTATAACGATAACTAATTTAATATATTTTGTTTATGGATTAATTTCCAACTACATGAATTCATATTAAGGCATATTCAATACATCTTTTGAATTTTGGAAAGTTTTATTTTCAAACGTACATAAATAATTTTTCTTCCTATCTAATTTCTTTATCTCCTTTTTATTACATTATACATGCATTAATGACGACAATAATTAATGACAACAGCTATATCTGCATTGGCTGATAATTAACTTAGCATTTAATTAAAACATTAAAACTAATTATTTTGTTTATTGTTCACAAGTGATTTTATTAAATTAATTGATAATGGATGGTACATACGTATTATATTTTCTTAATTATACTTTAACATTTTATTATTATTTAATATTAATGTTTAATGCAATAAAAAACAGTTTAAGATTTATGAGCACATTACTGTCAGAAATAAGTCATCCAAAATGTATGAACCAGATTTTGTTACACAGTACATAATTAATTATTTGTATGCATTTTAATAATATCGTTATCATGATAATAATATTATGCATGATTATTATTATGTCTGGTAGTGTCTGATAGATATACTGTGATTAATATACAATTAAGCAAGATAATACAATAAACAAAATATTATACACTGTGATAAACTGAAAGCGAAATATTTACTGAGGCCAGCCAGTCGACATTGTGTCATTGCAAGATGCGTTTCATAATACTAATACATTCATTATAACAACATATATATACGACTAGAGTAGATGCACAATGACACTCAACACAAGTTTTTACGACGTGCGTGCCGAGTATGTTTGGCGTCTATTTTGTCCCTTTTGTTTGTCCTCCGCGAGGACATTTTGTAAGCACACGTACACACGCCACGAAGATTGGATACGCTGCAGGTATTTCGCGAAACGGAGACATGAGAATTTTGAAAACTTGATATCTTCTGAGCAAACGTGTCGAATGTATAGTTTTACTCGAGATCTTTTGTTTTCATATCCGTCATATGAGTCGTTATAGGTACCTGTCTCGACGCTGTTTTAATACCATTGTTGTTATTCCGTAAATGTCTGCAGAAGTTCTATACTTAGGTAAACAAACTAAATGAAAACTTTAAAAAAAACATAATAATAATAACGCATTCGTTTTTCACAAAAGTGAATAAATATTTATGATTAGTATGATAACAGCAGTGGAGTTTTGATGACTTCGAAAAAAATGCACATCTTTAAAGTTTGTTTTTACGCTTTAGTGTGCTGTTAAACACAAGGGGTTTAAACATCCAATGATCAAGAAATATTTTTGGTAAATATTTTTTACCTTTTTATACGATGAAATTCGTATCTAACTTCTAATAAAACTTAATACTACAAATTATATTCAAACAAATATTAAAGAATAAGTTGTAAAACGTATTTCATAACTTTGGTGATAGGTAATTTGTATTAAATTCAATAAAACTATCTGTGTACAATATTTTAAGTTAGACTATACAATGTCATAATTATATAGTTATGTAAGTGTCTGTCAATAATCTAATTGTATTTCCATGTATTTTTAATTGAGCTCGAATCATATTCATGATTATGAAAAAGTATTATGATTTTTATAGTTATGATTTATATTTATCTTACTGATACAATTTTTTTCCTGTTTAAATAAAATAATTGAGTTAAATTAATTTTCAAATTTAGTATGATAATATTTATTTTAATTTTATTGCTAGACCTACTTAAAAATCTTTCGAACATCGAACTACGAAAATATAATATAACAAAATAGGTATATACATAAAAATAATTTATTAATTAAATCTAATATTTTCATATATGTTATATCAAATCTACGCTTAGCTATTAAATGTTACATGTTATGATTAAACTTAAATCTCCTATCAAATTTAAAGTTTTGATTTTAATTTTTGCTCAATTTATTGTTTTGATTTTATGTGATATAATATTAAGAATAATTGTGTTTAAACTTTATATTTAATTTAATGACGGTTATATCTATATTAAATTTTAGCTTGAAATTTTGTTAAAAGATATCAACTTATAACTGAGAAAGTTATAAATTTTCTGACTAATTATTTATATTATATTCCAAGATCTCTTGAAACTCAATAAGATTTTTCGATAAAATACTCTTAGACATTGATAAATACGAAGAGTTTACTAGGATGTCTTAGCATCAATATCTATCGTAATATTTCACGTAGAGCTTAAATCAACACGGTATTACATAGCACTGATAAATTTAAAAATTATGAATAGATGAAAAATTACATTAAATATCTTTCATTAGTATACTATTATACTACATAGTAATACAAAAAGTGAACTTATAACCATAAATCATTATATTTTTCAATTTTTTAAAATTTTTAATACTTGAATAATTATGATGATTGATAAAAAAAATAAATAAATTTCTAAAATAATGCTTTAATGTTGCTTCTTTGCCTTAAGTCTGATTTGAAATTTGTAAACAATAATTTGTTTATTCAGTAATTCAGTATTTATGTATAATTCTACGTAACATTTTTATACGATGCATTATTCATATTATATAACAACATAAAGATTAATATTTTTCAAGAACAATCAAAAGTAAACACATGTATTGAAATATTATTATGCATAAACTCTTACAAGAATAATTTTGATTAAATATCTGGATAACATATTGTATAAAGTTGATATTAACGTTGACTAACGTTGATAATTTTTTCATGTTGAAACGTATTTTGTCATTTCTGAAAATGTTAGATATTGCAGTACATTTTTATGCTTATCGTAATACTGTAGTGTAACGAATAACAATCGAATTTATCAATTCAATTATAATACTCAACATCAAATGGTTCAAACAAATAATGAAACAAACAAATTAATGTTTTATGTTTGCATTTAAATACTATATGTCCCTAAAGGGAATTGAAAAATTACACGACTTTTAAAATATTAAAAAATTCAAGATTAATTTTAGTAATCCAATAACAACGAAGTAGTTATTAAAAAAAGGAAGTAAATTTTTTAGGCAGCAATTTGGCTTTGGTATTTTTAATTATAAAAATATAAGTACCTTAAACTCAATTAACCATAGACAAACTTATATAATATAGGTTTACCTCAAAAAATAAAATATATATATGTATATGAAATCATAAGCTTGATATTTGTTTTATAGTATTTATTATTTTTATAGTTTTTAATTTATTTTAGAACGGACAAATGCATTATATAGGTACCTTCCAATGTTTGAAAATTTCTATACTAATGTGTTCAGTATAACACTTAAAAAAATGTTTTATATTTATTATTTCTGTGAAGCATCAACTCATATGTAAGTTAATATCGATTTAAAAAAATAATTTTTAAGCAAAATTTCCGCATCATTTTCATATTCCTATAAACCTATTTATTTTTTTTTACTTTTTATTATATTAAACCACGCATGTTTAGAATATTCAAAAATAATACATTTTAGTTAACTATTTTGAATTTCTGTCAAGGTTTGGGATATGAAATAATCTTTATTTGTTTTCATCAAACGTATAATAATTGTTTTATTGTTTATCCTACACTCCTACCTAGCATACAATATTATATTAAAATATTATTTACATCAATTATAATTCTTATTATAATATTATTATATGATATTAAGTAACCCGTGAATAATTTTACACTGTTTATATACATTATAACTTAATTTGTACAAACAAGTATTTTATACACCAACATTTTCCAAATAATTGTATTTTTTTGCAGATATTTTTTTTTTTTACTGACAAAAATTTATTAATTTTTCATCCCAATTACTTTGTCACCACATTTCTATAATTTACCGAAGTTAAAAAAAAAAAAAAAACAAAAACAATGTACGTACACAGTAACAGTATCTGATTGATATTGATTTGATAGCCATGTGACATTCACGTTTTTTTTTAAATTCCAATTAGGTTTAGGTTTTTGATACAATAACTTCCTACTTGACCATTATAGTTACTTGTATTATTTAGGAATACATGTTATAAAAACTGGAAGGAAATATAATAAAAAAATAGTACTTTGACATATGATATTGAATAGCCACATAACTGTAGTTAATAATTAAGAAAATTAAAATACAGTTTTTACTGTCTTTGTAAGTAAGCACTTAAATGAATTAGTTATTATAGTTAAATATACAGTTATGAAATATTAAGATAAAAATATTAAAATTACATCTTAAAGCTTTTCATAGTATTCAAATCAATAATAAACATAATACATCTAATATTTGAATACCTAAAAGGTATTTTTTTAGTTTATATTTAATTATTTAAACATTTATTTAAATAGTTTATTATATCATGGTTCAAAATAAACCGTTCTGATCAATAAATATCTTTTAATTCAGTAAAATTATATTGTTATGTTTGAAGTTTGTTTAGTCAGTAATAGCTCTAAAACTAAAAAAAATGATAAGTTTACTTTTCATAAAACAAAATTATTATATAAAAATATATCTCAGGATGATCAATGTTTTATAATTGCCTTTTTTATATACCATATGGAGCCTCCTTCGTTCGACCCATCAACAACAAATACCGAGCCATAAATGATTTAAAGCTCTTTATATAAAATACTCAAAACCAATTTTATTATGCGATATTCTTTTATTTTGTTATTATTTATAATTTTTATTAAAGTTATTAAGATGGACAATCATAATAAAAAATGTTGAAGTACCTGTTAACAAAAATAATGAAATGGATGTTTTATTATTTAACGTTAAACAGAGATTAAATTATATATTATAAACTAAGATTAAATTACATTTTCTAGTTTTTTAAGTTTAATCTTAGTTTATAATGTGTATTATAAATACTTTAAAATACACCTATTGGCTGCTCCCTTAGCTTCAATGTTTTCAGACGTCATTGAAGCTTACTATTATAGTATATACATATAACCAAAATTCGTGCCAAAACTATAATAAACAATTAAGATAATTTAATATTTTTTTTATATTCTTTATATCTTAGTAATCTTTTTGAATTTTATATCGTAAATTAGACGTATGATTTCAATCTGCAAAATATTATTAGAAATGAAAATAGTAAAATAACGTTAATAAAACATAGGTAGTAAGCCAAAAACAATTTCCAAAGCAGCATTAATTCATTATTTTTGTAAATTTATAAAAAAATACATATGCTAAAAAACCACTAGAAGTTATTATACAAACCATAATAATTTACATCATTAAATTTTCAATAATAATCCATAATTTAATTTTAACTAATATAATAAATAAATATTAAAACATAAACAAAGGATGTATAATTGTTTACATTTACTTTCATGATATTACCATTCGACGGCTATTAACTTAAAATGAATGTAAATATGTAATAAAACATACTTTGTTGATAACAATTATCTATAATATTGTTCAAAATATTTAAATATTTAATAGATCTTACAAATTTATTTAAATTTTAAACAATTTAACTTTAGTTTCATTGGCCAAATAAAAATCTATTTTGTTTAACATATATTAAATTACTTTAAACATAGGTAAACTTGTACATTATAGCATGCGCCTCAATAAATACATTTTACCTGTTGTTAATATGATGAAAAATAAAAAAAAGGTATAGTAAGAACAATACATTCACTAAAAACATTTCCTCATTTTTGTAATCCATAGTCAAACAGCGTATAAAAAAATGTCCTTTATTCAGTAAGTACTCTGAGTGAAGTTATATTTGCTTATACAGTTATACGGCCTTTGTTGTGTTGGAGAGAATAGGTACATAGCTCGACCCGTATTATATATGTATCAGTATCTAGCCAATGCGGGCTTTTCAATGTCATTTTTTTTTTTTTTTTATTGGATTTTCAATTTTCCTTGAAATTTTTCTGTAACAACGAGATTCACTTTTAATAATATTCAGACATTGAAACATCATACGTAATAATACCCAATTTCTAAAATCGCTGTTTATTCACAAATCAAAATTGCGTACTTAAAATTATCCAATCCTACTTTTTGATTTTTACAAAATCGTGTCATTGAAAAGACTAAAATAGTCTCATGGTTCGTAGTTATTGACCATAGGATCTAATAATAAGTTTTTTTTTAATATGTTAGTAGTTTTGTTTTCATAAATTATGGATTTTCTTGCTATGATTTATCTTTTGTAAAACGCTAATGTCATTATTTCTGCCATTGCTAATATAATACATATTATTATATAATTTCAACCATAAATAATTTGATATATTAACCCGAATAGGAAGATAAAAACCTATAACATTTAATAATTTATAATTGTAAATATTTTAATTGAACATAAAAAATCAAATGTTTATGACAAAATTTACTTTTTATTTTATTATGAATTTAAACAGATTCATAATAATAATTAAACGATTTACTAAAACTTTAAGTTATAATATTAATATTGCCTGCACAAAAGTTGATAACTTATATGAAACAGAAGAGATAAATGCAAATTATTTTCACTTCAATAATTACTCAATAGATAGGTATATTTTCTTTTTATTTCAATTGTTTTTAAATAAATAGTTATATCTTAAAGTGATTAATATCCTAACAAAAGGTGCGTCATTTATATGTATTATTGTTAATAACAATTGCACATTAAGATAATTAACTTTTCTAACATGCAATTTTCATCATTATAACTTACAAGTATAAATTTGTTTTTAAATATCGAAGTGTACCTGAGTAAATTTATTTTGAAACGAATCAAGTACCAATGAAAGTATTCAAAAATATAATTATCCACGAAATAATGATGAATTGCATTAAATCGGTATTTATTAAATAATTAACAATCAATTACTTGTGATGGTATATAATATATATTTATCAAATAATATATGTATCTTTTGTACTCACTACTCACTGATAAATGTTTTATTGACATTTTTTTTAAACTGAAATAAAAATAATATAAATTGTAAAATTATAAATATTTATTTGAAGTCGTTGAAGCTACTATAAAATATATTTATATTTTTATGATTAACACTGATATTTTAACATACGTCTACTTAAAAGGTATATCTATACAAAATTACTAAGAGTAATTTGTTCCATCGGAATATTCATTATTAATAGTATTGTTTTTATGATGAATATATTTAAATATAAATTATGATATAACAACTAAAATTATATTTTTTCTTATTCTTCACTATCCTCTCTTTTGTTTTTCTAGTCTTACACTCTTTTCGTTCTACAAATGTGAATCCTCATTTATTTATTTTTATTTTTTTTTTTTTAATTTAAATCTATAGAATTTTATATCATCATATTAAATTATAATAAGTATAATATTATACTATACATTTTTAAATTTGTGATCTCACTTTAATATATCTACTATAACTTAATATATCTTTAAATTATAAAAATATAAGTTACAATAATCAATGATCAAAATTAAAAATCACAGTCCTTGAAATCACTGAAGGTGTATAATATGTATTATATCACTATCATAAGCCTGCGCATATCTGCTTACCCATATTCTTCACAATCTGACTGTGAATTGAAAGTTGATTTTGGCAACTATCCCGTTTTTAAAATTAGTCCTTGAATAGAGCGGAAGTCTCAATTAATTTATTTATCTCGGCTAAGCTTAATCGCCATGTGTTTTTTTTTTTTTTTTTTTTGAGGTATAACACCGATGATTTTAATATAATTTTCTTAGTCATTATCGTGATTATCATACACAAATTTTTATAGTTAAACCTACTATTTTTTATAACAAGCTATTATGAATTTTACAAAATAATTTATAACGAAAACATTCGATGGTGCATATAACTTAATGTTCCTGTCTGTAAGTATTAGAAATTATTGGCATTATTATTAAACGATAGCAACAACTTAAAAATGATAAGTACAACTAAAGAAAAATAATAATTTTCACTAATTTTTTAGTTAAATCTAAAAACTTTATAAAATATTTTAGATGTATTTTACATTATTTTAAAAGATTTATTACCTTTATTGTCAAAAAAAAAGTACATTTAATTTATACTTAACTCTGATTTATTTTAAAACAATATAATAAACTATTTTCTAAAATGTTTTGATTACTAATTGTTCAACCTGATTTTAAATTTAAAAAAAAATGATATATCGTTAAATTTATAAAAAAAAATAAATTGATATTTTATATTTATAGATTTAAGTAAAAATAAAATGAAAAACTAATTGACATTTTACATATAATTTAATAAATAAAAAAACATATAATTGTACTCAACGTTAATAGTATATTATTTCGAATCTAATCCTAATCAATATTATTTAAACATATAATATAAATATATCTCAAAGCTTTTAGTAGGATAAAATACAATATTCTAATATTTTTTTTTATTATTGTTGTTATTTAGACTAGATATTAACATTCTAAATTATATGTACGTAATTATTAATCATTTTGCGGTAAACAAAGTATTATTCAGGCGTATTAAGTTTTATATAAAGCTAACTGTAACTAAAGTTTTAACTACCTACCTATGTAAAATGTAATGTATGCATAATGTATATTACACAATGCGTATACACTATGAAATATGAAATGTTTATGTTATATGATGTATACAAATTAATTATAGACCGTTATTATTATTCTATGAGTTTTATTGGAAATTAACGATTCAACTATTCTTATGATTTATTTTCAACAAACTAACAACCTAACTTACAGTGTAAATAATTATCAAGTTTTTGTACATTAATAGAAAATATGTATAGCAAATATATATTATATATAAATAATCAAAAATCAAATATTTTTAAATACTTCAAAATATTCATTTCTGAAACAGTGCATTTAAGCAAGTTATATAAAATACGACTTGAATAAAACCACATTTAATTAAAATCTAAACTAATATCAAAAAATTTAAATATGTAATAATAACTTAGAGTGTAATATATAAAATTCTATTAATCATAGTAATGTTATGTGGACTCGTTCAAAATGTCAAATTTAAAATAACTACAAGCCATATTACAGGTTATTTGTTCATTATTGGTTTGAAAATCAATATAAATCATAAATCGTCATGGCCGTTATTTATTAAATTATTATAGTTAAATTTTTTTTCATTATCATCATTATATAGATACAATAAAGGTTTATCTTTATACTTATTACTTACTACTTACTACTTATTTAATTAAGTTTTCAGTTAACTGTTGAGTGTGTATACATATTTATAAAAACATTATACTTATATATTAATTTTACATGATATTTTCAGTGTAGGTGTTAGCAAATTTTGATTCCACAAACCCATAATCGAGTTGAATATTGTTCAAAAATATGGAATTTACATTTTTTTTTTGCACATCAGGAATACGGATATTGATTTTTTTATTCTTTTTTTTTTTTTTTTTTGTCAACAATTATCCGTAAAAATGCAAATTTTATTATATATTTTTATGAAATCCATATGAATTTTCACATTAACAAAACACATGAATAAATTAAACAATTTGCCTAGACTTGTTATGGTAAGTGATAATAATAATACATGGCCATGGTACGTCGGTATAGTAAAGATGTTAGTTGTAGTAACGAAGTTAACTTTAAATATTAATATGATACAATTATGCTTATAAACGATGCGTTAAAATTTTAGTATTGCTTTTTGCATCAGCGTTTTCTGACAAGAAAATATAAATAAACATATAGTATAATTATAATATAAGAAAATGTAAAGGTATTTTTTTTTTTTTTTAGTAAACGTTAAACATCCAAAAGTAATTACCCAAACCAAATTAAATTATAATTTACTTAAAAGTAAATATTTTGGAATTTTATACATAGTACATTTTAACAGTACCTATATATATTTTTAAGTGATATTTTCTCATTTATGTTTCTTGTGTGTGTAGGTTCTAAAAATTCTAAATATTCAAATAACTTTTAGAATTATTCCAAATTTACTATTCGAATCGTAATATTACATTGTTTTGTAACCGAATAAAATACTTCGTTTTTCAATATTTTAACTTTTAATAGTGTTTATATAAAATATCTCACTGTAAATAAATATAATTTTTGCCATTCTTTTTAAGCTAAAAGAAATATTTTATAATTACGAATTAAATAACGTTTTAAACATTAAAATTGTACACTTGACCTAGACTGTAAGCTGTAAAGCGTAATTGTCCTTGCTGGCTTTTTTTTGGTTAGATTTTAAGGTTTGCATGTTTGAAACGATGTGGGTTCAAGGATCGACTATATTATGTGTAATAGTAGTACACTGTGCTTGCCACTGTACATCGTGACTCTGAAATATTATCGAGTTATTGCCGAAACAAGTGGTTTTTTAGAAGGTAACTGTTGGCATTTATGTATAGGGTTCCAAGCTACATTAGACTTTCATTTCTAAAAAAAAAAGAATAAACCAACAGTAATAAAAATCTTATTTAAAAATAATTAAGATAATATTTATACAGCCTGTTGAATGAAATGTGACTCCCGATCGTTTGATTTTTATCCCGAGGTCGTTACATAAAGAATTGAATAGATAATTAAAAATTAAATACAAAAGACATTTATGCTGTTTTTCTTTTAATTTCAAACATTCATTGTTTCGGAGAAAGCATAATACTATTTTATATATGTATAATAATATTAATAAAATAATTTTCTTAAAAGCAAAAACTTTTTTATCTACCTATTGATTTTATTTTTTTTTTAACTATTACATTAAAATATAAGTTTGAAATTAATCATTGGTTAAATAATCTTATTATTTAAAGTGAATACAAGAACTATTAATTCTTTATAATATACCTTTTCGAAATATGAAATACTTTTAAATTTTTTATGTAAACACGTTAAATATATTTAATACATAATAACCACTAAAATAAGTTATATTATTTGCCACTAATTTAAAATAATATTTTATGAATAAAAAAAAATTAGTTAAATACAGTTCAAAGCTTATAGAATAAGAAGAATTTATATGGAGAAAATTTTTTGAAATTCTCTAAAATGATTTAAAAATTTTACAGTATTAATAGCTTTAATTTTATTCTCACCTCTTAGCTAATTAATTAATTTTGATTTTCATATTTTACAGAATTTTTTCAAATAACTTTTAAAACTTTTTCAATTCTTCTGTGTTGGCAGTTTAAAAACGCGAATATCGTTGTACAAATAATATTATTTTAATATGTAGGAAATATATTTTCTTATTGAAACGTTGTATTATTATAATACCATAAACTTGAAATACTTATTTTTTATATTTCAATCTGTAAAATATAGTACCTATAATAAATCTTTTTTAGTAAATAAAATTTGATAATTTAATAATTTATTGCATGGTTTCATGTATATTATTTTGGTGTATAATGACAACGAGAAACAAATTATAACAATATTATATTTCAAATAATAACGAAAATATACTAAATCGTTTCATATAATCGGACATGATGTTTTGTAAAATAAAAAAATCCTACCCAATGACAAAATATTATTAAGATATTATTTACATATTATACTCGAAAGATGAGATTGTGAGTATGTAATATGTATTTTATGTATTATAACAGTGTCACCGAGAAATTATTTAATACATTTTACATAACACAGATAATATATATATATAAAATATTATAGTAAAATATGTTATGTTCATTCATTATTACACATATACTTTATAATTACTTATTTATAAATAATAAATCATAACGATAATGATCATTATGAATCGTATGAATGTGTGATGAAATGATATAATTCACAAAACTTGTGTATTCACTATCTAATATCATCAAAACATATATTATCTATTATTAAACTTAATATTTGGCATAATCAAATAATAATCGGGTTAAAGGTCAAATATGGTAAATTTATGAATAGCCCCCAGAGTAATAATATTGAAAATATTCAATGCATCATTATTTTGGTAACTATATAGCATTAATAAATAATTTTATCAACTACTACTACTAAAACTACTTCTAAGTACTAAGTGTTGTACTACCAAATAATAATAATAATAGTGGCAGTAGAACTAGTAATAATAATTATAATCACTATTATCCTAGCGTCTGTAGTGCAAAAACCTATTAATTAATCCGTGTTACGCAAGTCCTGCAATGGAAAATGGCGTAACATACGCCCAAATGTCTCTTCTCTTGATTGATATCCTTTTACACATATTGTATGTGCGTCACTAGGGATGCGTCAACAAGGGGGCAAAGTCATATTCAATAGTTCGTCTCGGCCGTATCGAAGAAACATCAATTTTCTTAATAAAATAATAATCGATTTTGGGACATGAAACGAGTACCTAAATCAAATAATATGTCAACGGACGAACCACGATAATGGAAACTAGACCGATGAACTTTTTTAAATATGAACAAAAAATTCAAAAATTTCTTTTAAAATTTGTCTGTAGATAAAGTCTATTTTTATAGTTTGCTGTTAAAATTATTAAAAACAAAAAAAATAGTAGTTACATTTTAGCTTAACTTGTATTTTAAAAGATAAAAAATTATCACTAATTAGTTCTTACATTACACTATTTCATTATAACAGAATAAGCATTTTAAAGCTTTCTATAAATTAATCTAACCGTTAACATTGGCTAAGCTCATTGGCTGAGCATTAACACAGTGCAAATACAGTGAAAACACTGAAAACATTATGTGTATATATTATATTAATGTTACATTATTTTGAGTATGCCAAGCATTAGCTGAAACTAAATGTGCTTCAAAAAAAAAAAAAAAATAATACCCTTTTTATACATTTTATGACTTTTTACAAATTTCTTACATGGTAATAAATATTTTCTATATACTAAATAATACTATATTATTGTAGAATATATTAAAAAAAAATTCAATCTTTATTTTTGAAATGCACACATTTACATATTATTTTTTATGTTTCTGTAAGTTGTTGTTATTTGTTTAAAGTATAATATTAATAAATTAAACTTAGATGGTAATCTTACCTACTTAAATTGGGTCTCATCAATAGATAATACATTATACATAGATTCAAGTACCTACCCATTTATAAATGTTAAAATGACGAATGACGATGGTATTAATTATTGTTATATCTATGTAAAATAATAATAAATTTTCAAAGTATAACCTAATGAGCATTGCTTGGTTAGTAATTTACAAATCTATTTTAATATTTACTGAAAAACAAAATGAATTGTCTAAGAAAAATACAATCAACATTTAACACTAAATTTATGAGGGATAAAATTATTTGAACGAGTAATGACTTGGAAATAATATTCAGTATTTAGGTCAAATACAATTTATATCATTTTATGATTAAATTAATGAGCATATAAATGTCCTATCAAGTTAACAATTAATCAAATGTAATTCTTCTAGTAAAAATATTAGAAAATACATTTGTAGTAATAATTTACATAATACATATTATCAAAATGCACTCGATATTACTTTTCTTAATATTTAAAAAAAATTATTTTCTATTTATCAACACTTTTAATTAAATTCTGAGTATAAAGTATAAAAATTGTATAGTCAAATATAATTTAATTAATGATATAACCAATAATGTAAATTTCCAATTTAGAATACTCGCTTAAAACTTCTATTATATTTTTCGCGATACCTATTATAATGTTTTAAAGTCTTCAATGTATTTTTAGTACCAAGTTATATGTCTTACAGATTAAAATAAAAATGTGATTGATAATCGTTTAAATCTATTTAGGTAACTATATTTAAATAACTCGAAAATATATTATGTTTAGTATGTGTAACAGAGTTTTGCTGTTTTATTAAATACCATATCATTAAACTTTTATCAAATTTTTTTTAAGTATATTGTTTAGAAGTAAAAAGATATTTTTATAATTGAATAACTTAAAGTTTAATTCAAAATTTATAGTAAAACAAAATTTAGTTAATATATCATTAAAGTATACATTATATATTATTATTATATAAATTCCTATACTATATTTTGCTTAAAATGTTTCATTATTATAATTATTAGAACTATATACATTCGTATTGAGAGTTATAATGAATTCAATTTTTGAATAGCTCAAATACGTTGAAAATCGTTTTTGGTAATTAGCAGATACTAATCAACATACGAAAATTGACGTAAAAAGTTAGTTGGCTAATACATAGAAAAAAAACCAACAAGTGTTTAATTTTTAACTTGAGTAGTTACACGCCAAAATAGTGACGAAAAAAAAACGACAGTAAATCGATCGATCGTACAGTGTATTTATTTGTAAAAATAATCATTTGTGGTCCATAAAACCGTAGGATTATAGCATAAATAAATTGAATG
Organism: Melanaphis sacchari; assembly: GCF_002803265.2. NCBI lineage: Eukaryota > Metazoa > Arthropoda > Insecta > Hemiptera > Aphididae > Melanaphis > Melanaphis sacchari. Next base: position 205,884 of record NW_020271429.1, on the reverse strand, counting down.
TTCACGGGATTTCGTTTAGGTTCCCGCACGTCACTGAAACCGAAAGCGAACCAAAATAATTTACGAAAATTTTATATCGGATTCGGAGCGTGCCTATAGACTTTACTTCAGTTCTTTTACTTGATCGTTATGGGATATAAAAAAAACCCCTTCAAATACTCTCCGTTACGGGCAGGTGCGTACACATACCTAAAGCGGAGCGATAAATTTACTACTGTATATTAGAGAGCAGTGTATATAGAATGATTCACCAACCATGCTCATCCAATTTTTTTCATTTAATAATGTATTTATTTAAATTCTGATTTTTTAAATTTTTAAATAAACTTAAAGACCATATTCTCAAATGATTATGATTATTAGTATTAATCAAGCAGTTTTCTGGCAATAAAAACTTTTATTTTTTAAATGAAAACCACCTATTTTTCTGTAAATTATTTATTGAATTATATTTATTTTTTTAAATTTCAATGTAGACTAGAATTGCTATACTTTTAATCAAATCGCATATATTAAGAATAAAACTTCTTAAAAATATTTTTAAAAATATATAAAATAGGTAGGTATAATGTAATGTTGGATATAGCGTATTTGATATAATTGGATAATTTTTATAAATATTGATGGATTAATATAAATTGCTAATATTTTTAAAATAATCATAGCCCTCGTATCTTCGAAACCCAAAATCGTGTACCTATTTTCCTTAGTACACAAAACAGTACAAATAAATCTCAAGAATTTTAAAATTTGGTCCTTTATTATACTTTAAAAACAAAATTTTAAACAACTGAATTATTTTAGAAAAAAAAAATGAGCATGGCTAGTGAATCGCTCTGTTTATATATGTTTGAAATATTATATATACATAACAATATCGATATTGTATATTCTTTTAATAACTATGTTTATTATATTTAATATATATGTATAAATAAATCGTAGTACAGTCCGGATACGAGACCTTATAATACCGGGCAATATATATACCGCTTCTCCTAATATCAGCTAAAGCAGTTGCGAATTCTCGCAGGATCACGTTATTACATTGTGCACCCATAGTCTGTTGATGGTAGGGACGACGTGGCATAGATATATGAACCTCTACATGTACAGGACGATTCACCAAAAATGCTCATTTCCCATTCCTGTTATTCGACATAATAATCTATTTACTCCGAAAATTCTGATTTTTGGAATTTTTAAGTATACCTTCCTAATGATCATATTGGTTTTCAAATACGTACGTTTTTTTTTTGTACAATTTAAGTAATGCCCTGGTGGATATGAACTTCTATCGCTTAATTCAATATCGCTCATCGGGACTCTTGTCTACGGTCGTCACTCGTCAACCGCCAAGAAAACGAATAATTTTTCCAGTTCTCCAATCACACACACACACACACACACAAATGCACTCGCACGTATCCCGTCTGAACGATTAATGGTTATTATTATTTACGAGCGGTAACGAACCTGTGCCCGGGCAACGCGTAAATAAATATGGATTATCTGCGTGTCCGCGATAAGCTGCTGGGTTTGCGTGTAAAACGAAATACATAAACACATTTGACGTAAGCGCTCCGACACCGCCAGTATTATTACGACGTAGGTAATAATGGCATGGAATAATATTATTGTGTCGTTGGAACGTGACGGTATATTAAACAACATGTACCTACCAACAGTTATGCTTATGCATAAAACGTTAAGTAGGCATACGTAACGTGGTTGTTGTTGTGCAAGTTCATTGAGGCGCGCGCACTACTGTGACTGCTGGGGGTTGAGGTATAATTTTCGACCCGGCAATTTGATATCATTTTCTCCTGATTATTTCCATAAATGTCATCATATCGTTTACATGCCACCGAACATGCTCGTAAATGCAAATTTTTGGTCTTGTACTTATGTGTACAACTAGTAAACATTATATATACACCGAACAACAGTAGTAATAACAACAAACATTTCGAGTACAAAATAATTTCGTTGGGTACTCGTATTTTTAATTGGGTGTGAGGATTTTTTTAAGTTTTTTCGTTTACCCGCCAAAACGCGAGCCGTAACCCGATCATCAAAAATGTGTGTTGTTTAAATATAAAAATCAACGGTATATGGCTAACAAAAAAAAAAAAAAAAAATGAATAATACGTATTGTATAGCTAAATATCAGATTTTTGTAAATATTATCCTTATATTATTTATTGATTTTTGCAGGTAGTAGTAATAGATAATTAGATAAAGGTTGTTTGTGTACTTTCAAAATTAAATGCGACAACTTTTTGCAGAGAGCAACATTACAGGTTTTATGTCACTCTATATATATATATTAATCATATTTTATTTTTTTTATTAAGAAAGTTGGCCATGTCTCTGTAACCATTAAGAGCGTAATTGCATTATACTACACCTATGTAATTGATAAGCTTAACGCCTCCGCTGCCTTGAATAGATTACATACATATATATCTAGTATATCATATATTTTATTGTAGTGCAAATAATAGGAATAAATCGACAACGATTTTTTTTTTTATTATCATGACAAAAATTAACATTACTACTTCAATAATATGAGTACCTGAAATACAAATATAACAAAGTATCTCGTGCATTTATGCCACAATCGTGCTTTGAGTAAACCTTCCTGGCGAAGGTTTCGTACGAATATCTCACAAACCGGTAGACTTTGAATACCGTCGGAGGCGACAACATTATACACTATATATATATATATTTGGTTTTAGACTAGTTATATGCTATAAATTATTTGTAAATTGTAACGGTTACCAGCACGTTTTTATTTTTCATACCCAATAAACAAGAGAATAGGAATATAGTAAAAAAGACAATTGGTGATATTATTTAAACTTCATTGACATTTAACTAGTATATATTAAATATAAATTTTAAATCATATAAAATTTAAATATATGACAATTGATTTCAAATTGTATATCAAAAATTATAATATACGGACACATTCAAACAGTACATTTTATTATCGTGTCTCTCTTTATGACTAATAAATATTTACAAGTAGATATCTTTAAAATTAATTGATGTTCAGAAAATAATAAATATATATCATAATAATTTACAACAAAATACGATAACTAAAACAAAAATTCAAGCCATAATAAATTTTAATATAATTAATTGTTTTATGATATGAAAGAAAAAATACTTAATGAAATAGGTATAATAAATAATTTTCAAACGTAACAATGTTTAAGTTATTAATAATATAACATAATATTATCGCAGTTTTCGATTCTTAGTGGAGTAAATAATGTATTTATTTTACGATATTGTTTTTTATTTTTATTTTAGTTACTACTGACTTAAAACACTTAATAGCAAAATAAATTTTCTTATCATCAACTTCGATAAAAGTTTCTGAAAGAAAATTCTAGTTGTTACATTCAAGAGGTCAAAATTGAAATTGTTTAGAACTTTTTTAAATAATCAAGAAAAAACTACAAACATTCATTAAACTTTTAATTTTATTATTTAATAATTGTTTGTCAAATATCTTAAAAATTAAGTAAAAAGTTTCTCATAAATTGTTAATACTTAAATCAAAAAAAAAAAAAGAAAAATAGACTGTAAAATCACTATGATTTTTATAAGCATTTAAAAATTTCTTTTTTTTGTCACTATATGTAATATTGAATCAATATTATTGATTATACACTATTTTATTATTTAAAAAAGTATTATAATAAATTTTATTTATAAATATTTTAAATCACAAATATTATATTTCATAAGATAGATAGGGAGAGGGTGACTCTTAGATTATAAGAACGAAGCCCCCAGAAAGCGGAAGTCTTGACTTCTCGGAGAGTTGATAAGTTAAGTATTTTTTATAGTAGCTATATATAATATAATATGCACTATTTATAAAATTGATAATTTAGTAATTATTAATAAAATTTAAAAATAAAAAGTTTAAAATATATATTTATAGACATACATTTATTCTTTTTTATTAAAATAAAATAAATAGCTGTCCAATTTTTGAACATATTAATGTATTATATCATATATCAGAAATTTAACTGAAACTTTATGAAATATACTTTGCATAAGTTATTCATCCAATTAATTTTTTTATACTTAGTTACCTACCGATAAAATTTAACTGCGTTCTACACCTGATTCAACGAGTAACAGATGCCCGTTACTGAATATGGGTAATGGCCAATGGGTATTGTATACTGTATACGTGTACTATGTTATAGTAACTTTGTGAATATAATAACATACATAAATTCATGTTTAGATCCTATGATATAATCATAATATTTTTAGTCATATTCGATACTTAAATTAAAAATATCAACAATCAAATTATTAAACTAAATTTAATTATTATATAAATGTCAATTTAATAAATTTGAATAATATTTAGTAGAGAAGTATTTATAACTTTAAAATAAAAAATATTTAAGTTGAGCTTACGACAAGTTTTTATAGAATATAAATAATAATGTTAATTTATTAATTTATTTTTGTATTTAAAGTATAGAACATTATTATTTTACTTTAAAAAATAATGAATCAAAATATTTTCTAGTTCATTTCATTATGTTTGAACATAACTATTTTACTAATTTAAATCTTTTTCCACTCTAAGAAGTTTTCTTGGAAAATGAACATTTAAAAATACATTAAATACATAAAATAATTTTATAACGAAGAAATGTGAGCACAAATAAATAATATTTAGAAGATTAGGTATGTCCCAGAAATAGGTTAAGCCAGTAACCATCATAAAAAAAGTTTTGTACATTTGTTTCAAAAACATTTCAAATAATACTTCATTAGATGCCTGAAAATTAAAATTTTAATATAACTAAAATATGATTTTGGTTATATATAGCGTATATAATATATTATATTTTTATTGAAATAGTTTTAACATTTTATTTATTTATTTTGTTTTATTTATTTGTAAATTTTTCGCTCATGAGAGGCAAATATAAAATCACACATTTTGTGAGGAAACTATTTCAATGTTATATTGTTATATATTTGCTATTCACTCGATCCAATCAATCACGGTATCCACAAAGGATGAAACCATATGAACATTTATTATTCGCTTCAACTCTGACCACGGTTCACAAAAAAAAAAAAAAAAAATCCCACTCACTATGGAAAGTTGCACTATATTTGAGTTTTCTCATGTCTTTTAAACTCAATCATACATCATTTACTTAACAATTTTGATAAAACCTACGTTAAGACTATCTATTAAATATTAAGATCCACGCGATGCAATTTTTTAATTAGTAGATGTTTGAACTCTATTTGAGTCACTACATATTACATTATAAATAACCTAACCTTGTTTTTTTCGTGTATTATTACTTTACCTTGATTTTGTATCATTTTATCCAACTTATTTACTGTTTATTTAACCCAACCCATGAAGTTTTTTTTCAAAAAAATAATATTCTCTTTAATCTTATTAAAGTATTTTTTTTATTTATATTATTAATTAAAAAACAAATTGACATTTTTTTTATAATTATAACCAGCAGTTAAAATAACGAATCAACATTTTAGAAAAATTATTTATAAAATAAAAACAATAGGTAGGTACTAACATTTTTTATTTTTAACAACAGTTTAATATTTCAAAAGTGATAAGCAATAAATTTACAATATTTTTATTTTATAATTAATTCTTCGATGCTAAAATTTTAGAATTAATTTGTTTTTATGCTTACTTAAAAATAAATAAATACTTACATATCACACAATCAATGAAATATGGTAGCTTATATTGAAATTATTTTATTTTGTTCATAAAACATTTGATAATATTATACACAAAAAGATAACTAATATACGATTCTATATAATATTTTCAATTTTTTAATCTTTTATCTTAATGGAATTAAATCATTAAATATTTTCAAAGATAAAATGCGTTAAGTTATAATTTATTAGACAATAATATTCAATCATTTCATTTAAACTATTTATAAAAATTACTTTTATTTTTTAACATATGTTTTTGCTCATATTTTATCCGTTTTATAAGTTATTATTAAGTATAGTTTTTAATTGTTCAATGATTGAAATATAAAATGTATAACAAATAAAATGTCTATTCTCGGAGTTGGAAAATTAGAAACTAATGATGAAAAATAGATACGTGTTTGGATTTTGACAATTTAACGGCTATAAAACAAAGATAAAATATTTTTATTTACTTTCATAGGTATAGTATGACTAATAATCCATTTTCATTCAACATTTTATACCAAGAGATTATAGTATGTATGTAGTTTATAAGTTATATAGTGTATGTTTACTCAAAAGCTACTTTCACGATCAGTGAAAGATAGTTTGGCTATTGGTTTTTTGTATATTTGCATATGGCAGAAGACGTCCTGTAATACCTTTGAAATATAAAAATAAAAAAAATAAAAAAACAATATTTCAAAAAACTGTTATTAAGAATTTTGCCTTATGGTGTATAGTTGGAAAGGAGCTTAATGTACCCACGCATACCAAATCCTTGATAATCCTTAATAATACTCAACCTCGCCACCACCTACCTTTTTTTATACGTATTTCCTTACTGCTTGTAGGATATTCGAAAAAAAAGCTCATTCGCTATATATTTTGTTTGAGATTAAAAACTACACGTAAATGGGTATTAAAATCAAAACTGATAGTATCCGTACATAGAACGTCAAAATTCTTTATTTGTTAAACATACAATTAAAAGCCTAGTTGTTCATATTGTGGACTATAGATATAATTGAAGAAAAATAATGTCCACCAGCATTCGCGATATCCATATCACATTATAGTTTTATAAAATTGAACATACTAACATCACTTAATCAAAATAAATTAATTGAAATTTCTAATTATCCATAAGAAATAGTGCATTAGTACCTTATGTATTCTATGTTTAATAAGTAGGTATATTATTTTATTTATCATAACTTTCATCTATATAATAATGACAACGAATAAATATATATGATGGATGATTTCAATTATTGTTTGATTAATTAATAAAGAGCGTGCAAAGTATAATTGAATAAATTTCTATGCATAATTGTATTTATTTTTCTGTACAAATTTACAATTCATAAACAGCTTTTTGTGGTAAAAATTATATTGGACAAATCATGAAAAAATCAGTGATATTGAATTGAGTTCATGCTACTTTTATGTGTTTGAATTGGATCCAGCTTATTATCCTAATATCTTTGAATTAATTCCGTATAGATAAAATATCTTAACTACCTATATACCCGGTAACTCACAATTAGTAATACTTACTTAATTATCAAATTTTACGAGTGAAAAATGAAGTTTATGTTTAGATATTCACCCGCAAAATATTTATTTCTCCTAAAACAATGTTAATATTTTGTTATATTTCCAAAAATAATAAGATAAATATGTACTTGAAATTTTCGAATTATTATTTTCAATACCTATATCATTAAAAAATTGTCAACAAATTTTAACTATTTTTGAAATATTTATAGGTATGACAAATTTTCAATTTTTTTAGTACTTCTCTATACCTGTCGATAAAAAAATTACTGTTTAGGTAAAAAGTACCTTTATTTATTATTATTTTTAATATGTTTTAATTAACTGACTCTTTATACTTATTATTACATTTAAATAAGAGGACTCAACTCCGATATCCCAAAAGTATTTGCGGAACTCAATTCAATGTTATCCGAAAAAATAACAAATTACACATATTATTATTCACTAATTCTTAGAAGATATCGTATTATTTTTTAATAAATTAAAAGTTTTGTAGATAATCATTTTTTTCATTAAATTATTTAAAAACAGAACAAAACTCGTTTAAAATTATTAATGAAAATGATTTAGATAGCTTATCAAAATTATAAAATCAATAAATTTATATAGTTTCTACTTAATATGTAAAAACACTTTCATCAATAAAAATTTTAGCTATTGCAAGTCAAAATTCGTATATATAAACATAAAAAATGCTGCAAGAACCTTCAAACATAATATTTTTAAGTAAATACTTTATAAATTAAGAAAAAATTGATAATTAGCTTTAAACAATTTAATAACAATAAAATCAAAAATATAATTAAACACTGCAATTTAACCAGAGTAAAATATACGTACGTAAATAAGCAACAAATAGTTGTAAAAAAAATGCAATAAGGAACTATACGATATGGTTAATGTGACACCGGTGACCAGTTTTATCGAAGCACAAAGAATATAACAGCTTGAATATAATTATACATTATAAAAAAAGAGGATATGATTAGATTAGCACTAGAATGGAAATCACATAGAAAGATACTTTTGAGAAGACCTAGGAAGAGGTGGATTAGTGTAGTCAAAGAAAATGCATGGAGAGAAATGGTACTTGACGTGGATTAGTGGCACAATGTTGTATTGGCAGCAAAAGCCCTTAGAGAGTAACAAAAGCCAAAAGAAGAAGAATATATAATATATATATAGAAAAATATAATTAAATATATTAATATTAAATACTATGTATATATAGTATTTAAATAAATGTTTAATATAAGCATATATTTGCACGTACCAAACAATTATGAATTGGATTTTACCTACGGGCCATGAAACTATTTTTTAAACATCTCACCAGAAGGGATAATTTTGATAACTTTAAAATATCTCTTTGAAATTATTTTTTATTTCAAAATTATGAATAATTTATCTAAAACTTACTAATGCACAATACAATTTAATTTAAATGTAAATAACAAAATAATATTAAGAGTAATAATGTGGCGTCGATCTAATAACTAAACAGTAATATTATACCCCGTCGACTTTATTGTCATATATACTCATACATAGTTAACGTAAAATTCTTTTAATTTCAATTAAGTCAATTATCTCTAAATTATAAGATATTTATAAGTAGTTTAATATGACTAGTAGTGAGGGAAAGTTAAGGGTGATTCCTTTGCAAATAGGCGTTTTATTCATCAACTTGTCACCATACATATTAAATTAAACTCGACGCCAGTGATAGAATATAATATGTACTACATTTATAAATGTTTATCTATTTCGATTCAATATTTTTATTGAATTGATTTTTGAATAATAAAATGCAAGTATTAAATATTAATAAAATTATATCGAAAGCCAGAACAACTGTATCAGGTAAATTTTAATTTTGTGTGAAAAAAAATTGAATCTCACTGTTATTTTGTTTTATATATTATATAAATAATATAATTCCTCAAAATATCGTAACTAACATAAGTGTAATAACAGTTTAATTTGTATTATTAACACTAAAATTTAGTTTACTTTAATAATTTTATTAAATATTTTCATTTCATTTTATTTTTTAATTTGATAAATTTAACTCTCCACTATAGTAAAAGCATTTTATATATACATCATAGAAAATTAAAATAAATCATTTTATACCTAATTGTATCAAATCGGTCATAACCATTTTTTTTCTTTATTTTAATTAATTAAACTAAATAAAAATACATTTAACTAATTACATATTTTTTATTTATATAAAATAATAACTTTTAAACTAAAACAAAAATACAGTTTAAAAATTCAAATATTTGTATAGATAAATAAAATCTACAATTCTACTACTAGAGCATTCATAAAAATGTTAATATTTTAAGTATACTTGAAGTCGTGTAGCCTATAGTGTTTATAATTAAATAAACAAAAAAAGTTATTGTTATATTTTTATTTGTTGGTCAAAGATAAATGTTAAATTAACAAAATTAAAAATAACACTATAATAAGTTATTCCAAATAATTAATGAGAAAAAATCTAAAAAACAATATTTACCATTCCACCAATTAAATAACCTAAATAAATGTATTTATCAAAAATTCACTACTACAAGTATTTTTATTGTTTTTATTTTAAAATTAAAATTAGAAAATTTAGCGCATAATATCGGTTTAATTATTTTTTATCATGTTCATTAAACAGTGAAATATGTGTTTATAAAATATACTTAGAATTAAATTTGAAATTATAAACTAATTAGGTACCAATATAGGTTACACATCAAACAGTTATATAGACCATTAGGGTAGGTAGCTTGTAGTTTCAACTTTTTTTAACATGTATTATTATGGCATTTGCAGACTATATAATTTTAAAAGTAGTACGCCGTAGGGTTTTACGGCATTTTAGTGAATACTTTAAAATATTACTCTACTTTATAAATATAAAATACACCAAAAACATACTTATATTAAAACATCTTTGAATACATCATAACATTATGCTAGTATAGATATTATATACAGCTTTTTATACTATTTATAATAAATGTTCAAAATAGTTAATGATAAATAATTTTACAATTATAACGTTAAATAATTAATAAATTCAAACTGTTTGGTTAACTGTATAAATAATATTTTAAAAATAGTATATCTTAATGCATTTTTAATACAACCCCTATTGTCTTTTATTTGAAGTAGTTACATAAAAGTTATTTATCATTTATTAAATTTAACATTAGAAATATCTATATTAAACAGTATAAAAAGTCACATTAATTTATAACTACAGATCTATGCTTTTTTTAATGATGATATTAGTACAAGTATGTTATCTAAATACCAGAAATTAAAAGGCAAAACTATAATTTAAGTATAATGCATTATATTTAATAGAGTGAATAGAATAGAGATGTGCTAATGAAATAAAGGATTAATGAAATCCAAAAAGTTTTTGACATATTAAGAGAAAATGTTTATGTTATTTCACGATTAAATTCATCTAAAACAGATTTCATAGAGAGAATATATTTATTACAAATTCAAAAATATCACATTTGGACTTAATAACAAGCACCATATAAATTAAGCATAAGTATTATTTTTTGAAAATTCCTATGATATCATTTTTATGAAATTAAGTAAGATATTAATAGCAGTTTTAATTAAGTGGTTATGTATAATACAATAACACAATTTTTAATAAAAATAATAAAGTTTGAATGTACATAATATATTATTTTATGATTTACCTGTAATAAATAAAATTTAGTATCTAAATCCTAGGTATGTAAAATGTATATTATACATTTATTCATACAAATTTTTAAGTGTTTTATCTAAACGATACTCCATTTTTCCATTTGATCCTAAAAAACAAATAATTCATAAATCATAAATTTTAAAAATATGTATATATCATTTGATCAAACTATAATGTAGTAGATTTGTAAAACATATTTTTATTCTCATATTTTTCAAAACTCACAATGTCCTATTATAATAGCTAAACAAAATATACTGTAAAAAAATATTTTAGCCTTTAAGTAACTTTTCAAAGCGTTTGTATCTTTAAGTACCTAACTGTAGTTTGACCATTACAGTCACGTGCTGTTTTCATGAATATTTTTTCCTCTTATAACCCTGTGGTTTCTGATCTATATTTTTACATCAGTTACCAATCAAAATGTTACATTTTACGACCAAAAATATAAAATATATTATTTAGAAAAATAAGAATTAGCTAAATAAATTATTCACTTGCAAAACTATTTTATATTTTATAATTCAAATATAAATATATTCAAGAATTTTTTTTCTAATAATTTCAAGATCAATTTTAAAATAAATATCATACCTACTGATGTTTAAATAAAAACTATCTGTCGTTTATTCTTTTCAGAATATTTTAAATTTATGCCCAACAAAAAATATACAAGCAAAACAATAATTTTAAAACTTAAAATAATAAGTAATATAATGTATTCTACATTAAATAAAAATACATAATTTTAAACATTAAAATATCCAATTAGAAATTAGCAATCTATGACCTATGTAGAAAATCATTTTATAATAATAATAATATACACTTTACATATTATACTGTGCAGTAGTTACCAAATTATTTAATATATAATTTATTATTTATATTTTAATATTTTATTCACTGAACAATAACACTAAATAGTCTTTATGTTTAAAAAAATGAATTATAACCGTTTGGCCTTTGGATGTGAAAAAATATATTTAAAATATTGTCTGGGTTAATTAATAGTGTATATACAGTTGTTATAAAAAAAAAATGCCACACATAGGTATATATCTAATATGACCTCATATAACCTGGTATTTTCGTTTTTTAAATTAGATTTTTTGAAGATGAAAAAAAAATACAAAGCAGGGTACGGAGATCGGGTGCGATTCACTCATTTTATTTCACTTACCTCAACGAAGAATAGTGGTGTCTTGTGAATTATGACACAAAATTATTTAAAGTGTTATAAAAATTACATTTAACAAACGAATAAAGATAACTAATATTAACAAAAATAAATATCACAAGGAACTACGTAAAATTTTTTGAGCACTCTTTACAACTGAATAAGTGTTTACAAAAAAAGATATAACACAAATAAAAAATGTGTATATTATTCATCATTATAAAACCTATATATTTGTCACTATAAATAGTTTTTAAAACGCTTAGTTATTTATTTTGTGAACAATTTATCAGTAATTTGATCTTTTGATTTTTATTCCAACAGTTAATATTTACACACTCGTTAAAGTATCGTACAAAGATAAATTCTAGTTTTTTTTTTTTTTTCAGGTAAATACTTCGAAGTTCAAAACCAATAACACTTCAATCAAGTTTACAATTCTATCTATACTTTAAGTATGTTCTATACTTTTGTTTTTATGAATTAAGTTAAATTTAATAGCACAGTACTAACTAATGTATACTAACTTTATGCAATCGTGCATATTGTACTCTTGTGTGTTAAGTATAAATAAGTCAAGACGATAATTTAAAATTTTAACACATGTACAAATTTAAAAATAACTAACGAAAAAAATATCTAGCGAAAAGTCATTTTTTAATCAAAAATTTATAATCAAAAAAAAAAAAAAAAACTATCAAAAGTATGTGGAGTATTCAAAATTAACGTACATAGGTTGGACGAAACGTGTTGTCGTACACTTTTTACAGCCCTTGATTTTCCCAGTTTCTTTCTCACTGTAACGCAAATATAATGTTAATATATATATATATTATATTGATATAAAATGAAGCTATAAATATAATACATGTTTAATAATAGATACATGTGTGTCTCGGTATGAATTATATGGCGTGTATATATAATAATATCGCCTCAATATACAGTGAAAAAATGCTTATTATAATACTTATATATTACAGGTATAGATATAGATACCTATATATTTATATAATGCGTGTGCATATATATTGTGTATCTTAAACACTAGTATCACTACTATGCACATATCGCTATTATATAAACAGCGTCTTACATCACAGATTATCGCAACTTTATTATATACGGTGTATAGTAAGTATACACTGTATAATATATACCGCGGTGCTGATCGAAAGAGGAGAGATGTAACTAGTCGGCGGTCGACTACCACTGCTGTTTGTTTGGGAAATTGGGTCACGTCCATCTAGTGGGCCTCACACCACGTCGTATTATAACCACGATCTTAGCTGGGATGAACAATATATTTTTGGTCAACACTTTTTGTTGATGTATTATATAATATATATATATACAAATGTATTTTTTTTTTAGACCGCTTTATAAGCACAAACAGACATTAATCCAAAAATAATTTTTAAATTTACGTACTTAAACTCGATTACTGTTTAACTGCAGAACGTCTAGATTTATTCACTTTCATAATTATCAACGTTGGAAAATGTATTAAGCTGGTAGAAATGACAAAATTATATTTTAAATTATTTTCAACGACTTTTTTTAAAATCATTTTTGTACATAATTATTAATGCTTTGGAGTACTTGAAATACCTTTATGCATTCCTATTACATATACATAGTAAAATATAACAATCTACGTATAGATTAACAATACCATCCTTAATCTATAGTTCCTTTGTTTAAAATTTCCTGACTTAGCCATTTAAGTTTAATGATATTCATCATTATAAATAAAAATCTAATTATTAGGAATAAAAGATATCGAATCGTGATTGAGTAGCTTTTAATCGGTCTTTTCCAACTTTTACTGTTCATTGATATTCTTATTAATAGATTAATAGAAAATAGATAATTAAACACATAATTTACAATCCTAATAGAAATAAATAACGTCGTATATTCGAAACGCCAAATAGCCATAAATCATAAGACAACGAAATCTCACGGTTAAAACCACGATGATAGAATGAGTGTATGACAAAATATAACACAATATAGAAAATTATATTCAATCATAATAACTTTTCTATTATCTGTAACCTTATATATTATTATAAAATAAAAAAAATATTGGATTTTCGTGAGCTGAAACAAAATTCTTGTATAAACTATCCTATGGCAACCCTATGGGAATTGAAAAAAGGAGCTAGAACTCTCGCCTCGTCTTAATTAAACTTTTATTTAAAGCGATCTGGAAATTCTTGAGTTTTTACTCGTTAGAGAACGAAAAATCTCCATTTTTTTTTATTAAATGAAAACATAATAGTCCCTTTCATTTGTGCTCGCTTGAGCCGACAAAAAGTAGGTTTGTTGTTTAGGTCAATATTACCATTGTGTAGGTACATATTTTAAATTTTCAAAAATATTTATCCACATAATAATATCAGTTAATATTATAATTGAAAATTGAAAATTTTGTGATTTTATTTTTGATTAAAGAGTTTTAGTATAAATAGTTATAAATACCAATTATTGTAAATCGTTTCGCTATTTTTTTTTTTTTTTTTACATGAAAATAATTTATTTAAAAACAATACTATTTCAGTATATTATTTAAGCATCATTTCATAATAGGTTAAAATAGGTTAAATAGATTCTATCAAATACCTACACAATTTACTAAAATACATTTGATTATTTTTTTTTATATATTTTATATAGTATAATCTAGTTCTCTAAATGGTATTATTGTTTAGTATATTATTGTTATTGTTTTTATTATTAATTTTATTTTTCACAATATTATCAATCGATTTCGAAGGACACCTATATATAGGTTTGCTGCAGCCTGCAATCTCCTATCTTAATCAGTGGAGATAACTAGTAAAACACGAGTGATCGAATACTGATTATTAGAATTCTTTATAATAATATGTAGGTACATTAAAATTTTTTAGTTGATGTCTATTACAGTTCAAGGTCTATTCACAACTTGCTATTTCCAATTCTTAAGAACCTCAGTAGACAATGATCTGCTTTTCCAATTAGTTTGAATGTTTTGTGTGTAATATACACAATAAACATATAAATGTTACACCTTAGAAGTGAATTGGAAAATTACCCCATAAATGAATCATGGGGTGTAAAATATACTTAAAAAAATCGCATCAACCTCATTTCAAACTTTTCAAAATTATATAAATATCTATATTTAATTAAATCCGTTATGAAATATCGTTGATTTTCAATAAAATTCATCGCAAAAGTTTTCAAATGTTATTTCATACAATCTTTTTTCTCCTGAAAAATTTCTTATTTATACGAAATACAAAAAAAAAAAAACAGTATTTTGCATAAAAGAAATAAATTCTAGAGATAAATGTTTGATGCATTTTCATAAAATTATAAATAATGCAAAGATGACAAAATATAATCCACAGAAACTCTAATGCTATTCTAGATAATAATAGATACCATAATTAACCTGTCATCTAGAAGCATAGTTATTATATAATGTAAATTTATTTTATTTTATTATTTATCACATGAAGTGTTTTGAACAATCATTATAAATATATAGTATTAATATTTAAAAACGAATGCAAAAATTTGTTAATTTTTATTTTTTAGTGAGCTCTTAATGACTTTCTGTGTACACTGGTACTTAACTATTTTTTCTAAAATATGTGGTTCTTAAATTTTATGTTTTTGAAAATCTCATTTTAAAGTCTTAAGTTGTACATATTAATCTTGCGTTTTTATAATATGTTATAAAGATGCTGCTACAAAAGAGGCTAAAAATTTATTTTATTTTTCACGCAAATATTTTTTTTTCTTATAACACTTTTTTTAATTGTAAAAAATCTTAAGAAGTTTCTCTTGTTAAGTTTTCTTGCAGCGTCTTAATTGTTTAAAATTTCAATATAAATAGTGCATTTATTATATAATAAAAATAAATATAAGTAACGATGTAATTAATTTTTAAGAATTCCATGTTTTTTTTTTTTTTTTAAACATTAATAGGACTGGGATGAACAACTTTGAGTAAAACAATACTAATGTTTAATAAAATCTTGATGTTTTTAGATATAAAACGAATTGTTAATTAAATTTTCCATTTGATAGGTATAATATTATCTTTGAAGTGATTACAATGAACAATCCCCACTCTATTAATACCACGTTTTAGTATTCGTAATCGTAAATCATATTTACTAATCATATATGTATATATTAATACAGATCGTGCATGCATTTTCTATAAAAAAAAAAAAACAACATGATGATATATGTATTATTATGATTATTATTCGTAATGCAACAGTAACACAATAACATTCATAAATGTTATAAATGAAATTATAATTAAAATTGATAATAACACATGATATTGTATGTAATCAAATTTAAATTTCTAAATATAAGGCCTTTTATCCACCCAATGGCTTCTTTTGTAACGTATTGATGCTCTTTGATGCCACGTAATCATTAAAAACATAATAGAGATAAACGATTAATAAACATAATAAATTAAAACAAGCTATGTATATCTGTATACAATTTTAAACCCGTAACGCATTACCCTAAACCTACCACTAAATAATTTATTTTAAGAACAATAATCTGCAGGGATATGTATAATAAATTAGAAAACGTTTCCTTGTTTATTCTAATGATGTATATTAATTAAAGACATGTAGTATTGAGAAATTATATTTCCAAGTATAGTTTACCTTCCTAAAAATTAAAAAAATAATGTTAACGATAATATTGTTAAAGTGATTGACATATTTTTTAACATAATATATTATACGGTTACTGGATGCCTGTATTTTTGAACATTTTATCTCAGTCTTTATTTATAAATTAATTTCATAAGGACTTAAAAATATTAGTACGTTTTAGATACTATTCATGTTTTGAGATCCGATGGGTCCAATAGTGTATTAGTTCATTAAAAATCAAATAACTGCGCACTCTATGCAATGTGACGTATTATTTTATAGCAAAATACAAATATTTCAAACGAATAGATTAATATGAAAATATAAAATATTTTTCTCCACTTAAATCAGAAAAAAAATACGCGCTTCTTTTACAAGACAATTATTTTTATTGATATAGATCCAAATTATTTCAATGATGTCTAATTTAAATGTAACCAATCAACAACCAACGTTTTGACCATACTTATTACGCAGTGATCGTGTGTACGATATTTCTTTTTATTATCGTGTTTACATTTTTTATATATCCAAAACAGGCAACGATGACCTAGAAAAACATTTGCACCGTATCAGATTTAGCTCATAAGCAACATCTGGTGTGTTTTACTCAAAATAAACAATTTTAGAATCTTAAATCATCTGTTACGTTTACTACAAATTATAATTAAGACATATAATCAACATGAATGATGAAGTTTTAAAATTAAAAATTATACCTACTATCAGATTAAAATGAACCATAGGAAAAAAATATAAACACTTTTTATTTATAATATTTATATGATATTTATTATTACCTAGTAAAACATCTTTCGATAAGTCTTTTTTTGTGATTAACTGATTTTCTACAACTCTAAATTACTATTTCAACATTTTATATACCTACTATTAGTTATACATATATATATATATATATTATAAAATCTATGCTATTAATGTTTGTTTACATAACTAATCACAGATGACAAAATAGACCCATTAATAGAACTAATGCTTACATTTATTCTTATAAGCCGGATTTCATTTATGTCTTCCCCATAAATATCGTATTATTTGACATCACATTCGGTGTTAAGTTGAATAGCATGTTTAAAAAAATATTTATTTTTTTTTCATCTATAAATGTCTGATAAAAACAATTTAGGATTTTTTTTAATTAAGTCAAACTCGTTATTTTTAATGATTTTAATCCTGTCGGTTGGTTTCCGTCAACTGTTTGCTCATAAATGTCGCTTTTTTACAACCTATTGCCTACTATAAGCACTAAAACAACTAAACCTGTCTTTTTTTTACTGATGGATATATTATTGATATTGATATTTAAAATATGTATTACTTTAAGCTCTCATAAATATTGTAATGCTTCCCTGTCAAAAAATGTAAATTTATATGAACAAATTTAATTTAACTTTTAAACCTTTTTAAATACCTAATTTTACATAAAATAAATTTAATTTTAAAATGTTGCATTTTTTTAATATTAATTATATATTTTATACAAAACATACTATATTTTTAAATTTTGAATATTTTCATTCACATTTTCTAAGATTTAATATTCTTAATTTTTAGTATTATACTTATATCTCATAAGAAACATCAATACAAATATTAAAAGAGTTTTAAAACTATATTATTACATCATTTTTATAAATGCTTTGATCTCTAAATATGAGTTTGAATATCACGTAGATAATTTTCTCAATACAACATAACCATGCATTAATATTTATCACGTTTTCCTATTAATTTATTTCAAAGAATACAACTTATAATTTTAAATAATAAATGAACTTTACAAAATTACATAAATAATTATAGGTATGAGAAATATAAAAATTATTCTGACGTTTAATATATTATTAAATACAAAACTTTCTAAGAACTTTTAATTTCGTCAACTAAGGCTTTATTTTACTTCCTTTTGATAAATCTGCTTATAGTAAAAACCTCTATTGCATGATATCTTTATTGTTTCTAACTTTTACTTTTTTTTAAATAATACAAAGAATTTTTTAAAGCATATTTTCTTATTGCATAGGTATACATTATATACTAATTTAACTATCAGTTATTGCCTGTCATGCGATTACGTTTTTACTTTTTGTTGTATTTATTTAAAAAATTTTAAACAAAAAGATTATTTCAAATAAAAAGAATACCATAGACCTTATACCACTTTTAAAAAATTAAGTATCAATAACCATACAAGTTGAACAATAATATCATAAGATTTTCCTTATTCGTTTATCACATCATAATTAGCTCTAGGTAAAATAATTATTATAATCATCGTCCTTGTAAAGTAACTTTATAATTTTTATTTTATGATTTTTCATTTGTTTAGTTTGTGACATTTATATATATTAAGTTATAATTTTCTAAACACAATATTATTACATTGATTAATATAATTAATTATGTATCTAACTTCACTCCATATAAATACAATTTTATTTTTTTAAACCAAGATTTTTATTTATTCATTAAATAAATAAATTATTCTATGTCTATTGTATTACATTAACAAAAACTGTAACTAAGTTAGTTGAATATAATAATTTTACCGTTTCTAACAACTGAACCACAGAATCGACTTATTTTTAACTAAAAACACTATTTTTAAATAACTTTTCAATAAAATCATGTCTAAAGTTTAATTTTAATATAACCATTGTACTTTTTGTTTAAAAAGTTGTAAATAAATTGCAATGCTGTCAGTTAACTTAGGGTAATAAATTTCAAACTGATTAATTGGAAAATTATTATCCTTGCCTAACTACGTTTGATGATTTAAAATAGTTCAAAAGTAATTTCAACTTTTTGGAAGAAAACATTTAGTACCTATTTAAAAAAATAAATATTACATACCTATAGTACTAAAATTATATTAATAAGTATTAATTATTAATAATTTTAATTTTTTTATATCGACTAAACAAATATTTGTATTTATTGAGCAAAATAATATGTTCTACACAAAAAAAAATAATATTTTTATAAAGGTTATTTTTGTTATTTATACACCAATCCAGGTTATTAAATGCGTGATTATTTTCAGCATTCATTACAGCACAGTTTAAATAAACACATACACATATTATGAGTATTTAAATATAAGAGTAAACCGGAACTATGAAATTATATGTTTGTTTCCGGTTTCTGATTTTTATACATACTTTAAAATATGTTTTGAATTATTTTTTCCAAAGTCATATAAAATGATTTTCCTAGTAACATTTACTTTTATGGAGAATGGAGACTGTGAACTGTCGCAATTTATGGACGGTGTTTATACTCACGATACACAATAAATTGCGCATTTTAGCTAGCGACTAAAAAATATAAAACATTTAACATTACACATTGAGTTCAAAAATGAGAATGATAACTATAATATGTGAATACGAAGTACAGATGATCATAATAAATGCGAATGTCTATCTGTGGACAAAAAACTAAATTTCCATTCATTTTTATACTCGTGGGAATAATTTGAACGTGCGCTTAGAATGATTAACTCATGAAAAAAATCTGGGCTAACACTATATTTTATACGCTTATTCAACTTGATCCCATAAAAAGCTATTCTAGCTCAAGTGTCCAATCTGTGGAAAAGACAAGCGGCAGTAACGGATCAACATCGTCTATATAATATTCGTACACATATTTGTCCAGAAATGTGTTTCTAGAGAACAATCTCGGCATTTTTCCCTTTCTGTTTGATGATCTAGCACTAAACTCCGTTATCAAACTCTAAACTCAAAGCACTAACCTAACTAATATATAGCCATAGATGATCTACACTAATTTTATTTCAAGGGATGTCTGGTAGCGAGAGTATCCTATCCCTAAATAACAATCCCAAAGTAAATAATATAATTAATGTTGATTAATTCCCTACCAGCAGGGATGTACTCGTACAATAAACATACAACTTTAATCATTTTATTAATTAACGATTTAACGTATATACATTGTTAGAAATTGTATAATATTATGACAATATAAATGTAACAAAATATCTGTTTGATTTATTTTTTAGCTAGAGTGGATGGAAACCATATATGAGTATTCTTTACACCAAAAATCATTACAATTCTCTTTTATAAAGAGAAATTTACACATTTTAACTCATTTCCGAAATTATTTCGCTACAACTTTGATGAAATTTACAATTGTGTTTTTAAAATACAATGGAATTTATGATCGCTCAATTTCGTCTGAAGGACGGTTGTGTTTTCCAAGGTTTAGAATTTCAAATAAAATGTACATACTTTCTATGATACACTGGATTGATTTGACAAGAATGTTTCAGACAGGAAAAAATATTGCTTCGATAAAATAATGAAATCTTTAACAACCAAGATCGAATTTAATCAGTTGATAATAAAAAATATGATATAAGAGAACAATTTATTTGAATCACAACAACATTATCACCTGAAATAGCTATTAAATAAAGATATTGATATAGTGTGTACAATACTGTACATTGTATATTATATAACTAATAACATCATATAATGTTTTTTATTTCTTTGCGTAAATTTATAAAAATAACATTTACAATCTGTACTTGAAAAATATAAATAAATACAATAAAAAAATGGGTTAATATTATAATAATGACTTGGAGACAATAAATTAGAAACAAACTAATAAAATATTAAATACGAATACATTATATTTAAAATTCAAAATATTGTAAGCACTAAACACATACATCTAAAACCTTATCAACAAAAATATTCATTATTATTATGACATTTGATTTTTTGATAACACTTTATGATACTTCCTTATACAACTTTTAATCAAGTTTACATATATTATATAATATAATTATTTTTTATAATTACTAACCTAGTAATTTATTTAAAAATATAATGAATACTAACTTAAACTAATTTCATTATGTATATAAGCAATACTAAATATATATAAAATACATTGTATCTTGTATTCTTATGCATTTATACAGTTTTGTCGATTTTAGACAGTTTGCTATTTTTTTAATTAAATTTTTTAATTATCATGTAGACAATAGTCAATAATAATGGTTTTTAAGAATCTAATGTAATTAATAGCGATGTAGCTATTTTGCACATTTTAACTTTGTGTACAATTATTAAATTATTTCACATAATGTAAACTTTTCAAAAATTCTCAAGTTCTTGTTCAAAGTGGTTGTTCAATGACGCATTAAAATAACACATTTAAAATTGTTTTCATTATGGAAAATCACATAAAACATCACACTTATCTATTCTGTGTAGTACAATTTATTATACCTATTCTAAAATGTCAAAAACAAAATGTACTTCAAACTAAATTATCCGTGTATACGACGTAATTTGTTCTATACTTAGAATTTTACCCAATTAACTGTTTTAACCTAACCAATTTTATGCAGGTTGTCTTATCAAAGAAGAGCATTTAACACAAGTTAAAAAAAAAAATAATAATAAGATACTTAAAATAAAAATATATATAAGTATATAAAATAAGTCGAAATTATGTTAACATTAAATAACATATTATATATTTTATACGATATTGGTGTTATACGAATTGACTTCAGGTGATTAAGTTTTTTTTTTTTTATTTATTTTACGGTGTTTGACATTTAAGGGTATTTTAAAGTTTTTATATTCACTTGCTTTGTATGAGTATAACAATTAAGTTATAAAATATGTGTGTTCAGAGTTTTTTTTTTTTTTTAATTTTCAACTTTTTGAGTAACATTGCATGGTATACATGTATACAGAATGATCAATTTAAATGTCACACTTATTATTTCAAAAAATTTAAACATTTCAGCAATTATTTTTATTATATAGGTAATTTATTGTAGTTTTGAAACAGATTTTTGCATACAAAATTATATTTTTAACAATTTTTTATTGTTATCATATTTTGAGTTTTGTTTTTTTCGAATGACAACATTTATTTTTAATTTTACGTATAGTTTTTATGTATAGGTATTCAATGTGTAGATGAGCGGAACATAACTTTCGAAGTACCTAACTCTACACCACAGTACACTCTGCAGCCCATCTAGACTTTAAATACTCATTAGTTATTAGTTATTACTTATTAGTAAATAACTACCTATTCGAAATCCAATTTCTCAAATGGATTTCTCTGAATGTCGATTTTCGATAAATACTCGACAAATATTCTGCAAGAATTTAAAATTAAAAGTGTATGTTACCATTCAAAAAGTAAAAACTTAAAAATTTATATCGACAAAATATTTGCAAAAAAATAAAAAAATATTATAGTAATGAGTGTAGACGCTTGAGTCACCCTATATATTTGTGTATTTTGTATAGAAGATAGCTCAGTGACCACTACTGCTTACCTATAACTATAGCTCCGTGTATTTATAAACAATTTGCAGTAGCTGCCGTAGTCGTCTATATATGTACAATCTCCGGTAGACCTCGAAAATCCTAACAATAATAGAATATAATATGTAATATCATTGTAATAAAATGTGTACTCCGTTGAGCCTTCACGGTGACATATCAAAATGATATAATAATAAATAATATTTTTACGACCGGCGATCGGAATCCGAACTCATTGAGCATTGAACACGTATACTGTATTATGCGTAGCAACGCGAAATACAGGTAATATAATATATTATGACGTCCGGTTCTGTCTTGTAATAACATTATACACTTATACAAGTTGTGTATCATTGCCACTTCTATTGCATCGGAAATACGACGACGCGTAAATTAAACAGGGTAAAGATAATATGATTTTTTTTTTTTTTAATTTGTCTGTGATGCATTGTACACTTATACATGTTCGTACCTACGTATAATGTGTGTATATAATATTATGAGACGCAAAAATCGCGACATCACACGATGTTCGTAACTCATCACATAAAATATAATGGGTCGGATAAATATTAAGGTACTTATTTTTTTAATTATTTTTAATTAATACTCGATTCGAGTAATAACGACAATAATTTATTATTATTATGATAATAATAACGGGTGTTTTATGAGTGCAAATAATAAATATAAATATATATTGATAATATTATATAATATGCACATTGCACATTCTACGTGTAAATGGATCTAAATAATTGAATATTTAACGCAATGTACATTAATAGATATACCCTACGTAGCACAGAAACATGAAGATCTGTGTTTGATTAGGTAATTATTTTAGCAATATGCGTCACTGCATAAATATCATTCTGTTTTGTAACGAACAATTATTAAGTATTGTCATTAATTACTGTCCGTCTGTTCTTTTTTCATACTATGGTTTTTACGAAGATTCGCCAATTTTAGAGTTAATTATGTGTAAAACTATAAATATAGTGTATTGTCAGCCACTTGCTACACATTAAATACATTTTAGTTATACAGTATTATTATTTTCATAATTGTTTAGTTTATGAATACCATATTTACTTTGTCTTATAAGCTTAAAAACTGAATTTTGTTCTATTATTTAAATTTAAATATTTACGTTGGTCTGCAGTTTAACTCTATATTTCTTAAAAAAGTAGATTAATTAGAAAATATTTTAATTAAACAAAATAAATACTTTATAAACCACTACTGAATCTAATTCAATCATGCATTATTCAAAAGATGAATAATTAATATTATTATATTTATTATATTATTTGTATTTTGAAGTAAAAATAATTATTTCAATATATAAATTATTATTCAATGTTAATCAATACTTAAATTTTAAATACATATCATTCAACATTTTCAATAATAATTCTTTAATCCACCCATTCCTAATAATACTATAACCGCAATTATATTTATTGTTCAAAAAACATATAATAGATTATGGTAATACAATAATACAAATTTAAGTAAAAAAACAATAAATTATTTAAAGAATAACGAATATTACTAAAAATTTTCTCAAAAATATCCGTTCAAATTTAAAGTTCAATACCAATACAATATGCATGTGAAATTACCCAAAACATTTATTACAGTTAATATATTTTATAAGTTTAAAATGTAACTTGTAATTGTACCAAACTAAATATTTTAAAATAATAAATATATTTACTATTTTTCAATGAAACAACCTTAGTTTTGACGTGAACATGACCGAACTAATTTCTTTGTCAATTATATTAAAATACCAAATGTTAGTGCCAAAAATAAAAATGACTTGTCATATATTACATTAAATTAGTTAAGCTATTATTTTATTTTTGAAAAAATTTTCGGACTGATATATAATACATGGTTAAGATTTATCATATATTATAATGTGAAATTTCCATTTAATGATATCTTCTATTAAATAAAATATGTTTGAGAGCCAAACCAAATTATTTGACTCTATTTACCGAATTACTTTAAATTATATAATATGACTTTTTTCTTTTTTTTTACCTACAAAACTTTGTAACTTGAAAATTTTACTGTATTATATTTTTATTATTAATTACAAATTGGCAATGTAAAATATATTAATCAATCCAAAGAATAAAATAATACCGATTTCAAAAATGTCAAAGTTTTTTACTTCGTCATTAATCTTTAAATTTATCTCTGAAAAAGATAAAATAATAATTATTAATTATTATTATAACAATACATAACTATTTCATGGAAAATACTTATTTTATCCTCATTTTTTGTAATCAATTAAATCAAAAATGGAAACATTGCTTTACTTTATTTTTAAGTAAATCTTACTCACAATCTAATTAAAAAGCAATTTACAATATTGATATTTTGATAAATTATAATGATAATGATATCTTTTTGCATTTTTGTCTATATAAAAAACTATTCATACTTTTGAAAAGTCATTAAAAGAGTGTTATTAATTCAAATCGATAAACAATTATTTATATCTAATAAATTGGTAGGTAAAAAAGTATTAAAAATCATATCTTTCTATGTACAGAGTGATTCCTTTATTAATTATCTCATTATATTAAAGTCTATTAATCTTTTTTTTAAGCTTTTACACATCTATTTAATTTCATAATCTAAAGAGCAAAATATTTATTTAAGTATTTCGATACATAAAAATTGAAATTCGAACAAATAACTAAAAATCTTTAAATTTTAGGTAAGTAGAGTGGTGAAGTACAGGGTGAACCAACAAAATGTTAATCTACTACTCTCCTTACCTACATATAGACTTAAAATATTTATTAAGTTATAACTTATAAAATACTCATCCAAATTTTGATTTTTATGTACCAAAATAACCCGAAAAAAATCTGATTTAGATTATGAAATAAAATATACGTGATGACAATCAAAAAAGTAGGAAACTTAGAAATGATGACAATTTTTTTTTAAAGTTTTGTTTCAATTAGAAATTTAAAAAAAGAAATACATTAATAAATTTTGAAATAAAGAATGTTTTTTCGATAAATGAGAGTATATAAATAAAAATATATAAAAAAAATTAATCACAATTTATTTTAATTATATAAAAAATGCCTCTGCTTTCCAAAAATTTAAAAAAAAAATAAATCAAACAAATTATTTCATTTAAAAATTTAAACTTAGTCCGGAATAAGTCAAAGAATACAATAAATCAGTGCTTCATTTTTATGAATATAAAAATAATATAGAATCAAATTATTTTATTAGATATTTTAAACTCTTTATAGTAATTATTCACTTCATTTTTCTAAAAATTTTCAAGTCAATAATTTTTTTTTTAATATTTGTGTATATATAAGAATCTAAATTTGTACTATTTTTTTTTATATTTTTTTATTAAATACTATATGAACGAAAATATTAACATTATTAGTGCACTTATAGTGTTTTTTTTAATATATTTTTCTTGTTTTTCAGAGTATTTTTAATTCAATTTTTTATAATATTTATAAATATCTTAAAATGACTATTTTTGGAACATCAGTTAGGTTTTTTTTCTACTTATTCCTCTCCCTCTATCAAAATCTATGTATTCACCACTATATATTAAAAATATTAATTCTTCTACCGATTGGATTAAAATATCAGTTATTCTTATTATTCTAAAACGTACTTACATTTTTGTTGGTTGTTTTTAAAGTGATATTAGATTTCTATAATAATTAAATATAATTAAATAATTCATATATTAATATTATTTATAAATATATTAAACTTTCAAATTTAATTATCATTAATATTTCATATAAGTAAAGATAATTGCGATTGAAAATAAACCATAATAACACTCACTCTTAGAATTGTCAACAATTCTACATAAGTATACCTACTCAAACATTTTATTTTTGTTGTATAATTATAAAAATTGAACGATACTTTTTTCCATTCCTAACAAGGTAATTTTTATTTTAACAATTTAAAAAGTTACGACTCACCACTTTATAAAAAACTCTCATAATGGACTATTATACTTTTTATTTACCATGTTCCTCATTTTTTTTTCTTGTGCTGATATCTCCATGACTTGTAAATTACTAATAACTAATAAGTAATAACATACAATAAAACATTATTTGAAATATTTACTTTGCACATTTTTAATAAATATACAACATACAATACATGAAATTGACATTTTTCTTAATAATAGCAATAACAATGAAAAAAACAAAAACCACTATTCCGTCATTACAGCACCTAGATTACACGTGATGGAGTGTTATTTAATACATGTATACATCATTAAATAATCTAATAATCCAGCGATGCTTTTGAAGAAAATTCTGAACACCAAAAATAAATGTTTAATACAGTTTATAAAACAAAAATGCAAAAATACAACTCAAAACAATCATTATTGAACATATTATAAACAGCATTAATCTTTTCAAAGATTATATAACTCGAATTCGAAGGAATACATTTATTTTTTAAATACTTCTGTCTTAATATTTAAAATGCCTAATACTTTACTTTTATGTTTTACATAGTAATTTAATAATTATTTTGAATATTCAATTCAAACTATAAAATATTAATTAAATCTGTAATAACTCATATCTAAAGTAATAATGTAATAATATAATTTATTTACTATTTTTCCATTTTTACTTTTTTAATTTTTATTTGTTTAAGAATTCATTACTCATTAAAATAAATAATGTACATTTTTCAGTGTACATAATCTATGAGTCTACGGCCCTAATTAACTGTTTGCTAATCCTAAAATAAAATATCCTAAGAAAATACACACCATGATAATAGATACATATAGGTAATACTAAAAATAAATATTTATCCAAAAAACAATATTAATTAAATTACACAATAAGTAATAATTATCAATTTTATTGACAGTAGGTAGATACAACATGACAATACATTACTTTATTACAATTAAATATCAATCCATCAATTCAATTTATTTTTATTCTTATAAATTGATTATAATCGAATAGTCACTATTTCCATAATTTGAAATATGTATATAAATAATCAAATTAATAATTTAAAAAATACATTAAGTATTCAACACTATAAGCCATCTATAAATTGTTATTAAATAAAGAGAAATCTGAACACGTATATAGTTGTTTGATTAAACTTACTAAGTAAGAAAATATTTGTCCGTTAATAGTATATTAAGTTATTTTATTAAACTTTTAAAAATAATATTGATTCACTCAATTATAATTTATCATATTGTATTTAATTTAATAAACCCTTAATTATTCACCTATGGCTATATATTTAAATGTATAGCAAAAAATATGTCGTTAAATAATACTTATTTCGTGCAAAAAAATATTACTTAAAATGTTTAATTTAATTATTGAAATACATAATAATTAAAAAAACTAAAATCAAGTGATGATAAATTGTAATTTTACACGTAAATACAATTACATCGAAATTTAAACTTCATATGTTCCTAAAAAATAATAGTGCAATTACACTCAACTTACATCGAAATTTAAACTTCATATGTTCCTAAAAAATAATAGTGCAATTACACTCAACTTTTTTTTTTTATTCCAGTATAAATAACTTATAATTTATGAGTAATATAGAACCTTAAATAACATTTTCAAACTTTTTGATCGAGGGAAAAAATTTTATCGACATATGTAATTTAATTTTTATTTAAAAATAATGTTTGTACAACCTATACAATTTTACAGTGTATAATAATTAGGTTTAATGAAAATATTATAACATAACAAAATATTAGCATTTACAATAATAAACACTCAGCAATATCGTTTAATCTCATAATTCTCAACATTTTTTTTAAAAAAAACTAAAAATTTCAAATTTCAAAAGTTCAAAGAGAAGTAAAATATTTTAAAACTCTATCAGATATATAAAATTCTATTATAAATATTTAGTAAACATTTAAAGTATGTACGGTTACTCATTTTTTAATTAAAACAAAAAAGTAAATCAGTTTTGCGAAAAATTGGTTTTACATAAAATAATCTGAGTTTTCTTAATTACTAGAGGAATATATCGAAGTTGAAAATTGAAACATTTTTTACTATTTAAAAAGGTAATTACAGCCACAATAATACACATCATTGTAAAATCTTCGCTGAGATCTAAAATATGGTATCGACAAGTTATTGCATAAATGTACCTAATTTATGATAATATTAATCATTTCATACAATAACTTATAGGTTTTAACAGTACTTACATTTATTGTTATTTTTTTTTTTTTTTAATATAAACCATGTCCAAAATGCTTATACCATATACAATTTAAAATTTAACGCCATTAAAATAATTAATAATTATTGTATGTTTTTACAAAGTAAATGTTATTCATATCAACATTTATCTTTATATTGATCATGTTAAACTGTATTGATTTGTTATTATTGCATAAAAAGCCATAATTTGTGCGTTAGAATTTTTTTATCGAATTTGACACTTTATTTATGGAAATAATATTAACAAGTTTAACAATAACCTACCTATATAATTGAATATTAAAATAAAAATATCTATAAATTTCTATGAAAACGTTATATTATGTTTCTCTGATACGGCAAATACTAAGCCACTTTTTTCTAGTGAATATACTGAATATTGTATCAAAGCAACATCGTTAATAAATCAACTAAAAAATATAAATATTCATTAAAAGTTACACATTTTAGTAGTATCTGTTCAGCTTTTTAAGCAAAATATAGAAACAAATTTATTTTTATGTTTTTTGTATAATAAATTATTATTTAAAGTGCAATAATATTAAGAACTTAGTTTTTTAACGTTATAATATAGGTATAAATTGACAGATCAACTGTGGTAAAATAATTTG
Organism: Melanaphis sacchari; assembly: GCF_002803265.2. Classification (NCBI taxonomy): domain Eukaryota; kingdom Metazoa; phylum Arthropoda; class Insecta; order Hemiptera; family Aphididae; genus Melanaphis; species Melanaphis sacchari. Next base: position 175,709 of record NW_020271429.1, on the reverse strand, counting down.
TTTGCTTAAATGTTCTAGTCTCAATAGAGAATTTAAACCCAGCTAATATTTCACGATGATAATAATTTACTGTTTAACTAATATCACCTACATTTAAAACTTGAATGTAACTTTTAATGTCTGGATAATTTTCATTTATGTATTGTGTAATCTAACCTTATTACAATTCTCTGTATAACTACTATAACTTATAGTCTAGGCAACTATGCCGATTAAATCACATCATTCAATCATGGAAATGTTGTAATATTATATTTGTAATTATCCACTTAACGTTATATACAATTAAACTATTTTAATTCCAAATCTAACAATTTGAAGGTCCATTACTTACACCCAAATCATAAATTACACACACATAAATATAATATATATAATCTACAAAATTAATGTAAGACAAAATACTCATTACTTAACCTATCGTTACATAATAATATTAGGTATATACTTGTAAATATGATGATGAACATTTGCAATTTACATACTACGAAATGAACATATTAGTGTATAACTAAACTGCTAATGTTATATAATATTTAAAGGAATAAATATTAATATTAATTTAAATTAATAAGTTTATCAATTATATTATATAAGCAAAAAGTATACGCTATAAATAGTTTTAATAACATAAGGTTTGATTAAATTTAAACATAAAATTCATAAAATCAATTATCCAATACACATGTATATATATTACCAATATATAATTGACTATAGAAAAAATGTATTAGATACCTTCACAAAAATTGTGTATAATATACCTCATCCAAGTACAATTAATTTATTAAAAAATATTTTCTCTATGGCAGAAATTTTGATTTCTTATTATTAAGAAGAAAGAACCAGCAATTTTGACAAAATATAAAACACAATGCATTATACACTACTTCATCTTAACAAATGTATCTTACAGCTTAAATTTTATAAAAAAGTATATTTTTTTGAATTTCATAATAATTTTAAAATCAATAAAATTGTAAAGACTGAACGAAAAACCATTAAGAAATTTAAGTATAATAATTGTTCTGTTTTATAAAATCTTGAAAATATTTTTATTATTTATTTGTAATAGCTAAGCAATATACTTTATAATAATATATATATTAAATTTAGCATAAGTGTATTAATCGTTTATGAAATAACTATGGTCGAAAATTTAAAATTTATTTAAATCTAATAAAACTGTATAGAATCTTATAATTTTCGAATAAAACAAATATATTAGTTATTATGATAATAAAACAGAAATATATGTATTATAATAAAATTATATTATGCATAATATATATATTATAATTCATATTATAAATTATTTTATCGCTTTATATTGTATATAAAATAACAATTTAAAAAACAATAAAGTGGTTTGTATTATTTTTGATAAATTGTATACATTAATTAATTTTGACTAGAACTCTGAAAGTTTCACATTTTTAAAGTACATTGCAAGATTAAAGCCATAACAAATTCTTACTATGTAGATTTGAATATTTTAAATATTATTGGATTACAAAAGAAATAGAATCGAATGTATATTATACATAGCTAGTCAACTGTTATATACTCGCATTAACAATAAAAAGGAATTAAATCATAAAATCGTATTTTACAACAGCATTTTTAATTTATTTATCAGATACTCAGTTTTTCTAAAAATAATATCGTTATTAATACTTAATTTTACATAAATTAAACTATATTGGATAAAAAAAATATTTGTATTTTGTACCAATAACAAAAATATTAATCCACTCATTTAACTACATATTTATTTAACTATTATGAAAAATATTGAGTTCAAATTTAAACCCTTTAAATACAGCTCAAAAGCATTCTAAATATTTAATTTGTATAGGTTCGTAAAATATAATTAATAGGTACCTAGTACCTATATTTAAAAATATAACAAACAATAAATAAAATATAGGTAACTGCGGTAGACAGTATACAGATATAATTCATTTGCACTTTAAAAAATTATTATTTTATGCATCCAAAATCATGATTTATTTAATTAACACAAAATATTTTTCTTTATTATATATAAATATTCTTTAATATAATATATTATTTTCACGATTAAATTTAAATGAAAAAGTTTAAAATTAATACTATACTTTCTTTGTGAAATATATATTATGTATTAAATGTGTGTTACACTTTGTATATTTTAAAATATGTCTTCTTAATCTAAATATAACACATTTGATGATAGAAGCTGACGACAAAATACATGAATAAAAATACGCAATACACATTAATCGTGTACAATTTTACATCCTAACTTTTTATTAGTTTGAAATGGTTTTAAAATTGTATGGCTTTAAAAATAATGTATAGAATAGTGTTCTCAAATTGGCTGTCCGAGTTTTGTTAAGGTCAATGAGTCTACAACAGTTACAACAGCTTACAAACGTCCATTTATGCTATTATATACATACGCCAGAATCGAACAAACATAACCATTTATATGAGCTAAGAAACCACAATGGTATAACTAAATATATATTCTAGTTGGTAGAAAATGATCAATAAAAACTTATTACGAAATAAAAGATAAAAAAAAAAATTATAACACCTAATAATAATAATTTTATTAAATGAACAGAGTATTTATCATTGGACTATAGTCCAGCGTTTTTTAAACTGTGGGTCGTGAAATTTTTTTTTTTAATTCCATAGATTCTAAGATATTTAAATTATTTATTTAATACAAACATAAACTATATAAATTACCTATAAGGTGCTGTTATCAACCATAGTCCATAGCAGGAAACACTTCGTATACGCCTAATTATTAAAAATATATTTGCAAAATTTAATTCATTATAAATTGATAAACTTTGTGGTATAAAGTAATAATTAATCAAAGTATTAAACACATTTTAATTTTTTCGATCCTATAAAAATGAAAGCAAGTGGGTCGTGATAGATTTTTATGGAAAAATTTGGACCATAGTCCTAAAAAGATTAAAAACCACTGGACTATACAATTATACAATTATTAGTAAAGTTGTAGTATTTCGAATGTTTTAAAATAACCATTTCTATTAATTTCTAATTTTAAACGAAAGATAACCTATATTTATCTATAAACTATTTTGTGTATTCATTATTTGTTTTTAAAAATATAATAGGTGTCACTAAACAAGTTCGTGTAAGAGCCAATAGTGATTTAATAGATCCTGGTGTAAATATGACTAAAAATGAATCTTGGTTAACATATTTTATTACATATAAATAGCAAATTTTTGTGTACAAGCGTATACAATCGTATTAATTCAAATAATTACATTGTTGATCATTCGTTTTAAAATTAGTATTTAAACGTGCAATAAAAAATATTCCATTAATGGAATTATGGAAAATTATTTGAGTAAAATTTCATTAAGAAAATATATTTAACATAATTTTATTTTAATAATATGAACACGTATATTTTAAAACTTAACACATTTTATACATTACACCTACATATACTTTGGCGTTACTCAAAGAATAAATATGTATTATAATTATGAATCTTATATGCTCATCAGCGCGTGAATATTATGTATAAATATTATAATATACAATATACATCATACGTGTATGTATGATGTATATTCATTGGCAAGCGAATAAGGACATCAGGATGCGCCTTACTGCCATAGACCAACCCAAGTACAATTTACAAATAAGTGCCTAACCCAATCTAGGGGATGCCTGTTTAATGGCAGACTAATCATTCAATTGAAAATAAAGACTAAAAAATAAAATTAATACATTATAAGTATTATTTCGTTATTTATTTATTATTAATTTTAATAGGTATGAAGTATGAACTACGAATTTAATATTAATCATTGTATTAAAGTTATTATACTTTCATTTTTAGTCCATTGGTAAAAAGAATAGGTCAGTAAGATTTTTTACTGTACTCTTACGCCTAACCTGAGACTGCGCATACCTATAAACATACTCTATAATTAATATCAATTTTATTATAATTATTGACTATTAAATAAAACTTCGAAAATTTAGGCGTAAATGGTAGGCAATTTAGAAAACATGTATGTGTTCAAGTGTGAATGTCGAATATTGTTTGAAAATACGATAAACGATAAATTATTAAGTACTCGGACATTGTACTTATCTCACTATAGAAAGAAATTAGTATAAAATATCAATACAATTAATTTAACTGTCGATAAATTTAATTTAAAACCAATTCTCAAGTACTCGTTTTTAAATAATAACCGTAGTTAATTTTTTAATTAATCAAATGCTTACTTCAAATTAACAAATAATTAAGAGAAGTAGTAACGTTCCAAGGAGAAAACCAATAGAGAAAGCATTGATTAATTTCCCTTGACACCTATAGGCGACCTTGCCTAACCCTATTCATAGAAAGCATATTTTATCACATCTTATTTGCGATCTAATAGTTCTATATATTGTCATTGGATTTTTCATATTGGACATGTAGGTCACACTCATAAACACACCTTTAAATAAAAACATATAAAACCTTTCTTAACGTAGCTTGTATAAATACAATTCATAATACCTATTCTGCTGGAATGCATTTTAAGTCAACATCGCGTATATCCAATTCTATTGTAGAGTATTTATTGCAATTAGTAATATCAAGTATAATTATTATATTGCATACCTTAACCATAATTTACATTATTTTATAGTTAAATATTATACTTCAACATAATAAATTATGTGTCATTCTTCATTTATGTTAATAGGCGACAACTAAACAAATAAATATTATGACAATGGTAAAATAAATAGTATTTCTATTTTCTATTAAATATATCTATATATATTTTAACTTTAAAAACATCTATTAATACAAGTGCTAAATAATAATGCATGTAAACAGATATTAAGGTGTTTATTTAAATTAATGAAAGGACTAATAGCTTTTACAACAAATAAACTGGTGTCTCAACAATCAACTCCCGTTACATTCCATAAAGAAAAATAGGGAAAAGAAAAGAAAATGTCTTTTCAAATATAATCAAAGTTTATTATAGATCAGTCATATTTATTCAACCTATCAAATTTCAAAAGTTATAGACAAAGTTTCCGTCTATAAATGTCTTATTTACTATTTAATAAATACATATTAGTTAAGAGTTTTAAAGGATAAAATCAAAACCAAAATAGATATCCTAACAATGTATTAATGATAATCAATGTCCAAATAATAACAAATAATTATTACCGAAAAATTGTTTTTAATTTTGTTAATAATGTATTACCTACTATAATATTGTCAGTCATTTATAACTAAAAAATATTATACGCTATTAAACTCAAACATCTTGTACATCTAAAAAATATTTATAAGAGTATTAGGAATAGGAAGACAACGATTATTTGTTTACAAACAAACCATACATCACGCTCTGTCGGCTTTATTTATTTTTCTGAAATTATACCGTCTAATTGAAATAAACCGTCAGTGACTTAATTCAAATAAAAAAAAAACAAAAACAGATACCAAGATCAATTAGATTAAGTACCACAGTTATTTATTATTTTTTATTTTTTTTTTTACTACGTACTGCTTCTTATTTAGTAACAAATAATCTTATTGTAAATTTCCCGTGCGCCACACATTTAAAGACATAGACATGTGGTCATCGATATCTTAATACACAGGTATTCGTCGATATTTAAATGATTATAATACACTACCTATTTCTTATAACAAGCATCTATTTCCAACAAAATAAGATTACAAAAGTTCGAGGAAACCACAACCAACAATTCATGTTCAGCATTATTAATTTACCTATTGTAATAACACAAAAATAAGAGAAATTAAAATTAAAAGTACAATATTCAAAATTATTATAAAAGGGTATTTGTTATAAGTATGACGTGGCCGGACTGACACAAGGGACACAAGCCTTGTATGTAAGTCCGGTATTAATAAATATTGAATGTACTTGTTCTTGCGTTATTACCTTCCTCCTGTTCTTCGGAGGGTTCTCGAGATCGTGTTTCGAGAATATGACCAAATACACCGTATGTAAATTAAATAGTAAAATATTTCGTACTGGCAATAAGTATGTAGGGCATGCACCTTACCTGGTTCGCCGCGGTGTATACCTGTAGTACGATCCTCAGAGAAAGATGTAAGATAATACAAGTTGCGATATGATTTAAGGAAAACTTAAATTTAAATAAGAAAAACAACACTGATTTTATCTTAGAAAAAGAAAGAAGTCCAGCTGTCGCTCGCAGTCTTAAGTTGTGGGGTGTGTGATGGGTCTTGGGAGGAGCTCCTGCTCGTTTGTATGGTGCGCCTGCACTGTCTTTTTGTCGGTGCTCATGCACTCGATAGTTTGGCTGGTGCTCATGCACTCGATGGTTTGGCTAGTGCTCATGCACTGACTAGAGAAGACGACGTGATCAAGACAGCCAGGGTTCCCGATGACAGAGAGCCTCATTGGACCATCCCTTGTCTTTGGCGGCACACGAAAATAGGTCAAACGCTTTGTGCCATATGGTCGCAATAGCGTTTGGGTTTCCACGTGGCCAAACAATGTAGATCGTCTCTCTCGTCAGTGATCAATAGGGATTATAGGTTTTTATTGAAGGCTATCTGCGTGCGATAACTTGACCGTTACTTTATTTAACGAAATGATAAAATATACAATAAATTATGATGTGTGAGCATATCATTACACTATCTATCTTTATTTTTAGTTCACACCATGCCATGCAATTATATTATAATTTATAACCATCTGTGTTCACATTTTTACAGATTATCGTGACCACGTGACGAACATAAGATGCGTCACACTGAAGTTGTAGGTTTATGGCGGCCAACAGATCCGCCGCCAGGAGGAAAGACTCGTGTATCCCGAGCCACCGACCAAGGGGCGTCGCACACGTCGCACGCCCACAAGTTTGTCATCAAGTCCACCGCCATGATCCGCCAGTCGAGTCTCACTAGGTTCATTGTCAACAAGAAGAACAATACTGGTGACAAAATTTATCAATCATTTATACAGTCCACTCTATCCTCATAATATAATATTTGACTATAGAGTGAGGCAAAAATAACAATAATAATACCTTGTATTAACACTATAAATATAATAACAAGCATGATAGCTTAACATATAAATTTACAGTAGTTGATTGATCTCTGTCAAGTGTCAATTATTTACATTTAATCAAAAAGTAAAAACAATAAATTTGTATTAAGTTAATTTAGATCATCTTAATTTAGTAAAATGAAACATTGAGAATACTCATCTTTTACAAAGGTATCTAGTACCTATCAGATTTTAAAAAAATATCATAAGTTTTGTGAATGGTTAAATATGAAATAAATGTTGAGAAATGTATTTTTGTTTATCACCATACAGCTATTGAACTAATTTGAAAAAAATCAGAAAAAGCGATTTAAGTACTTACTTATAAAATCGATATCATATTATGATAGGCCATAGCCTTAATATCATTTTTTAAGAAATATTTGGAGAAAAATATCCATAAGCTTTGTGTTTTAAAGAAAAAAGAACAATTTATAGCCATTAAATTTAGCTATTATTTTTTCTATGGGTAATACGCCCAAATATTACAATAATTACACTCAATACTATATGGCATATGCAATATGCACACATAATACATAACAGACATATACGTAATTCCATGTTGAGCCTAACGTTATTACTAGTATAATAAACGGTTCGGAATACTTACTATATTTTCATAAAGGGTTAAAAAATATCTAATTCATGATTTGAATAATAATTTAAATAAATATATGTATTATACTTGTTTGTGTATTAAGGGTTGTAAATTATAATAAACACTACTATAATAATACTGTTAAAAAGTAAATTATCAAATAAAATAGCTTATATACATTTTAGATAAAATAATATAGGTATACGTTTATTATACGATTTCTTTTTTAATGAATCGTATTTTACTTAAGACAATAATACTTACACTAGATAAAAAAAAATTCAGTGGTATATTTTTAGTACATATATTATTAGTAGTAAATAAGTGGTGCGTTTTATACTAATAAAATGCCGTATTATACAAAAGGGTTGAATTACCTGCATTATTATTACGTGACAGTATGACATTGTGACATGCTAAATTATCAACGATATACGCATGCATAGATAATTGATTGATAAATTGTTACATATTATTCAAAGTTAAACACACATTGTTTCGGAGCATGTTTTAAATTTCAAACTTAATAATACCTTAAAGTATATAAGTACATAATAACCATAACTACTCAATTGTCTCAACTCTTTCAATAAACATACAACAATAATTTTTCACAATAAAATAACTTATCTATGTTTACCTATCAAAACAAATACTCAAACTCTCAAAAACATGCACAATATTTCAATTTAAATATTAAATTAAGCCAATTGACATCAATGCACACTGCTTAATGCATATACTTACCATAGTAAACACATTATTAGAGGCATAACTTGCTTAAATATACCTATATATTTATTCATACTTACCGATAACATTATTCTAATCATTAATGCTCATCGTCTTAATCCAGTTTACGGTGAGATTAAATTTAATAAATTTTTTTTTACGAACGAACGAACATGTTAATTAGTTAAAGTAGTGAAACATTAAAAATTTCATTATCTGTAGATAAGAATTACAAATTATACTAAATACAAGTATAATAGGAAGTACATAATATTATTTCTAGTGAGTGCTTTATTACTATGTGACAAGTATTGATTACCAGAACGTTATTATTAAAATACATGTTTGATAAATAAAAATGCATTTTTTAATAGAATAGTTTAAATTAATGTTTTTTATTTTAATTTTTCATATCGGTTATGCGTATAGTTGTGGCTCTAGTAAAGAACTATGACATCTCTATGACCTCAACCTAACTTAAATTAATATATTTAATCATTATATAATACATTAGATAAGGAACTAACATATTATGAGAGGAAGACGTAGTACCTACTTACCACAAATAAAGAAAAAAATTATTAGCAATTTATGCGTTCTTTAAAAGAAATTAATCTTATTTAATAAAATACTTTAGTCTTACAAAGTTCTATTTTAGGTTCCAATCAAAGTCGTACACATTTGCAATACTAAAACTATATAATCATCAGTCAATGTTCTTTAGAGTAAATATTATTTTCAGATAAAAATACACCTGCCACTTACAAACTAGGTATTTTCATATGATTAGTACCAATTAATTAATACGGTATCATTAGAAACTATTCCAAAAAATATGTTCGTTCATTAAAATCTCATCATAGAGTCCAAATCTCGTAACTTGGACAGGACCGATTTAGTCTAATTAAAAAAAAAAAAAAAAATACAATATATTTGAAATAATATTACATGACATTTAAATTCGACATAATCGATTTGTTAGCACACACATTTTTTATTAAGATACTTTGAACCAACAAAGAATAACATTTTATTACTTAACGTATAAATTATGAGAAATTTCAATCGGATATAATCCTAAATCATATTTCGTATTTTGAAATGAGGTTATGACGTTATGTACTAAATATATTACATAATTTTTAATTTATATAGTGTAATGTGTGTAAATTTTAACTATAAGAGTAGTCTGTAGATAGTATATACTTATACTCACAAACACACAAATATTTAAATTAATTATTGATAAATCATCAATGACGTAGTGCGGTGGTTATTTGAGACGCATGTTTGTATGATAGATACGAGTACACTTACAAATTACAATCAAACGTTAACAACCTTCGATATGTCGCAAACCAATAAAATACCGAATAATACACCGCTACACCGGACATAATACATCACAGTTAAATTTTACTCAAAAATTCACACCAAATTGTTCTGGCTTTTACTAGTGATCTCGTGTCAGTTGGTTTAAAGCCCTCTTTTGGTCCATTAGTTGATTACATTAGTAACCGCTTCATTTGAATTGATGAACAAGTCCATTCATTCACATTGACACCGCATCATTGGACATTTCAATAACCTTCTTATAGATTATATAATAAAACACTATATGTATTGTTATAATTTTCTCACGGAGAGAACCAGAATCAAATATAACAATAACATTGTATCGAGTAATATTAAACCATACCAATAAATCTTAAAAAAAAAGCACTGATAAATGTTTCGGTGACAAACGATCTAAGCTCATCATCTGTAACCTGTGAATAATAGCGTAGATATAGTTCTTCTATAAACCTACGTTTTATCTCCGTATTCGAACAATCGTGATAATCTCAGTCAAGAAAACCATCATCTACGTCATTGTTGGTATACGGTATAACTCGCAGCGAGCGTGTAATTGCAGTATTTTTTTCCGATTGACATTCAATATAGTATAAATTTATTAGAAAATCCAAATAAAACTTAAGTAAATATAAACGCGTGACGCCACGAAATATGATGGCTTATAAATATTAATTATTGATTTATCAGGTATTATATTATTTATATAATATTATCTATTATTTCCATTTTCCATTTCTTACGAATTCTTCTTTATTCTTTCTCTCCGTTGTTTTTAGATTTGCCTTTTAGTATTTTTCATGCAGTTGTCTGTTAATTGTTGCTCTACCCTCGATATGCATATCATGTTTACTACAGAGAGTTCAATGTTGATAAAATTTTATTTTTTGTTATTTAATAAAATACTAGCTGAATTACCCGGCTTCGCCCGTGTGTAGTTTGTGCTTTCTCAAAATTACTGTAATGACCAATAAAATTAAATTGTAAATAATAAATCACTCATAGGAGTATTTGGTACAACCTTGTGAAAAAAATTGAAAAAATTTAAAATAGTGTCATCACAAAACGGAAACATAAAAAAGGCCAGTTCGTTTTATATAAATAGGGATACAAATACAATCCCCCTCCCCTCCACTCAGGCAAAAAAAAATGAAAAATCAGGCGACGTGGTGACACTCAAGAAGGTATTTTGAACAGCTCTGAGAAAAAAATTGGAAACGTGTTAAATAGTATCATCACAAAATGGGAACATAAAAAAGGCCTATCATTTTATATATATAAGGATTAAATTTTGTTATACATGCCTCAGAGCACAATATTTCTTAATATTATCGTATCCATAATTTCTGACTCCAATAAGATTTCTGTTTCTTCATATTAACAACTTTATGATTAAAAAAAATATGTATAAATTATTTATAATAATTGTATACTTGTATTGAGCATTTAGTATAAGGTACAACCTGGTATGTATTAAATTATGGCTAACATTCGTCACACATTTGAAGAATTATTTTGCTATAAAAGGTTAATAATATGAACCTACAGATATTTTACAAATAATACACTCATATAAAATTACAATTTTAAAAAATAACAAAAAGTTTAAGAACAAATAGTATTATAATAAGTAAATAGTATACATTATATATGTAAACAAATTAAATACATTTACAAGTATAATATGTTAAGTATTATATTTTCATAATGCTCTTATTCATATGTAAAGTTAAAAAGAAAATAATTTACTGACGTCAAAGTAAAATTTCTAAGAAAAATAAACTGAACAGAATAGCTGCAGCGCACTTACATCGAATAATAAACACACAAAATATTATATGCATGAAAATATTTTTAGAAAATATGGCTTAAGCGCTTAAAAAAAAACATAATATCTATAAGACTATAAAGGTTATATTCCAATACCTCTATTATATTAGCTATAAATTTAAATAAGTATAAACCATTAACGGATTCGAAAAATTTAAATTTTGATCACAAGTATTTTTTGCTGTAACTAAAACGTTAAGCGTCTTAACTATATTTTTATTTTTTTTTTTGTATTTAAATTAAAAGTTTAAAAATAACATAATTATGTTAATATCAACATATTATATTATATATATTATATAAATATTATTAAAAAAAATGTATCAAAATTATATATATTTATATAGTACCTAACTTAAATATAATTGCATGTAATTTGCTAGCAAAAAAATAAGAGATACAAAAAAAATATTAAAATCAATTACTAAAAATATATTAATATGAATCAATAGTACACGAACACGAGTTTACATAGATAGTAATTATTAGTTTATTTTTTTTTTTATTATTTAGTTAAATCTTTAGTTTTATAATACGTAATAATTATTTTAATAAATATTATAAAGCCACTTACTATTTAAATTGATCTTTATAAATAATAATATATTAATATACTATATCAAAATGGGATAAAAATGAAAATACCGAGAAAATTAAATAAAACATAAACTTTTTCAATAAAATATATTATAATATATTTCTACAGAAATTCAAATATCAACTATAACTGTAGATATCTAAAATACATTTTGGTAATAATATAAGATATAATATATTGCTTATTTTTTGTATATTTAATTATTAATTATACCATACATAGCTAAAATATAACAAAATTATTTCGAGTCTTAAACACCAAAGTTCATAATATGTGCCAAAGCCTAACCTACTTTCATTTATTAATTCCACTGCGTTCATTTTTCGTGTTCTATATCTTTCAGCAAGTATTCTTTATTTTAAATAATTGGCACTGTCCTTATTTAAAGAAACACACACAATATCTGTATAGGTAATTTTAGTGATGATATTATTTAGGACTTGTGCTGCATACTCAACACTCGTATTCATTTTTTGTAGGTTAAAATAAAACATAAGTACCCATGTAAATTAATCACTACTGAAGTATGAAATTTGTAAAAACCTTTTTAAATAAACCATCATCTCTACAAACTGTATCTGTTTTAAATATTTGAACGAAAATTCTCGTTCATTAATAAAACATTTGAGAATTTTTGTTTCAATTTCTATTTTAGTTTCATGAAACCTATAAAAATAAAAATCGTGCTCTTTGAATTCCAAAAAATAAACCAATTAATATTTATACTAACACGTACCAATTTTTAATTGTTTTCTCGTTAAAAGTAAAGTTTAAATTAGTATAATGGAACATAGTATTAAATTATGCAAAATATTATATAAACTAGTATACAGTTCATAAAATTAGAATTTCTTAAAAATAATTAACAATTTTGATTCTCAGAATTTTAATAATAAAATAATCACCATAAATAAGTGATATTTCGTATTCATACATAACCGTAAATTAATGTATAATATTAAATAAATTAAACTGAGAAATGCTAATTTCTTAACAGTTTATACTCTTTGGAATAGTATATTTTTGACGTTTCCAATCGAAAAATATATTCTATGTACCAACATTATACACATATATCTTTTTGTGTAACAAATGTAAGGCAGATTTGACAACAGTTTATTGAACAGTTTTTGTGACTATTTTATTTTTTTTTATAAAGAAGATTTTTAGTGTGCAGTGATTTTCCGTTGTATTCTAATATCATCATTTCAAACACTGTTTAGTCCGGTACCATAAAATACGACGTTCATTAAGTTCTTTTTCTATTCTCTTTGTTTCGTCTAATACTTCTTATAAGTTCTTTAGTTTACCTATTGATATTTGTATATCCTTCGGATTACCTAAAAAAATTATAAGGATAAGTTCATTAAGGTAATATTTATAAAAATGTTCAAGGTCATAAATAAAATTTCATATATACATGTATTTTTTTTAATATTTTTCGATTTTATGTGTCAAATTTATAAATGAGTGCGTCTAAAACTTTGTTTTCTCCTTTTAATATACATTTTTCATTTTTTAAATCTTTAATTGAGCAGTCAATCAATATTATTTGCTTTTTTGAAAACAAGTTGAATTCAAAGTTTTTTTTTTCTAAAAATTCTAGACGTTCTTTTAAATTTTCTATTTTCAAATTCAATTTACTTACAAAATTAAAAGACAAAATGGTAAATTTATTTGGGTAATATTTATAAAATGTTCAAGATTATTTTTTTTTTTTTTTGTTTAATATTTTATGTATAGTATTTTCATTAAAAAAAAAAAACTAATTAAATTAATAAAATATATGAAAAAAAAATAAATATATATTAAAATATAAATCCATAAGTTATAAACCCGTTAAGCTGCAGTGTTGGGAATATATAAGTATACAATTGTTTAGATAAGATGAGATGAGATCATAGAGGCTTCTCAAGAATGTAAAATTATGGATAATAAGAAAGTTTGGTTATGTTATCAATCATCTAACAGTCTAATACAGATGTTATCCGGGCATGGTTGTTTCTCTGACTACTTCTACAGGTTTAAGATATCATGAATACTTCTACACTCTAATTATTTATGGTGTCGAACATTCACTATTCATATGTGATATATGTTAAAATCAAAGAAAAATAACGCCATAAACACGTATAAAAAAGGTAAAACCTTAGAAAATTTCATACAACTCAAAAAACTTCGTGCTCAAGCCAAATTTTTAATAAAAAAAAGTAAAAATAAACTTGTGGAAAGAATTTACAACTAGCATCAACGCCAAAACTAACTTATCTAAGATATGGAACAAAACTTATTCATTGAAAGGTCTAAACCGAAATCACGAAATACATATATCTGACGCGTAAGGAATAAAATCATCTCCAGAAGATGTCGCTGAAAAAATCGGCACATACAAGCTTACTTTAGCAATTAAATTTACAAACAAGAATTTATAGATAGAATAAAAATAACATCCGAAAACTCACCAATAATTTCAACGATAAACCTTAATAACAGCGATCAAATTGACCTGAAATTCTAGTATAACGCTCAACAAAATGGAAATTACGCTTAATAAATGTCAGAGCAAAAATCCTAGCCCCGACAGCATCCTTTATTGTTTTATTACAAACCTCGACAAAACAGCGAAAAAATTCTTATTGGATATATACAATAATATATGACACTCAGGTGTTATACCGAAAGAAAGAAAAAGAGAATAATAATTCCTATTCTTAAACCTTGGAAAAACAAACATTCTACAGAAGGATACAGACCTATTACACTTCCAAATACAATGACAAAAATCATAGAAAAGATCATAAACTTAAGATTAATATAGTTTTTGGAAAAAAACGAAATGTTATCTAAAGAGCAAAGCGACTTTTGACACACCAGATCAAGAATGGACAACTTAATTACAATAAAAACTGAAATAAAAAATACATTCAAACTTAAACAAATACTCGGAATGATCAGTCTGGATATAATAAAGGCGTATGATTCTGTATGGCAAGACATAGAATACTATTTCTATTAAGTAAAATATTAACAAATGGTAACATATTCAAATGTATTAAAAACTTCCTAAAAGAAAAACAATTTCAAGCCAAAGTATACCCTATCAAAGACGTTCAGCCAAGAAAATTGTACTCCATAAAGATCATCTCTGATAATTACACTTTTTCTCTTGGCCATTAATAACATTGTTGAAACAATAAAAGTTCCCGTAAAAGCTAATTTATTCGCTGATGACTTTAACATATATTGTAGAAACAATAACCTAAAAACTGTCCAAGAGTTTCTCCAAATAAGTGCTAACAGCTTAACTGATTGGTCAAAAAAAACTGGTTTCTCATTCTCCAACCTCAAATCACAAAGCATTATCTTTACAAAACAAAAAAAAATAAATAAAAGCTCTCAATATAACATTAGACAATCTAGATATACCTCACCATAATAAAATTAAAATTCTAGAAATAACATTTGACTACAAACTAAATTGGTTACCTCATCTAAAAAATATCTGTGACTCAATATCTCAAAAACTCAATATAATTAAAATAATTTCCCACACATCATAGGGTGGCGACAGCTCATCTCTATTAATGATCTATAAAGCTTTAATTCAATCAAAAACAGACTATGATGGCTCTATACTATTTAAAAATGCCAAAACCAACCACTTAAACATGATACAAACCAAATTAAATACTGACATGAAATTATCAATCGGGGGATTTAAATCCAACCCAATTGAGAGTATTAGAAACATTGCTAATGAAATTCCATCTAACCTTAGAAGAGAAAAACTACTTCTACTATATTGTGCCAGAACTAAAAGAAACATAAATAATCCAGCCATCAAATAAATATATTTTTAAAAAAAAATAAATAAAAATAAAAACGTATATATTATTATTAAGGATTATTACTACATGTTATTAAAAATACATAGATATTTGTATAATTCAATGTCAAGACTCAAGATATTTATTAGTTTCCAAAATTTGAAAAATACCATTTACGAAATTCAACATTTTAGGATACTCTATAGATTTTTATACTATATAATATATTATCATATCACAGGTGTTATAAGATTTTTTTTTTTATACTTGAAAAATATTGTCAATAAAAAAAATCGATGGAGGAAGAGAGGATTAAAAAAAATGTGTACCCAGAGTAGTAGATTTCTAAAAACGCAAAGTTTTTTTTCTAACTACTAAGACACAGATTTTTCGAATATCCGTACATAGTAAACTAAATAGATATATATATTATAATATATTCAATAAATATATTAATAACAAGTTATTAAAATCAAAAAATTTAATTATAAACGTACCTCATTTTCGTATTTGTAAATGATTATATTATATTCTTGAGAATTATCACTTGCAGTCATGGTTGCGTGTTGATTTACTATTAAAATTATTTTATATTTTTTTCATTCAAGTAAACACAGAAATATTTATGTTTTATACAACAAGTTGTCATGGAAATAATTATATATTTTCAGTATAGCCATGAACTATATGGATATATAATACACATCATATACTCATAATACTCATATATTATATTCATAGTAATAAGTATAAGTATAATATCATGCAAAATAAAATTTAATCAACACAACCTAAAAGTATTATAAAATACCCGTTCATTTTTTTTTTTTTTTTTAATATAATAGATTAAACAATTTGAACTTTTAAGTTAGGTTAAGACATTAGTCTTCTATTATTAAATTCATAAAAATAGTATCTACGGGGCTTCTCTAAGTCCACAATTATTCATTCATTAGAACCACACAATTTGGCACACTTAATTCCATTAATAGATTATACAACGTTTTGTAAAATGTTAAAATTATAATTATCTATAATAATATCTCGTCAGTGGAATAAATTAAATTTTAGCTGCATTATTCGACAACTGGCTGTATATTGAAATATATAAAAACTATGTTATAATATTACACTATGTTAGATAGGTAACTATAAATTTCATATTATACTTAGAATTTCATCTAAATAAACACACGATTAAACCTAAAACGAAAATATAACTAACAGTTGATATATGCAAACCAAGTTAAATGGTTCAGGTAGACTCTCAGAACTAACTCTAGTAAACCACAGAAGAACTTCAAGACTGGCAGGGTAATTTATCAGCCATGTTCTTCCAAAAAAGAGTGGATTTCCGGGATTGTTTTCGTCCCTCCACAAACCGTTGGCAAGTATATATTACGAGAAGTTGCGCCTTCAACAAGTACTGGAGCTACCAAAATATTTTCACCAACATAAATTCTATAAACAAAACAAACACATACAAATAAAAAATTAATTTTAAAAAAGTAATTATTTTACAGAAAAAACAAATATTGATTAATATTTTTAATAAAACAAAACAAATAATAGTTGAATAAAAAACATGTTGCATAGAATAATTTATTGTACAATATATAATATAGATTTGAAAATAATTGTTATGATTGTAATGATCACGATCATGATTGCAATGAAAAAACGAATTTTAACTTAAAACCATAGTTATTCATATTCATGTATACATTTTAATAGTTTTTCTAAATTGGCGCTTCCTAAATGGGTGTAATATTTTAATCTTGTATCTAGTCATAAATATATACTTATATACAAGTTTAAAATGTGAAAATACTCATAATTTTTTTGGAATTAAATATAAATAAAAACCAATAATATAGCAAAGATGGGATCTTTTCCGTTTATTCACTATCAATGACTATACTTACACAATACGCGTGTTTAAGCAAATCGAGAATATCCCACGACTTGCTATACAAATCTACCTCAAGATTCAAGAAGGTAACAGCTAACAGGGTACCTACCGACCAATGCTAAACAGCTATTTGGTCGAGTACACTGTTAGGTTTGAGGTGGATTTGCATAGCAAATTGAGAGATATTTTCGATTTTTTGCGGAGCAAAGTGATGGTGCCGAGGAGCGTAGAGCGACGAGTGCTAAAACACACTTATAGTTATTAGTATTAAATATATACCTACACATAAACCACACTTTATACCCCCAGAATCTAAATAATATGGGTGTGGATTAACGATAGTAAATAAACGAAAAAACCAAAAAAAGTAGTGGTAGTGAACTAATGGACAAAGTCCCAAAGATGTTTTAATAACTTATTATTACCATTATATTTAATACGTAATATAGATCAATATACTATACTGTAATATTAAATAAACAAAAAAAAAAAAAAATGAATTCTACTACTGAACATATAATAGTTACTATAATGTACTATTTTTAATTTTGTAAGAAAGAGACAAAATAATGATTTATATAACCATCACATCGTTTTATGGAAAAAGTCGAGTTTTAAAGATTTAAATTTAATTGGTTAATATTAATGGTATAAAAAAAATCTAGAAAGGATCAATCTACCAGACTGGAGGATTAACATTATCGTAGGCCATAGGCACAAATGGTTAAGAAACTTTCTCTTTAAGAGACTGTTAAGCTTTTTAAAACAAAAGTATTTTTAAAATTAAATTCAAATCTAAACTTTTATATCATAACAAATTTAACAAATCATAAAAACAATTCATTTTACACCAAAATATATAAAATCAAATTTTCAGAATCCATAAAAACAACTTATTTTATAAAATGTTGCGTATTTCTTTATTAGGTACTCGTATTTAAGAATAAATATAAAACAAAAGATTGTATAACTGTGACAAAAAAAGAAATTACAATAATTATGAGCTAAATATAATTTTATAGTTACTAAACTTTTTTGTGACATTTTTCGTTTGCAAATAATTTAATTAGTTCTTCGTTATCGATTTCTTGGAACAATTTGTTTTCAATTGTAAATTTGTAAGTACTAATAACAAAAACAATTTATTTTGCCCAACTGTCGATCGCTGCCAATTTTTAACTCTTTTTAAAACTGAAAACGATCTTTTACCTTCGCACGCAGTTCCGAAAATTTATAAATATATTCTAAAAGAAATGTTTACATTTGGAAAACTTATTACCATTTTGGTAATTATTTGTTTTTTTAGCATTTAATTGACAGACATTCCAGTTTCTCGAAAGCTCTTAGAGATTAAAAACTCATTAACAAATGTATATTTCAAATCGGTTTTATAGGCTTCAACTATAAGCCTTTATTATTGTTTCATCATGTCGTAATAACCTCTCGTCAGTTAAAAAATTAAGTACTTTGTCTTATCTCAAATAACCATTTTTTCGTTTTTCCATTTCAACGATCAATTATTTATCGCGAGTATAACGCGAAATGTTTAAATTTTGAATTTACCACTAGCACTCGTCTGATCTAAAACATCAATCGCGTTGCCATCATTTACCGAGACTTTATGTTTACGTCAACAAACATCGAGTGTAAACATACAAGCACCTAAAATCATTATTTTTGCCAGTAAATCTTTTTATACACAATATTTTACCCGTCGTGCTGACGTGTATATTGACAACTTATAATAATAATAATAATAATAATAATAATAATAATAGTAACGATAAAAAATAATAGTACACAAAAAAATTGTAGACACACACTGCATTTTCGTCGGCCCAAAAATGTTCGTATAGTGCCTAATGGCCGATACCTACGGCCCCTGACGGCGACTTAATACCGCGTGCCGCGCATCTGTCAGACATGCCTATCGTAAGGCCGTAAAAAACGTGTTCGTTATTCGCGACGAACGTGTGACGAATTCGGCGGGAAAAAGGGACGTCGATAACGGTTCGAAGGAGGCTCGCGCCCGCCGACGGCACCGCCCCCGCGCGCCACGTGAGAAGACGGCGCAGGATATTATGATTTCGTACGGAAACGGAACGAACGATATCATCGCCGCGCGACGGCGATG
>NW_020271429.1:121729-151410 GCF_002803265.2 Melanaphis sacchari | reverse complement strand
CGCGCGCCACGTGAAGACGGCGCGGATATTATGATTTCGTACGGAAACGGAACGAACGATATCATCGCCGCGCGACGGCGATGCCGCGCCGCGGGTGCCGGTGCGTACGTCGCGCGACGAGGTTTTGCGCGGGACGCGAACCTCGCTCGTCGCGGTCACGTTGCCGGCACTGCGGCGGCCGCGCTTCAGGTGCTGCCACCACCCGCGCCGCCGCCGCCGCCGTCGTCGTCGACGCACGGTCTCCGACTCGCCCGTGCGGCCGCGTACGACGGCGGTGCACCGCGACCCCGCCGCCGGTGCGCCGACATGGCGCGCGCGTACGCCGATCTACGGCGCTATTATCTCTGGCCGCGGCGGGACGCACGTCGCCGTCTCATTGTTTCTTCCGTGTACGCAAATACGATAATATCGTATCGGTGGCACGGAAATAATATCGTTTACGCATACTATCGTATTACCATCAGACGTAAGTACGATCGTACGCACGCACACACCACTCTAGGGCGTCTGGCCGCGCGCGCACTGCGGACGATATTCGGCGGCATTCGCGCGCTGGCCCGAAGCACCTTCCCCACTGCGCGCGAACGCTTTGAGCCCTGCGCGCCTCCGTGTCACCGCCGTCGCCCGCTCACCACCACCCGCGGCGGCGGCGGCGGCGGCGACGGCGACGACACCGCCGACCGCCGTACACTTTTTCCCAATCGAAAATCACATCAGCAACGCAGCGCTTTTTAATTTTAAATTTTTTTCACTCCAATGGTTCATCGAACGTAATTACGGTGGATAATCTAATCAAAAAAAGGCGCTGCAACAGCGATATCGACGCCGCAATGGCCGGTAAGTGGTTTTCGTAACGTTTTCACCGCCGTCTCACCTCACTCGCCTCGCCGCCGTCACCGCGTACGCCGTTTACTTCTTTTCGTCGCCGTCGACAACAACCCCGGGCGGCACCTCCGCGACGTTATCGCAAGCTTTTCCGCCTAGCGCGACTCAAGCACCATCGCCGCCGCCGCGTTTTTCGCCCGATCGCGCCGTCGTCGCATCGCCGTTGCGACTACGCAACCATCGCCGCGTCGTACGTGTGTGCCGTCGTTCGCCAACGTGACGGACGAGACAAGGCCAATACCCGCATTCTGTGATTGTCACGTTTTTCCGCCGCCGCCGCTGCCGTCGACACTTCTGCGCGCCAACGTTTCTAGGTCACACGTTCGCTCGCGCACATGAGACTATCCGCTGCTCCGCTGCCGACCACAATGACTGACGACGCAGAGAACGGTAAGATGGCACCGCATAATATCCTATCGTTGTCTGTCCGTCCAACGGTGCCACCGCGATGCAGTCGTCCGGCCTTACCGTCTTGGTGTCCGATACCTAGCACGACATCAGCTGACCCATGGTCTTCTATACCGTGTGCCCGTAACGTTCCTCAGCTCTGTACCGCTCGCGTTTTATTTATTCTCACTTTCACTCGTGTCTGTGTAGTAGATCCTTTAAAACTGCACCTCTGTGTATGGTGAACATTGTTTGAAACCACCACTCGACACTATCTACCTCTTTGACATTCCCGTGGGTTAGATGCACACATCAAATACCTTTTAAACATGTTTTTCATCCGCAAAGTATAGTCAGCCTTCATTACGTAATCTTCTATTTGAGTACGTCTTGCAATAAGTCAACGATATGTTTCATTTCGATGAAATTTACGATAACTTGCCACTTTTGGATAATACAATTCAAAATCTTAGTAAAGTTGAACACTCTTATCACTAAGTAATACCTTTAAAATGAATTCATCATTAACATAAACAAATATCTAAAACAAAGCAAGTTAACCATTGTATCAGAAGTGCATTTTTTGTTATGCCTAAATGTACATTGTTTATAATATATTCTTTAACCTAAAAATATAACAATTTCATAATCAAATATTTATTTTTAATGTTTTGATGAAGTTTATTGGCATCTGTATTTTATTTGTAAATAATTATAACAGATGCTGCTTGTACCTATATTACTTTACAACAATTTTACTATTAATCTGCCAATTTTTAAATCGTGTATTTATTTGTCATAGGAAACGGTGAGATTCAATGGTGTTTCTCACAAGTTAAAGGCACGTTGGAAGATGATGTTACCGAAGGTAAATGTATTAAATGTAAATTATTTATCAGTTATAGTTTCTCATAACTATTTTCTTAACAGCCGATTTAATTTCCTGTGTGGAGTTTAACCATGATGGAGAATTATTGGCGACTGGTGACAAAGGCGGTCGAGTAGTAATATTTCAACGGGATCCAATGGTCAGTAAATTAATAACATTTTGGATTAGCTATCTAATTAATCAATATTTATTAAAACTATTACTTTCAACCCATAATTTAAAATACCTTTTGCTATTTTTAAAAAGTTCTAATCTTGTCCCATTAATTCTGTTACCATAACTTGATTATTTTTGTGCAATAAACTTTCAGAAGTTCCTTTTAGAATTTGGATCTAAAGAAGCCGCCATAAATATTCTCTATTTTAATCTGCTGTACAACTATGATCGATTAAAATTCTTAATACAATATGAAACCAGGTATTAATCTAATTTAATATGTGAAATAGATGAAAACGGATTTGAAATTTGAATATATTTTCAAAAATAAAAATATTTAGACTAATTAATTTTTTTTTTTTTTTTATTATTCTTTGATTAGGTATAAATTTACAAATGTAATATTTGTCACATAAAATACCAATATTAAAAATATGAGTGATTTCACTTCATATCTGTTTTTGTATAATTTACAAAATAAATCAAATTAAACAAAATCTGAATTCATACTTAAATAAAATAAATAATAATAAAGAAGTGTTGCACTTAAATATCCTGTATATGATGGTAAGGAATTAAAATGATTTTTAATTATAAAAAATAAAAGTTTGGCTTTTTCAAGGTTGTAATATTTTGTTTATTATTTAGTTATTCTAGTCATAGTAATAATGTATTTAACATTACAGAGTAAAACATGTATTCCGAGACGAGGGGACTATACTGTATATAGTACGTTCCAAAGTCACGAACCTGAATTTGATTATCTTAAGAGTTTAGAAATAGAAGAAAAAATTAATAAAATTAGGTGGCTCAGACGTAAAAATCAAGCTCATTTTCTATTATCTACTAATGGTAATATTGTAAAAACATTATTGATTGTTATTTTATTTTTATTAATTTGTATTTGTGTATTAATCTAGACAAAACCATAAAGTTGTGGAAAGTGTCTGAAAAAGATAAGAAAATTGAAGGATATAATACTAAAGAAGACAGTGGTATTATGAGGGATCCAATGAATATTACTTCCTTGAGGGTATGTTATATTACTTTTTGCTATTTTAATTTAAATGCTTTACAATTGTATTCATGTACTTATAATTTTCATTTTTATCAATTTGTATAATAGTATTAAGTCTTGATTTCTTATATGTAAAAAAAATAATTTGCAGGTACCTGTGTTAAAATCAATGGAATTAATGGTTGAAGCTTCTCCAAGAAGAGTATTCGCCAATGCTCATACTTACCATATTAACTCAATCAGTGTTAATTCTGATCAAGAAACCTATCTGTCAGCTGATGACCTAAGAATAAATTTATGGAATTTAGAAATCACTGATCAGAGTTTCAGTATCCTTTTACATTTATTTTCTATTTAATTCTATAATTTTTAAATAAGAAGTATAAGTGTTTTTCCTTAGTGTAAAAAATTAATAGATATTGTTGATATTAAGCCAACTAACATGGAAGAGCTCACTGAAGTTATAACAGCAGCTGAATTTCATCCGCTGGAATGCAACTTATTTGTATACAGTAGTAGCAAGGGTACAATTCGTCTATGTGATATGCGATCTTCAGCATTATGTGATAAGCATGCTAAATGTTAGTGTCTGAAATAACGATATTAAAATGTAAAAACTTGTACAATAACTTTATTATTTTTGTATAGTATTTGAAGAACAAGATGATCCAACAACGAGAAGTTTCTTTTCTGAAATTATATCTAGTATATCTGACGTAAAAATTTCCAATTCTGGTCGTTACATGATGTCTAGAGATTATATGACTATTAAGGTTTGGGATTTACATATGGAAACTAAACCAATTGAAACATATCCCGTATGTATACATTTTATTAATTTATTTTATCAATACTAACATTTTATTATAAATAATAATTTTTAGGTGCACGAGTACTTGCGACCTAAACTATGTTCGTTGTATGAAAACGATTGTATTTTCGATAAATTTGAATGCTGTTGGTCAGGCACTGATCAATATATTATGACTGGTGCTTACAATAATTTCTTCCGAATGTTTGATCGGGCAGCTAAACGAGATGTTACATTAGAAGCTTCTAAAGAAATTGCTAAGCCTAAGACAGTATTGAAACCTAGAAAAGTAAGTACCTAATATTTTTAAATGGTTAACACAACTTTATGTGTTCTAATTTAATTCTTATTTCAAAATTAGGTGTGTATAGGAAATAAACGTAAAAAAGACGAGATTAGTGTTGATTGTTTAGATTTTAATAAAAAAATTCTTCACACTGCATGGCATCCAAATGAAAATATCGTTGCTGTTGCGGCCACCAATAACTTGTATTTGTTCCAAGATAAATTGTAGCCTTAGCTCTGACTACCGCTTTCATTATCTTTAAAGTATGTTAATTTACTATTGTAAATACACCTCATATACTTATATGTATTATTTATTTTTAGTGTCTTAACAAGATGGGATTCTGATTGCGGATTAACAAAATGTATAAGAAAATACACACAGTGTTGAGCCTCTATGGCAGAGGATAAGATTCTGGTATCTTATTTTATTCAACAATAGTTATTGTGCAAAAAAATAATCTCTCGGAATCCCCCATTTGGATAATATTGCTCGGCTCGTTTTATACACCATTTTTTTTTTTTAATTCCCTTTTCCCAAAATTTATTTCTATTAGTTTACAGTTCTCTAATGAGGAATTGCCTTCTTTTTATATATATTTAATAATTATAAATTAACATACAATTTTTTTTAGAGTAAAAATTACTTCTGTATAACTTTTCTACAAAAAATATTTAATAATGTTTAGTGGCGAGCCCAAACATTCAATTTAATTATATATATATAAAAAAAAAATTGTACCAATGATGCGTAGATTATGCGATCATTTATATATTTATTTATTTTTATGTACATACCAATGTTTTTTATGATAATAGTTAATGTGTAAGGTTACAAAAACTCGTGAAGAGTGAAGGTCAAACACAAATGAAAAAAATCAAAGAAAATATATTTTCTATTATTTTGTTTCTTGTTTGGACTTTGCCGAGCACCATTGATGGACGGATATAAATTTGTTGAAAATCAAATTAAATTTAATACACGTAAACTAATTATTAAAAAAAAATGTGTACAATAACTTAAAAAGATGATAAAAAGAAGCCTCGCATCTGTTTTTGATGGGTGATAACGGCTATTGTTGTTTTCTCTTTTTATTTTTACAAATGCTAAAATTATTTTTACGCCCGTGAATTTTATTTTCTGTACCTATTTATTGATAATAATAATAATAAGTATTAATTGACTCGAATTAGATTATTATATTTATTATTCACATTCTGATATATATTATTATTATTATTGATATTAATATTATTTGAATATGTGTGCACATACAATATCTTCATACCTGGGATCTATATTAAATTTGAACAATATTTAATTGTAATGAACAACTTAGTGGTTTAATTAAATTAAGGTAAAGTTACTGTTTTTTCATCAATTTAATTGACATGAAAAATATTAAATTTATTATTCAAATACAATCTGACGATATAAATTAATCAATTTTCACTGTTGCTCTTTATTTTACATGAAAATCAACAATGATATTAAAATTTTTGTCATTGTTATAGTTCACTGTGATAAAATATATTAAAACTTGTCTAGTGAACGATATCTTGCACCCGTGGTTCTATAACAAATAGAAAATAGGAAATGAGTTTAAAAAATCAAGTAGTACATAATTTAAAAACAATTTTAATTATCCTTATTGGCATTCACTAAAACAAATTGGTAATTATTAATTGGTACAAGGCCAAAGTTAAAGACTTAATTTTTCGATTGCGGTGATGCTTCACATAACAATATTATGTCGAACAAAAACTACTAAACCACGTTTTGAATTTTCAATTGATAAAACAATGAGCGATAAGTACCCGTTACGAATTAGGCTTAATTTACCTATACATGCGATTGTGTAAAACCCATTACCATCGCACAACTATATTTGTAAAATGTAATTACCGATGTTCTCTCAAAGTACTTAACAATTACGATTTGGGTTCATTGCCCTTTCACCTAAAATAGTAAAAAAAAAAAAAAAAATATTTTAATAAATTCTCTCAAAAACACGGTAACCTATATTTTGTACGGTTGGTATTATTGTTAGTGTTATCGTCGTGGATGCCGGAATTCAAGATGGTACAGTATGAGCCGCAGTTGAAAAAAACGTCTTTTAAACTTTTAATACATTATTTTTATCAACCTCATTCGCGATCTATCTTAATTGAATTGAGTTGTACCTTTTGTTCCAAAGTAAATTAGCTTAAGTTTAATTATTATGAAAAATGTGCCTACGTTTAAATAATTGTTCCGAAACTTATGTAATCAAAATAACACTTGATCCACACTACTTTGTCGTCACCTTCAAATATTTTTTTTTTATTTTATAGTTCATTATTATACCAAACTATATTTATTCTAATATTGGTTTAGCCCTAATTGATTTTGTAATTTATAGCAATGGATTTTTATTAAACGATAAATTATTTTCTATTTTGAAATGGCTGTTATTTTGATGTTTAGTTGAAACGATCGATTATAGGAATAAAATTAATTTGTTATAACTTATAAGTGTTATAACAATTTACCTATGTTATTTATCACTGATTAAGGTAAACACTGATCATTACAAAACAGTTTTGACTTGGTTAACAGATTAAAATGTAAATTTTTAAACGGACTAAATGTTTTGCTTCTATACTCTATAAGAAGGGAGTAAAGAATTGTTTTTTTAAATATCAAAAATAAATCGGTACAATTTCTTTTTAGTTATTATCTATTAAAAACTCGAAGAAAAGCACATTATTTTTCAATCAAATTTGTTCAAAGCTTACTACTTATATAAATTCATGTAGGCATATAATTTATAATATATTATAAACAATTTACTCGTACGACTTACGAACGTAATAGTTCGTGTCTATCATTTTGTTCGCATTATTTGTAATAATATGATTTTATTAATTAGCCCTGCAATATAGATTAAGTTAATCAAATTATCAAACCAGATCTAAATTACTAAGTATATATTATCTAGATTGATTTATATCCTACTAAAGTTCTATGAACTGTTAAAGGCCTTTTAACAAAACTACACTTAGGTATATTGTGTATATTATAGGTAAAATCTTATACGTACAGTTATAATACTTTGGAGGAGGCGAACTACAAAGAATGTTTTTCTTAACTAAGAATTATTTAATTTTTCATTTATGTTATTAAAACAAAATGCTCCAGAAATTTTTTTCACGGCACCTGAAGATTCGAGTTCCTAATATTTAGACGCTGAGTAATGTCTAATTTTTCAACAACATAAACATTTGGTAATATAATTATAAAAAAAATGATAATTTATAAATATTTGTACATATTGTTACGTTAAATTTCAAATTATAGATTAATCGCTAATAAAATAGTAAAGAGTTAACGGATATAATACCAACGGAATTACGGAACACGACAGGCGACATCATTGCTACATTGCATAGTTTTTTCTTGAAAAGAACGTAATAAATGTTATATTTTATACTAGCTAATTATAATTAAAATGGTAAAAACAAGAACCAATCCAAAAAAATCATTAAAAATTAGATTCTAATATTCTATTAAATTATGTCGCAACTGTACAAGTATGTCGTGAAAAATAAAATTTTTTCATATAATAAATCTTAAAAATTAAAATTTACAATAAAAAAAAAACGGGATCAATACGGGATAGACTTGAATGAGCAAGGCAAAATGTCGTATTACTTTTGTTGGAACTATATTATTGATAGGACTTTTTATCGTGATATTGTTGAGCCACAACAGTTTTATTATTCTTATTATATTTATTCGTAAAAGTTATTTATTTATTACCATATTGTTGAACGGAAACAGTGCAACACGTTTTCAAAATAACATTGTTATTGTTATGTACCGTTGTTACTATATTCTTATTTTTTGTATATTACTAGAGTACACAAAAACGTAAGCGGCTATGACCTACATAAATGTCATACACACAGACACAATTCACTCATAAAGTTTATCATTATTTTTTACTTAGTTATGCAGACCTTTACACTATACTGATGATAGTCTTCAAAGGTTCTCACACATAAATACACTATATTTTATATAAATAATCTATTTAGATCAATGTTACACGCACAAAGATATTTGGTCGGCCACTGACGTCGGTGAACACAGCTTAGTCCTTGTTAACGTCGATTATGTTGGGTTCCTAGACGACGTCAATCGAAAAAACGTTACGTACTTATGTAGTTATGTGAAACGATTTTTACACACACTTTGTTATAACATAATATGTTCTACCAATAAACAACAATGCATTATTTTAAAATAATATGATAAAAATTGCATAATATTATATGTAGGTACTCTTGCGCAGCACGCGAAAACTGTTTGTGGACAACAGTTAGTAAGTGTCATCGAACAACTGATTATCGATAAAATGAAAAACAAATACAAAATACTTATGTACATATTATACATGTCATTAAAATAGCATATGACATACAATAAATTAAATACTTACGTATAATGAACATGTCAATAAAATCCACAACAATATTATCTGAAAAAGGTCGCGACGAGATTAAATTATACACATACCAACGTGTTAATATAACAACAACCTGCAGGTGTACTTACCACCTACGTTTTATGTATCGAAAACGACGTTATACTGAAACTGTTTTACAGTTAAACGAAACACAAGGACTTAACTTATAAGACGAGTAGGTACAACGTAATAGCGAAACAACGTTTAACGAGGACTATTGCACATTTGCACACATTAAAAGTTATACTTTTTAGAAAATAATATTATTATAATAATAATTATCATTTTCTTTTGGCGAATATAATGTACACCGTGTTCGTGTCCATGAACATCCGAGTCTAGTTATAAATAATTATAAATTTATCACGAGTCCTCGACACTTCTTCCGCCGCCAAATCAAAGTTACGCGAAGAGACCAAAAATACATTTTCAATCTTTTCCTAATAAAAATAAAAAATGTCTAAATTTTCTTTACGACTACATTTCACGCCACGACCGTTGAACAAAATAGCTTAGTTTTGAATTACTCACAACACTTCTTACCCGGTAAAATGTCGTAAAGTACAAAAATACATTTAGAGACAAACATCAATAGCCAACGCCAGCATACTTCAATGGACAATGATAAAAAAGAATTTAATCGATAATAAAAATTAATTTTTCTCACTTAAATAAAACACTCCATTTCCGTAAAAATCAAATCTAATTTTGAAATTCACACTAAATTCCTTACCCCGCTAAATCAAAATTACAGAAAGTTGACAGGAATGTGTTTATCAAGCAAGCATCTTCCTAAAAAAAAGTAAGATCTTTTAAATTTTTTATGACGTTATTAGTGTTATTACACGCCACACCCTTGAATATGACAGTTTAGTGTTAACATTTACATAATACTCCTTCTCGTAAAATTAAAAATACGTGATATAGATACCGCTAGCTATAGATATCGCCGTCACGCATCGAAAATAAAAATGTATTCAAGTGCGGGTGCTCTGGTGTCCATTAAATGTCAAGTGGGTCATTGTTATAGGTGTGTTAAATTTAAATTCAATGAAATAGTATACATAAAAGATGATAAAGTTATCTATTTTATTAATTTTTATCGAAATTATTGCATTTTTATATTATTATTATTAGCATTGGGTTATTTTTAAATACAAAATGTAATAATCTATTTCTGTAAATACCACGAAACAGTAAAAATAGATAATATCTTAAAATGTCATTGCATATAGTTAAATTCATAGCAATAAAATATACATAAAAGTTTCAAGTACTCATAATTTAATTTTTAACAAAATAATTGGCATGGTTATTTACCGTTAAAATGCGTAATTTTGTTCATAATTGTTGAACTTCTTCAAATGTCTACGAAAAATGTAATGTTCTTCTATATTTTTTAGAATTTTAAGTATCATTATGAAATACGAGGAATTTTTTATTACATATTCAAATTTTAACTATAAAAACAAAAGATTTTATAGATTTTTACTACAAAACACTTATAGTTTGTAATTTTCGTCGATGAATGATGAATTTCAAAATTTTAACTTTAAATGGTTATAAAAAAATATTTCGACTATAATTGTCGACATTTCATAATTAGAAACTGAATAACTTATTAAGAATTTTGTATTCAATTTCCAAGCATTTTTACTCATTTATCAATTCTTTATCGTCATCTACTTGCAAAAATAAAATAAAACACTAAAAAAATCGACAATTTCAACTCTTAATAAAAAAGTTTAAGATATTTTGAATATTGCACCATGTATAGAAAATAACAGATAAACACTTAGTGAAAATTTCAAGTTTTTGCAGCTATTCTTTTTTAAATCATAATAAAATAAATAAATACATTTTTTTTAAACTAATTAAGCTCAAAAATTCCTATTTTTTATTTCTAGTTATAAAAAAAGTACAGTGAATTTTTATTTTTAATCCCTTAAAGTACCAACCAGATCCAATTTTTTAACGACTAACAAAAACCTCCCTTAAAGTTTAAAATTAAAAAAAATCTTTCAAATGTCCAAAAGGCGATAACAGAAAACAAAAATAACATAGACATTGTTATAAGATCAATACATTCATCGCTTTGTTCAGAATCTAACATTAGTTTATTTGAGTAAAAATTGACTTTAAAAAAAAATTTTTCTTACGAATATAAAGCACACTCGTGAACATTCAAACTAAATACTATAAATTTTAAAATTCACACGAAACTATCCTTCTCCTGTAAAATCATAAACATAATATAATATTAAGTGGCGATAAATATTTATTTTCATTACCTACTCGTCCATAAAAAATGTAAAAATAAACATATTCAACATTTTTTTTAACGAATATATCATACGCTATTTAAACTATTAATTTAAAAATTCACACAATAGTAATTTTCTTTAAAATAACTTCAAATGAAAAATATAAGGAAACGGTCATCAATAGGTTTCACGTGTATAAAACTATATCTATTATAATTTGTAATTGAAATTTAATACAAATAGTTTCTCAAAAATAGTTATCATGCTAAAACCAAAAAAAGAAAGAAAGATAATAAGCCACATTTTTTTTATAAATATTTGATTTTTAATTTGGATGAAATTATATAATATTTAAACGATGAATAACTTATTTTGGTATTATTCATAAATATTATTTGTGAAGACTTAAAATATTTACGTATAGATTAATTAATTAAAATTTAGTATAAAGTTAAGTTATAAATTATGTATGATATAAATATATATATATATATATATTACTATAATAATTAAATATTAATGATATAATAACTAATAATTATAATGTTTTTGTAAAAAATAAATCAGTCATAACCTAATATAATTAACATTAATAAGATATTGTTACCTAATCAGAGAATTTTCTGATTGACAATCTTCTCGTTTTTCATTTTCAGGCTCCAAAGGTTATTATTATTAAAATAATAATATTCAATTAAAAATTCGTTTTCAACAATAGTTCACCAGAGTCAGCATATTTTGTAGGTAAAATGTATTATTTTTTTAAGGTTTTAATACAAACATTTAGTGAAAGTTTCAAATATCTGCGGTTATTCTCTTTTGAATCACACAAAAAAAAAAAATAATAAATAAATACATTTTTTCGGAAACAAGCAAAAATCGTTTTACACTTCAACAAATCAACGGACCAATTAAACGACTGTTATGCATTAGTTAAAGTCTTTATGCCAAAATATTAACGAACAGTAACACTATAGTGTAATGTTTCAAATTTTGGGTAAGCAATGAGCATACCGTGTCAAATACGTCTCCCGTGATGCAATCCATGACGATGTTATATCGAATGCATCACCCTACAGCATTGTAGTCCGCGCGATGATTATTATTGTTGCCTATAGTGCGTCAGCCGTCATCTGCAGTAGTGGTCGTAAATGCATTCCAACGTTGTGTATCCTCGTTCGCTTCTCATCCGTGTTTTCGATGGACATGGGCCGGATTGATTTATTTCTTTCAGTCTGTCACTGGTTGCGACGAACGGATTACGATCAAACAAAAATTTTACAAAATAAATAAGTATTGCGTCAGTTGCTACTTCAACATGCTAAGTACCTGCTAAGAACTATTCATATTTTATGTTAGTATTTTATGGAGAATATCGCAATGTGTTTATAACCGTGAATCGCTATAAACTGTAAAACTCGTTTAATGAGCGTTTATACACATGTAAGTATGCGTATATGGTATATGTGTGTGTGTGTGTGTGTGTGTTTGTGTGTGTATGTGTATAATTAAAGAAATCGTTTAAAAAATTAAATAACTGCAATCAAAATATAAAAATGTAAATTAACTTAAGAATAATATACAAAAGAAATTAGCGAGAGGTGTTGCTGTACGATAATAATCTAATAAATTATCGAAAAATAAATAAATAGGTACAATAAGATAAATAAGAATTGTAATGATCGTTCAAAACAATAATAATATAATAATATTATATTATTAATATAGATTTTATTCTGAACTATCGATAATCAACAACAATATAATATGGATAATAAAATAAAATGTTAAATTAGTAACTCATCAATGGTAAGTATAGTAGTAATAGTACATACAAGAATAGTCAGCACAAAACATACAATTTAAATATTACAATTTACTTTATTCCGAATAAATATTCTTCACAAAAATAATATATAAATATGTATTATAGGTAAATTGGAGTAGATTTATAATAAGCAACTAACACACTTGTGAGAATAATCTGAGTAAATATAATAATATCTAAACAATTTAAAGGTTAAAGCCAAACTAATGATCGAATACATCAAATAAAACAATGGAAAAAAATATCGAAAAAATAAATTGATATTAACAAAAAGGAGCCAAGTAAACCAGCTATTACATGTTTTTCCAATTATTGTCCATTAATCATTTTATGTGTTTTTAAGTACAAAAAAATGTTATGAAAGTTCTAAAAACAAGCTTATAAATTTCCAAGACCATCGTATGTTATATTTAAATTATAATGATAATTTCTATAATTTAGACGTTTACTAGGAAAGGCCTTAAAAAAAACCATGTTTTTGAATCATTCACATGTAATAATATGTATTTTTAGCTTAAAGTCAAGTTAAAAGAATGACTTGTTAGTTGTTTAGTGTTTGATGCTTATTTTATTAGCAAAATCTTTTCTTTTTTGAATTTTGTAGATAAAGTATAGAAAATATCTTACAGTATATAATATACAAACTAAGAGATAAATAAACAAATAATAAATATTATAGAATTTATAATATTTGCAACCCTCTCTGGTAAGCTAAGAGCTTACAGTGATGGAAGGTTTTTAAAAAAATTCATAAAATACTGAAAATAAAAATAATAATAATAATAAATAGTCATTCAATTTATGAACTATAAAAATATTGTAATGATATGCTCACACATCATAATTTATTGTACATTTTATTATTTAATTAAATAAATAACGGTAAAGTTGTCGCACGCAGATAGCCCTCAATAAAAACCAATAATCCCTATTAATCACTGATGAGAGAAATGATTTACATTGTTTGGTCACGTGGGAACTCACACGTTATTGTGACAATATGGCGCAAAGCGTGTGATCTATTTTCGTGTGTCGCCAGAGACAAGGGATGGTATAATGAGGCTCTCCATCGTCGGGAAGAAAGCCGATTTCTCTAAAGACGCGAAGGCCTTGGTTGGAGCCGCCTGCGACCCAGGCTGCTTTGACCACGTCGTCTTCTCTCGCCAGTGCATGAGCACCGACAAAATTACAAGTGCAGGCGCACCAGACAAGCAAGCAAGAGCTCTACTCAAAACCCACCATACGAGTACACTTCACACCACAAGATTCTGCGAGCGACAGCTTAACTTCTTTTTTTATAAGTTAAATCAGAGTTGTTTTTCTTATTTAAACTTAAGTTTTTCTTAAGTCGTATCGTAACTTGTGTCACCTTGCATCTTTCTCCGAGGAACGTACTACAAGTATTCACTGCCGCGAACCAAGTAAGGTGCATGCCCAAAATACTTATTGTTAGCACAGATTCTTTTACCATCTAATAATTTACATAACGGTGTATTTGATCATATTCTCAAATCACGATCTCGAGAACCCTCCGAAGAACAGGAAGAAGGTAATAACACGAGAACAAGTACTTTTAATAATTTTTAATACCGGACTTACATACAGGCTTGTGTCCTTTGTGTCAGTCCGGCCACTTCTCCCATTACTTATTAACTTTATTTTTAACTATTTTATATTTATTTTTATTTCTCTTATTTTTGTGTTATTACACTATTGACTTTAAGAATCCTATATAGATTTATAAAAGCTTGCGGGTTTTATAATTGAACGTATACGTATATGAAGATGTATAAATCATAATTTTCATTAAAAAATTTTCTAGAAGAACTTTGGCCACTTGTTGCATGTTTTCCAAACAATTTTCATTTAACGTTATTTTAAGTGCCAATTAATTAAGTTATTTAATAATTTTACAGTGTTGCATATATTATTATTATTTATCGGAGTGTTGAACGCTGTACTTAAATAACAATAATTTCGAAAATATAAATATTTATTAGATAAGGCATTTAAAAAACATGATTTTGAATCATCCGTGTGGTATACATTTTCCAAGTGAAGGGGTCGAGGTGACTTTCAAGTCTTAAGACTTCACGAATATAAACAAATGTGTGGCGTGCATTATCTTCGTCAAAAAAAAGCTAACCATCTTAGAACGGCTTTGGACACCTGTTGCGCTTGTTTTATTAAAGTGTTTTTCATTTTCCTCGGTTTTTAAGCGCAACGAAATATTTTGAGATTTCTACAAACATGTTTGTAATTTTTATATT
The DNA here is from genome assembly GCF_002803265.2 of Melanaphis sacchari. NCBI lineage: Eukaryota > Metazoa > Arthropoda > Insecta > Hemiptera > Aphididae > Melanaphis > Melanaphis sacchari. The sequence goes on along the minus strand of NW_020271429.1, from coordinate 136,106 downwards.
GTTGTCGGGATGAGCTTTATACGATATTATATGTTTCAACGACAATTTTTTTTAAACAGTAAATATTTATCGTGAAGGGCTAATTTTGAAAAACCATTTTTATTTTTGAATCTTTTTCGTGTTATTCATACAATCATACCATCACACGGCGAAAGACAAGCGACTCTCAGTATTCGCTTTATAATATAGTTTATTGTTCGACACGATCGCGCAAAACTGACGAGAACGATATTATTATTCCGACAATAATGATGATGTATAATACGGTAACCTCAATAGGTACGAACAAAACGAACGGCGATCTGGTCGTCCACCAAGCGGGCCCGGATCTGCAGCGTGGAGCAACAAGTCGCACGCGCATTCCGCACGTCCGCCGGAAGTGTCGCAAGCGTCCGTCATCCGCAGACGCGCGAGACGTTCTAGGGGTTGGGCGCGATTTTTCGTCGCGTCGAACGACTGCCGCGGACGACGATCGGTTAGGATATTACATCGGTTGATATGATATTATTCGGAAACGCGGCAAACAAAACAAAACCGTACACAACGCATCTGCACAGCGATCATCGACGACGACGGTGACGGCTGTTCAGATGTATGCGGAATTATTTATATTAGAAATTATTGAAGATTTTTTCTGGGATCGTCTTTGGGACGGCGTCGTATGTTTCGGATCATCCGCTGGAACGCGAGATAAGACTGAGGAGATGATCTGTCCTGCAGTGCAAACTATCGTTGCCGTTTCACCGAACTTTATTTAACATCATTAAGTCATAACCAGCTCGCTTTTACGCCATATTGACGGTGTGCCACCGATTTTCTATCGATTCGTTCGTTTTTGATTGGGTAACGCCTCCTCGGTGGGCAACGTGTATAGTACCTAAGTACTGGACGACTAAACGAAAAAAAGTATTTTTAAAAGACACTTTTTAACTTAAAGGCTTAAAGCCTTAAAGCTGCAGTGACGCATCAAGCGTATTTTGAACCCCGAACAGAAGTGTTCAAAGAATGACCCACTCACTATACCCCGTACGACGTAATAATGTGTGTAGTTAAAGCTCTATGCTGTATATAATCTATGCATAATTTACCTAGATCGATGACTTAAATATTCTTATTATTCATCCATCGAAATCATTATTTATACGCGTTATATCTTGTAAGGAGATGAAGTATAATTTAATATCAATTATTAGTCATTTAGTTATTTATCATACGATATTATCTAGGTATAGATTAATTTTATATTGTTTTTATGCATAATATTTTAACAATGTTAAATATGTCGTAAATCCTACTACGATTTAAGTTTAAAATAAATTCATCAACTTACAAAGAATAAACTATTTTTTAGATTTAATAATAACCATATTTTTTTACATATATATACGTAATAATTTATTTAGTAATTTACTTTTTTCTACAACGAGGTTATTTTTATTTCTTCATCGTTCAGTTCGATTAGTATTATTTCTCAATAGCCATTAACATAAAATTTTCATTGCCCATCATACTCTTAGTTGAGTTTATATATATATACCTACTGGCTACTTCAGTATTGAAAGTTTGCCAAATTCAAATTTGAATATATGTTCGAACTTTTAAGATAAACTATATTTAATTAAGGCCTTATAACAGTTATAACAACAAAGAAAAAAACCATTTAATTAAAGCCTTATAAAAGTTATAACAAAGAAAACAGTTTTGACAGCTTTTGTTTGGCTTTATTTTATTCGATTTTTTAATCTTTCTCGTAATGAGTATTTTCACCATCTTAAAAATACATTATATCATATTCATCATTTTTGATAGTTTTTAATATTTAAATTATACCGCTGATAAGTGATAGGTACTGCTTCGGGCTACAGCAAGTTAATAGCAAACCATTTATGTTTATAGTTCATATAAATACCAGTTCAAATACTTTTTTCAAATCGGATTTTTATCAATCCAATTATTTTTATAAATTCAATACCCATTACTCATTGATAAAAATTATATATTTTTAATAATAGAGGTTACCTTACTTACTAAACATTTTACTACAAGATAATATTATGATATCTTTTAGATATCATATAAATTAGACCTCAATATTGTAGTTATTTTATTTTAATAGCTTAAAAATATTCTGAGGGTATTTATTAATTTAATTTTAAATATCAATTACTTTTATATTATTTATATTATTATAATTGCGTAAGTAAGTACCTAAAAAATTAATATTCTTCCATAAAGCATAAACAAAAGCTTCAGGCGTGACTTATTCATAAAGTTTGATGGTTGCAAAAATATTTGATGATTTTTATATAATAATAGTTATATTAGTGCATGGGCGTCCGCAGACATTTTTCTAGGGGAGGGGGGCAAAATTAATTTAAAAAATAAATGAAGATTTTTCTGTATATTTTGTTTATAGTACATTATTATATTTTGTCATTATAACAATTAGGTAATACTATTATCACATTTTATTCATAGAACATTATTATGTTTCGTCATTATTAGGTAGCTACATTAAATTATTACAATTCGGTAACAAATTTAAAATTTTAGGGGAGCAAGTGCCTCCTCTTGCCCTTCCCTGGGGGCGCTTATGTATCAGTACTAGATTTAGTAGTAGTGCAATGGGTGGAATGATGAATGAGCAGAATTCACAAGGTTAAGTTTATCTTAATAGCCTCAGCTCATCGAGTTAATGTTCTATTTTATTTTTTTTTTAACTTTAAAAAATCCAAGATCCTTCAGAAAATATTTATGTAAAATTATTTTTTTTCGATTTTGAGTTATAAATCGGTAGGTAGGTACCTAACATGTTTTTATTTTGACAAATATTATTTCATTAAAAATAAAGCTTTCATTATTTGATATGCTTTTAATTATAAATTTAAGCCTTCTAACTTACGATTCATTGAGTTATTTTCAATTTTCCCTACATTTATATGAAATATAAGAAGTAGGTGTTAACATCAATATAAGAATATAAGACATTTTATGACAAATATAATAACACCATTAGCGCATGTTAACTTTCGAACAAACTCCCCTCGGGTTATAGCACTGGTTTGCCACCGACTACTGATATTAGATAATGATTAATGGTGATAAGATGATATGGTTTGATGAACAACTCAGTATCATATTATGTGTACTAAAAAATGATGTAATGATTTAAGTGATTAGTACCTGTGCGTTGTGCGACAATATACAATTATTATTTAATATTTAATAGTATGATTTCAGTAGTATAATTGAATGGGTTATTTTTGGAACATTTCCAGAAATTCAAAATTTTACATGAGAGACAAAAAACTTAATTTGGTAATAAGTAATAACGGTTAGATTTTTAGAGAATTTTATGTTTACGTCAATATCTTAACTATAGTATCTTATACACCTGTAAAGTGTAAAGTAATGAACGATTTTACCAAAATCTATAATGTGATAAAATAAAAAATAGAAAATGGACATGTGTTCCCTTTTCCAAATAAAATAACCTATTCAATTATAGGTAGATGATACATTGTAATTTAAACTTTGACGAGGTTGTGTCCTACGTAAATCCAGCGAAAAACATAACAGCTTAACATATTTAACCACATCTGAAGCATTGCAGTGCGATAGAAGAACATGAGTAGAATAGAAATCGCCGGATTTACGTAAGTTTCGGCGTTAAATAATTTATGTATTTACCTGCACGGCGGAACGTACTATTTCTATCCATTCCTTCCAGTAACGAAGAAAAACGTAGCAGAGAATTGTAACCTCTTGTAGATGGATAAATAGCATTTTCTTCAACATTGTTCAGTTAAATGTGTGGTATATCAGCTGTCATTAAGTCATGAGTAGAGTGCAGATTTATATGCATTAAAAACTAACCAAATATGCTTGAAAAAATAATAAAATTGTGTATAAAAATTAACAACAAAAAAAAAATTATTCTTTGAACAATAGTGAAATAATGTCAATATTCTATTAAGACCGTAATTGCTAATTTCCTATCTTGGTATACTTATTTTAATTCCCCGATTAATCTATTATCATATTTAAAAAAAATCGTTAACACCTACAAGTTAACCAATTAATTTATTTTGATATTAATCAAAACTATAAAAATAAAATACTTTTTTCTTATATTATAATAGACAATAATAAGTGTTTAAAAATGTCTTAAAAAAACATCAAAATATGCAAAAACATGCACCAAGAGTTTCATTTTTTAAATTGTTATACCATGAAACAAATTTTTTGCTAACTTAGCCAGAATAAAAATATGCAAATGCATAGAAATTCACGGTATAGTTATTAGTATCTCTTTAAAAATATACTTGTATACTATCATACTTTGAATGATAAAAATAAATATAATTAAAAAGTGAGGTAACAGTTTTTTTTTGCATGTGAAAATCACTGAACCCTATTAATTTTATTAATTATAATAAAAAAATATATACATTATACAAAATAATATAATGAGTGCTCACTTATATCAGATTATAACTTATAGAATAAGAATTGAGTAACTCCCTTTTTTTTACATTAACAAAATATTCTTTTTTAACATACATACAATACATTAGTGTTATTTACAATAAAAAAATACATTATTTTTAACATAGGCTTAATGAGTGATATTAATATTAATATCCATATTTGATACATCGCATAAGTTTTTTTTTTCACTGTATTCAATTTATAACTAATATGAACACGGTCTATAACCTTTTTTCTTGTTTTATGTTGCGATAAACAAAAAAAGTAAAATTTAACAGTGATTGAAAAAAAACAATATAACAAAAATTAACAATTTTGTAAATAAAATTAATCTAAAATATGTATGAAATGATTTTTAACAACAATATGAATTAGTTCGACAATGCGGCAGAAAACATAGTCAACAAGACTAGCCATCAGCCGCAATAAGGAACGGCTACAATGACAATCTGATGGTAAATATCACTTTAAGAATGGTTTGAACATGAAATTTGCTTTCCTACGAATATCTTTTTCTTGTTCAAGTACAAAAAGTGTATCTCGCATGGTAACACGTTTTATCCTTTGTCTAGGTATCTGTTAATATAAACACATATTTTTATTTTATGAAACTATTTTATAACCATTATGTATTACTTACTGTTTGTCTATTTGTTAAACTGGTATTAATACTACAATTTTGGTTCTGAAATTAAAAAAAAATTATTTAACATCAAAAGTCTAAAAAAAAAGTTACTAAGGCTTATAATACAATAAAAATTATTTAAATTTGCCCTTATATTAAAAATAACAAAACCATGATTATTTTATCAAACAAATATTTGCCTATGTATGTAGTTAATGTAGACCACAAATACAAGTTATTGCATCTACTTAACTATTCAACGGAATACTTTTTTTTTAAATTATATAATTTGTGAATTATTAAATATAATTTTAATACAATTTGAAAGATAAATTACATATCAATAATGAAATAATACAAATTGTATAGTATACATTAAATTAAATAAATATTAATTATGTAATTTAAAATTAAATGAGTAAAATTTAAATAAAAAATTACTATACCTGTAAACTAGGAATTATTCCTGGTTCTAATTTTGGTTTTTTCCTAGGTCCAATTGCATTTAAGGCAGTTAAATTAGCTTCTCGCTGTCGTAATTCTTCCATCTCTACCCTTTGCATCTTAAAAAAAAAAATTAATTGATGATTAAAAACTAATTTTTACACCAAAAAAATTATTAATATTATACCTCTTTGGCTTTAGCTTTTAATTTTGCTTGTTCTGGATCTTCATTTTTAGACCTGCTTTTAGCTGCCCGTAATAAGAGCTCTCGCTCCATTTCATCTTGCTTCTTACGTTCAACCTTGTCAATTTCTTCAAGGCATTTGATTTGACCTCGAATATTTCTAGTAATTTCATACCGTTTATCCGCCTAAACATTAAAATATAAAATGGTAAAAAATGTTATTCACAGATGACTATTAAAATTTTACTTTATTAAAATCTAAACGATGCTCCGCTACAACAGCAAATTTTTCTAAAAGATCTTTTAAACGTTCAGCAACTGCATGAGATACTAATGCTGGTACATCTGCTGCAGCATCTTCTAAACCTTCTCTATTTACTAAAAATAAAATTATAAAATATATTAATTGATATATAAAATATTCATCATAGTAATTTAAATTTTTATGAAACTAAAAATACATAAATTAAAAAAAATTAAATAGCTAACTTTAAATTCCATAAGAGTATACTAAAAATAATGAAAAAAAAAAAAACTGATATTGTTATGATAAATAATTTTATACTGTAATAACGAATTACGAAATATGTATCAAGAAGTAAAATTTGAAAGTATGAAAATATATTTATATTTTATTAAGAAGTAGGGTTCAAAAGCTCTAATATATTCTTTTTTTTTTTTTACAACAAAAAGTTAGTTTTAAAAAAATAGATAAAATATCTTAATATAAAATTAAATATAATAATACTAATACTTTATATTATACGGCAATATACACTATACCACAAGTATTATAATAAATAATATTAGTATTTTAAATGCAGAAATAAATAAAATTATAATTGTCAATTATTACATTGAAGGACTAATAAAAATCTGAGAATAGACTGATAACTATTATAGTGGCTAATCATTACTCATTTATTTCATTTTCAGCGCCTTGATCTAGAATTAATGTTGCACTAAAGTTAACCAATAATATCACAAATTACTATTATAGGTATATTAGCTAACATGAGTCATTGATAAAAAATTTAACATACTACATAACATAATGATTCGCTATCGCATCAACTGCTTTTGTAGCTGCTGTTAGTGCATGGCTGAGTTTAAAGTAAAAACAGCTTATTTATTTATTATAATAGATCATAGAGAAGAGTTGCAAAAAGAAAATTACTTAAAGGTTTTGTAAATAAAATGATAAAATAATGTAATACTAATATATTAATAAATATTACAATATTTAACACCTATATGTTAAAGAGCGTTAACACACATCTTACATACCCAGAGAAAACGCCACTAATTCAATTATATGAAATTCTTAATTACCTTAAATTGATAATACAATGTTAGGTATTATTTAGTTTAGTTTAAATTATGCTTTAGTTTTATTACTCTAATCAAAATTATTTTTTTTATTTAAAATAATTCTTATAGAATTAGAAAATTTTATATTTTAACAAAATGTTCTAATATCGTCAAAATAACAAAAATTATTTTAATAAGATTTCAATTAAAAAAAACTTTTCCTTGATAAAATGCATTAAATAATCAAGCATACCATTAAATAAATCTAAATAAAATATACATGACTTTAATAATTACCAATTTGTTTAATTTTTGCTACTAATGGATTTTGCGGTAAAAGTATTTCATCTTTACATGATCTAATTTGTGTTCCAACAAATTCTGTGGAACCTAAAATTCTTTGGGTTTCTTCTGCTAAGTTGACACCACCCATAGCAGCAACATCGTTAATATCATCATCACCACTAATTAAAAATTAATGTTTTGGGTTTAAATTTCACTTTACAGTCATTTATTATTTTATTTAAATTAAAATAATTTTTAATTACACATATGCTGCTGATGACGAAAAAGATTTCTTTTCTTTTTCCTTGGATGGAGGTTTAGACAACGCAACTGTTGGAGGAGCAACAGTAATTGGTGTTGGAGCTTTGCTGATCATTGTAGGTTGTGCTATTATATTTGGTGATGGTGGTATCCGAGGTTGAGGCATTGTTATACTATTAGTTTGTAGTGGTGTTGATACTATAGGAGTACTAATTTTAATATGGGATCCAGCTGGTGTCTTAAGAGGTACTGCTTTAACAAGCATCTGCCGACCACTACCCACTGGTGGTCTTGGGGATGATGTTGATGTAAGTGGTGGAGGAAGTGTAGTAGCTTGAGAAGATACTATTGGAGGTTGGATACGAATTGAACCCATTTTATTAACAGCTGTAAGACCTGTTGGAGTTTGTACCCTGACTTGTTGCTGTAATATAAAATTACAACAAATTAAGAAATGAACACCAGTTATGATTTTATAAGTAATTGAAAATTAAATTAAACAGAAATAATTAAAAACTTTCAGTATAAATATTTAAAAACATTTTAACTTAGTAAATGAAATTAAAAATATATACACTAAGAAATTAGATTTTTTAAGAACTTAATGATATAAAATAATTTGATTTTAGTCAAACAAACAGGAATAAAGTTAAGACAGTTTTAATGCATGATAAATTTGAAAAACTAAAAAAAGCAGTTTAACTTACAGAAACAATTCTATGTTGTTGTTGAGAATTAATTGTTCTTGCTGGTGTTAAAGCTGGTTGGGAAGTCATTATTCTAACCGTTTGTTGGTTAGATGCTGCATTGCTTAAGATATTTCCCATTACTTGTGTATTCTATTAAAAGTATAATAATATTGCATTAAATAAGTAATTCAAGTGTGAAAATATTCTATAGGTTATAAAACCACTAACATACAATAAGTATTTTACTTATAACTATATATATTATTACTATATGTCTTGTTTTGTAAAATATAACACCATTTAATAGTTTTAAAAAGTAAAGAAAATTTCTTAATGATCTCCAGCCCAAGATCTGTTAAATAGATATACTATAAATCTTATAATAGAATAGAGATTTCTTTATTGTGTAAAAATTAAATATAATGCTGAAGCAATCTTTCTAAGTCTTGTTACTCAAAATGATTCATTTTTAATCAAATTTTTTTTTTTATTATTAATATTTCAGAGATTTTAAGTAAAAAATGTTTTAATTTTTTACTTTGAAATAAAATATTTATATGAATAATATTAAGCACAAAATATTTTAAATATTGAACAAATAGTCTATTGGAGATTTCTATATACATATTATTAAGAATAAAAAACTTAAACTTGTGGGCAACTATGAATCTATATTTATAACAAAAACAATCATAAAATTAAGACATTGTTCCGAAAAAATATCACAATTATATCTTGTTAGTACTGAATACAAATTTTCAATTTTCAAACTTCATAATCACAATAATTTGAAGACAGTCTTGATAAATTAATTGGATTCATAAGCAACTTTAAATTTGAAGAAAAATAGATATTTTTCAATAAAATCTCAAACATATTTATGACAATTATTTGAAATACAAAATTAACAATCAAGTGAAATTTTTTAGCATAAATAGGTTAGATTGTAATATTGATATATATATATATATATATATATCAATTGAATACATTTTCTCAAACTGCATACAACATTTTTTCATGGAAAGCACCAGATTCAAATCTAAGATCATTCCACAAAATATTTAGTGTAACAAGTAACATGTCACACTGAAAAATAAACATAAGCTATTTGCTTAATTACTGTCAAAATGTTGTAAAAAGTAATGGGATAAAGGATTTTATTAAATTAAAATTATTACTATACATAATAATTTTTCTAAATAATTTTATTTTTATGAATTATTCAAACATCAAATAAATAAAATAAAAAACTGAATATTGATTTTATATATCACACATAATGATTATGTGAGTAAAATACATTTAAAAAAAATATAAGAATTTGAAGTATTTATTTTTAATAATTATAATTTAAATTTTTTATATCTACAATTTAAAAATGTAAATTTTTAATCAATTTTGAACATAATGCTTCTAGAAATGTAATTAAAATATTATAAAATAGTTAAGACGAAAATATTAATTTTATCATACCAAAATGGTTTGTAACAATTATAAATAAATACCAAATTTCAAATTTTGATGTAAAAAGAAATATAACAATTTTTACCGTTGCTTGCTGCTGATTAGCTAAAACAACAGTAGGTTGAGCACTAAGTTGTGGTGGTCGAATTCCATCAATCACCATTTCTTTTAACATAAGTGATTGCCTCAGAAGTGGTAGACTTTTCTGTAAACAATTAAAAAAAATACTTGAATTAATATTAAATAAGCGAAAACAAAATAATAAAAACTAATACCTTGAGGAAACCAATAAGGCACGGTTGTGGTGAAGCATTTAGAAGTTTCTCAAGTCGATCACAAAACTGTTCTGGCTCCACCTTGGCATCAACCAATTCTTGTATAAGGGTTCGCACACTCCTTTCTACAGGTTTAGGTTCTTTACTTGACAATTCAAGTAAATTGGCTAAAAATTTTCGGCATTTTTCTTTAGTATTGTCTTGTTGAATTTTTTGATGCGCCTAACAATTAAATAAGCTCTTAAATATCTCAATTAATTTATAAAATTGAATTAATTATTAACAATACCTGTTGAGGTTGAGCGATCGTTTGAGTTGGTGTTGTAGTTGGTGTACCAGCAATGGAAACATTGTTCTGAAATTATATTTTTTAATTCAATTTAAATACATACAAAGATTTATTTAAGCCTTTTATCAAAGTATTTATATCTTTAAACGTCAGGAAAGGAAGTTTATTAATTACAACATGATGTAATTATTATTTTTATTAATTAAAATTAATAGAATAAAATAATATTAATTAAAGATAAATAGTTATTAATTTTAAATACCAATTAAAATTATTATTAATTAACTTAAATCACAATACAAATAATAATTATAATAATTAAAGATCAGATTTCAATACATTTGTATTTTAATTAACTTTTTTTTGATTACAATACTTACCAAGTTACAAATTTGTTTTTAAAGCTAACTATTCTAATAAAATAATTATTCGAGTATTTTTTCATTTTTAGGTTGTTTAGATTTATATAAAATAAAGTATGTGTTTTTATCTTTGTATGGTATGTCATAATCTGGTATTAAAATTATACGAATCACATTTTTCTTGATGACAAGATCGTCACATGACCACTGGTCTGTTATATACATACAGATACTAATTTTATTACTTCAACATAGGTTAATTAATTTTTTATTTACAAGATATTAATAATACTATATTATTAAAAATAAATTTTTTTTGGTATACTTTATGAAGCTATTAGTGTCATAAATAAAAATATTAAATTTTTTAAAAGAATTTAAACAATATAATTCTAGCCTTCAAAAGAACATATCCCTCCCCCTACTAATTTTGCAATAACTAAAAAATTGTGTTTACATGTACGAAATGATTATGTTCTTTTATAGATCAGAGTATAGAAATTATAATAAATTATTTACAATTTTAAATTTAACATTAAGTTTAAAACTTTATGGGTAATAACTTATATGTCTCATAAAAATTCTAATATCATATATTGATTAATTGATTATTGGCAATGCAATTATATTACAAAAATACCCTAATATATTTATTTTTGAAATTATTCCTGTTATTCTACAAAATCCTATTTGTTAACAAGTCTTATTCTCATCACTATTTAAAAAATAAGATAATAAAATATAACTTACAGTTGCAACTGAAGGAACAGATTGAACTCTAAAATTTGCATTATTTTGGGTAATAGCATTTCCTTGACTAGGTGCTGGGCCAACTCGTAATAACTGGTACTGGCCATTTTCAGTCTTTAACAATATATGTCCACCTTGTGCTTGTTGGAGTGTTTGTAGAGTAAGCTACAAATAACAAATAAAAATATATCAATAAAATTTAATAATGAATTTAGTGAATCACACTAATTATACTGAAACATTTCAAATATATATCCAGTAAAACATCAATAGTTCAACTTCAGACATTTCAAATCTGGTGAATACATTTTTTCTAATTTATTATTAAAACAGATAAATAAATGGAGTAGACACAAAATATTTTGGTTATTTGAGTACACTTAGTTCTTTAACAACCCTTAATTGTCAGGATAACACTTGGTCTGACTTTGTCCAAACTATCAAGGCTTTATAATAATTTAGTATTTTCAATAGCTAGAATAAAAGATTATTTGTTATTGCATATTAGTTTTTAATTATAAGTTATACTTTATGCAAGCAAAAGTTAGTATATAAAGTTAAAATTGTTTAACTTACTCCAGGTGCACCAGGACGGGCCCCAACTACTTGAGGTATCATTACTCTTGACATATTTTTATTAACTCCTCCTTGAGAGTTTTGTGGCCGCAATGCATTTACATTAAGTATTTGTACATTTGCTGGCAAAATTGTTTGAGGAGAGTTACCAGTAACTACACCCTGTGCCATTTGCTTAGAAACAGTAATAACATTGGATGAAACAGAGGATTGATTGGACGATACTTGTCCAGGTAAAGTCATTGTGGAAACTGGAGGTGAATTATGGTGATGCTGTTGAGAAGTTGACTTAATTACAACAGCAGTTCCAGTACCTGTAAGAAAATCATGTTAACAACATAAACTACAACAATTTATTAGTCTGATGTGAGATATAATAAATTCCTCAGTAATTTAAAAAAACAGATTGTATTGCCTTAAAAAAAATAATAAAAAAATAAATGCAAAAATTGTTTAAATTTACATGTGTGTTGATAAAAAAAAACTAATTAGAAACTACAAATTATAACCAGGCTTAAAGAAAACACTATAAAAGAAATAATCTGAGGGAGAATAAATTATTAGAAATGTTAATTTCTTTATAAATCTGGCTCAGTTAATAAACCATTGGCATTTGAATAAGATTTTTTGATAATAGCATTGATTGATCTTATAATATATATTCTAAATATAAAAATAATTAAGAAATAATGGATTACCACCTACCTATAAAATGATGATTATTCGATTGGGCTTATCAAAAATAGGTCATAATAAGCTACCACTATTAACCAACAGCGTACGGGCAATACAGAATAACATGACATTGACAATGCAAGTCATCAGCGAGTTACGGATCATGTTATATAACACTATTCCTTAGTGTAATGGGTGTACAGAGAATGGAGCCGGAGACTGTTTGCGGTGGTGCCCAACACAGTAGGGCTCGTAGTCTAGTCATACGAAACATTGGCGGTCCGGACAGAAGTCATGTAGGACATGTAGGTATTATCCCTATATTATATCATATAGTGTCGGTGTAAGGTGTGTGGCGTTAGCGACGCATAGGGCAATAACGCGCAACAAGACAATTTCTAACCTGTACTAGTAGAATTGATCGTGCCGTTTGGCAGCGAATTGACGGGCACGTAATTTCGACTATTGGCCGAATTTGAGTAAACCACTTTGACTTGGTCCAGCGATTTCATGGGTTGCGGTGCCGCGTAATTGTGCGCCAACGTTGGATTGACGACATGATGAAGATGTTGCTGTTGCTGCTGCTGCTGCTGTTGTTGTTGTTGCTGTTGGCCAACAAAATCTGCCTGACTGATGCCCGGCATTAAATTATCGCAGTGGCTGTATACACGTCAAACGAAAAAAAAAAATTAACAAACCGATCAGCATAGGTTAAACGCTGGAGCGCGTCACAAGCGCGGCGTTTGTACGCTGATGAATGCAGGCGGCGGCCGCCCCGCGGCGCGCGCCACGGGGATATCGCGGACAGCTGGCCGCGGGTGTTGCGGTGCCGCAAAAGCAAAGTTTGTTGTACAACAGAGATAACGACGTATAGAGGAAAACTTTTGTTCAAAACAAACAACAGCAACAACAACAACGACGACGACGAACGCCTAACCGTATACGCGGGTACGTTACTACATGCGGCGGAAAAATTGTTAAACGCACCGTTTTAGTGCCACGGACGAGGAGTGGGGAACGGTCTTTGGACGACGGGGCAAGAGTGCGAGGCGGGGAGCAGAGCGCGCAACCGACGACGACGTCCGGTGTGTGCGCGCGCGCCACGGTAGCAGGTAGTGCGCGGTGGGACGGGGTACGCCGTGTACGCATGCACATCAGTCTGCGATCCGAGTCGGTCAGAAAATGGCGTCAGTCAAGTTTCTGGAGGAAGTACTCAGTAAGGACGTGGACGAAAACGCGTTCAGTGCAATCGTGGTGTCGCTGGAAAGCGAGCTTGTTACCAACACGTCGGTCGTGTCCACCAGTAACAGGAGTCACCACCACAACAACAACAACACCACACCAACAGCGGCACGGCGCAGCAGCAGCAATATCTGTCACAGCTACAGCAACCGCGCGCAAAACAACAGCAGCAGCACGTCTTGGTCAGCGGTGCCCGGTCCCGCCTCCTCGATGAACAAGTGCATATCAGCGCATCCAACAACAACAATAGTCTTTGAAGTGGTTCGTTTGTTGTGGGGGTGCTAGCTGTTTTCGCGCACTCGACGGGACGACGACGTTTTTGGCGCGAGCTCTTCGACAGGGTTATTCCGCCTCGATCGGCCCGTTGGCCTGGCGCGGTCGTACGGTATGCGTGAGTACGTGGTCGGGGAATAGGAGGCCGACGAATATTTGGCGTAGGTTTCCGACATAG
>NW_020271429.1:0-117949 GCF_002803265.2 Melanaphis sacchari | reverse complement strand
CGCATCTTCACCTGTTCGCGTTACGAATTATGTTACAGTCGTGGTTTCCGCACTACATATTTTAGCTTACAAGTTTGATCGCGCGCGTATGTCATTGCTCTACTGAATGATAGTGTTTCGTATCCCTATTTTGCGTGTATGATGTTTTGAGGTTAAACCACTACCGAGGTGTGTTCCACTATTTAGTGGCTCGTAGCTGAAATGATTGATAATATTCAGTACGCCAGCGACTCTGGATACGACTTGTTAGTGTTTATCTCAGTCCGTGGCGACGTGTAAAGGAGGGGGGGGAAATACGCGCGACCGTAGTACTATTATTATTAATATATTCCACACCATCCGCGCGTGTGTGTACGCGTAACAAACGATTTATTCATAATATTATTTTATTCGGCACGCCGCGCGCAGTGTTGCCAAGCCGATGCCACATCAAAGCGTATAATTATTAACCAACCGTTTGCGTGTCGTCGACGTCGCGAGGTGTGGGTGTAGTACATAGTAAATAGAGTAATGGCAGTAATAGTAGTAATAGTGTCTTGTAGTAACCATTAGTAGTAGTAGTAGTAGTAGTAGTAGTAACTAGTAGTAGTAGTAATAGTAGATTAGTAATTTGTAGTCACCAGTGGTGAGTTATGGTTGTATTACTGTTGTAGCAGTAGTAGTATTTCCAATACAGTATACAATGTAATATGTTACAAGGTAACGGTATTGTGACGACTAGAACGTGTCATCAGTAACTTTTATAGATTGCTCTCGTTCTCGAAACGCGACGAGGATAAAATTTAGTCTCCATACGACTACTAACTGCCCAAGGTGAATATACCTCCTAAGCCCCACATTGAGATTTTCACCTTTGGCACTGACCATCTATAAAGATGGCCCCAAGGGCACTACTTTTTTATGCGTTTTATTAAAAAATAAGTAAGTATTTGAGTATAGTCTAAAGCAACGTTTCTCAACCTTTTTACTATGGCCGACTCCCCTTTTTGAATTTCAATTTTTTAGCGACCTCCTATATATATTAAATTTGTATACTCGCATAAATTATTAACAATAAATAATAATCAATACTATATAAGTACCTACTGTATACATTGCACAGTGTTTTGTATTTATTGATTTAAATGTTAAAACATTCATATTAGTTACCCTAAATAATAAGTTGGCGACCCTCAGGTTAAAAAATATTGATCTAAAGAACTGTCATTAGGTAGCTTTTTACTTGGTAAATGAAAATTTCTTTGCAACATTTTCTAAATATTGTTTTTTATAATATGACAAATATAGTATTTCTTCTACGTTGGAAGGAGAATATCTGTTGGAAATAATCTAAGCTATTCATTTAGTCATGATATCACAATAACAATAAAAATGATCCTTATTATGCAACAGGCGGTTGACGACAACTTGTGCTTAATAGTTGGTTAATAGTAAGTTAGTAGTTGGTACGCAATTTATTATTGATAATTTTACAAAATAGTATGCAGATTATCGAGTAGTGACAGGGGCGTAGGTATATTGTGCTTATGAGGGCAACAAACTATGTAAAAACACAACAAGTTACAAAATAATAAAAATACACAAAAACCTATTGATTGACTATTATAATACGATGATCAGAAAGTTATATTAGGGGGGATTTGAAAATTAAATGTTGATAATTAATAAAGCCTTCTAGACAAACAAGGCTTAGTCAATAAATAATTTTTATGCTTGCATGTGTTAAAATGAAAAAAAAAATTATTGGTTATTTTATGTATATTAGGAAATTAAATATTTAAAAATGTGTTTGCTTAGTGCAATGAAATGAAATAAAACTTATGTAGTACACAGGCAGATATTTGATTGAATTTTAGGGGGGGGGAGGCTTAGATCTTTCTTTGCATTATTGCAAAGTAGATACCTATTTGATATTTAGAAAAATATTCAATACTTTTTTTTTTTTTTATGAGAATGAATTTATCGCCAATTACCGCCTATTTGTTAGTATTGGAATTTAAATAATAATAATACTTGAACATTCATACTACAATGCTAATTTGTGAACAATATTTATAGTTCTACTATTTGGTTCATAAATAAATATGTAAATCTTGCAGTTTATCAACACGTGAACGAACCATATTTATTTTAATTATCTACGGAGTGAAAAAAATTTTCAAAATCCAATTTTCATACTTGCGTTAATTATCATAGTATTTTATTTATGATTATGGCAAATACTAGACGAATAAAGAATTGCAACCTTTTGAAATGGTGAATCTTATCAAGTCTGATATTCTGCGGTATCAAAACTTGTTGCCCTTTAAATTTACCAATTTTATTATATGATTGTAATTTTGAAAACATTTCCTATGGTTTTTTTTTTTTATTAGCTCATCGCATTCTGTTGCAAAGTCGTGGTAAATTAATATTTCTTAGTAAAATTATTGATTAATTAGTTTTTAATTTATTGTAAATTATGCAGGGATAAACCTAAATAATCGAAGTAATTAAAAAATTATGTTTCACAATTTTCAGCTTTATTTTTGATGGCTACAATATAAATTGAATGAAATTGATTAATCGGATAACATGTTTTGTATGGTAAAATACGATGTTTAGTATAAATGTTTTTGGTAGCCAATTTGACTCATTAATTAAACCATTCATGATTTCTATAATTTATTTGAATATATGGAAACACGCCGGTAATCAATTTAAGTAAAAACAGTTAGTGGGCAATCCATTTTTTTAATTTTCTTGGTTAATACAACAACAAATAATTATTAAAGACTAAAGTGTATATTTGATGAGGAGTAAAACAAAAAGAAGTATTTTATATTTATCAGATATTTAAGGTGAAATAATTTGATGAATTTTTTCATTCAACTGAATACGTCATCCAATATTATGTTTTGCCAAATATACAATACTCAGCAATAAAATCAAATAAAGATATAAATTTTGTTTAAAGACTCGTACATTAATATAACATCGATCAACTGTTAATTGCCATGAATTAAAACTTCGTTCATTGAGAGGACGCATTAAGACGTCTTGCGTACTCACTTAGAAGTTATACTAGTACTCGGTCAGCTTTAATAATAACCATGCAATTATCATTTTACATTCTGGCGTAATTTATGTTTGTTTGAGTTTGAATAATCATATAACATTTTTTTAATCATAATAATATGTGAAATAAAAAAATTATTTCGTCACGAATGTTAACACAGAAATATATTATACAAAATGAATGAAAAAGGACTAATTAAATATTTCAGTGTTCAACTGTTGACAAACGTTTACTCAACATCAGTTACAAAGTTTTTTAAATTTTAATAAAATAAAGTATAGTGAATTTTTCACCAAATGAAGGTATAAATTTATCGGAATGGTGATGCATATGAAATAAAAACAGAAGTATTAATATATAATGTACGTATATAACATGACTGATTGGTAGTAATAATAATATTTTGGAAATCAATAAATATTTAAATACTATAGTTATGTAGGCATATAGCTTCTCTAACATACTAATTTTAATTATATGACAAAAATAAAATATTAATAATACCAAACTATAGGTATAAATTACTAAATAGTAAATATCGATATAATAATAATTGTATGACTTACAGCTGACTCACACAACCAGATTTGCAGGATGACTTGATGGAGGACCAATAAATATTGAGTTATAGGGAACAATTCAGAAAATGTCAGAGAAGATTATATTGTGTTAATGGATAGACCACTAGACCAGTACACAAAATAATCGCTCATCAACATCCCTATGTCGTTCATATTGCAGCGTATGATTGTGTGATCATGGAAAAATAATAATTGTTGCGCTCTATACATATTTATATCTATCACTATACTGGCTAAACCTAGCTAGTCTTATCCAAAACAAAACCAATAGAAGTACGAACCGAATCTTTAATAGAGGAATTGATTGCTTCTATAGTCTGTAAAATTACTTTATGATTATAATACACTAGATGACTCGTTTAATATCATAAATGGATCACTCCGTATGTTTACGTGTTTTCAAGTCTTTAAACACCTAAAGCAAACCTCTGCGGATTTGTGCCTGACGCGATCTTTGACTGTTATTGTCACTTGTTTCATGTTTGCACTTCTACAGTGTACACTGTAAAATAATATTCCGAAAAAGATTATTTTAACCTAACCTTACTCACTGTAGATATTGACTATAATAATGCGATATAAAATTAAAATAGCGTTAGTATAAAGTCGACTGCAATATACGATATGGGATAAAATATAGCAGGATGTACAATATAGTGACTATTGGTAAACGGTCACCTATAGAACCTCATAATCTAAAATTTAGATTCTAAATAACAATCATTATGGACATTGGTCATTAGTTACGATTATTAGAAACTAGATAACCTAACATTCAAATAGTTATTATAGAATAGATAACTGCGACGTATTTGTTATTAAAATGAAGCTGTAGAGATAGGTAAGTACCTACTATTGCTCGGAGATTAAAATGATGTGTAGTACAGTACAGTACGAAATGCAAAGCGTAGTATTATGAACTAACTATTTTTTACAGTTTATTTCCTCATTTTATTTTTGATTGGTTGCTTTTTGTATATATTAATATATTTTATGAAAATATCTTTTTTGCATACTATACATGTTATACGGGTAAAAGTCAAAATCAGACAAACCTCAGAAATGTCTGGACAAATCGTTAACTGACTACGTTACTTGAGTAAAATATCTAATTTCGACCTTTGCCCTGATAAACCTAGTTGTGACCAATTTAATTTGCTCAAAACCGTTGCGAATTTTATCATAAAATTTTATTACGATTATTAATAACCTTGCGTAGGTAATCATTATTTATCATTGTTATTATTATATATTTTGTGTGCTCTATACTATTTCTTTTATTAAAGGTGTTCTGTACTCTTATGTAATAATTGATAGATAAAATGCTGACGGGTGGATAATAAATAATAATTAACCATGTATGTAAGCATCTCAAAAATATATTTTTCTAATTAAACGTACTAATTTTTTTATTCTTAGTATTAACATTATATAGGTACCTAATAGGTACCATTATATTTTTATTATTTATGGGTATTTAAAAAGACACTATGATTTTCCCTAAGTATTGTGGTCATTTCGCGTTTTGTCTGTAATATTAATTATACTAACTATTAACTATGTATAAATAGTTAACTTACGTACATAAATTTATATAGAACCTTTGACTAATTTATGTGTATATGTATACTTTAAATACAATTTGAGGAATGTGTATAAAAGTTTAATATAATTTATATAGTACGAATAAATATATATTTTAATCTATTATAGCATGTGAATCGTGTGATCTTAAAATAACACATGTCTATCCTAATTCTAAATACTAACCTCGTATAAATCGTACATTAAAATTGCTAAAAAATTATTGTTAGGTTAGGTTAATACTATTAATTAAGCGTACCGCTTAGGTACAAATTCGATTGTCATCGACGAAGGCAATAGTTATTTATTTTCTTCTGACGGTACGGTATAGTATAAAGTTATAAAAGTTTTTTTTTGTTAGTAATATTAAGAATTAGTGTTGGTTTGTCGGAGGGGGTGTTGAACCTTTAGCCGGGGTTTTATGGCTCAACAACAGTGCCGTGCCTAGGGGGGTGCGAGAGGTGCGTATGCACCGGGCACTAAAACTTTTTTATAATCTAATATTACTGATAGATAAAAGTTAACCGTATTAATTTATATTTTGAACGATTTCAATATAATAATATCATCCTGATCGGCGGTGTCGATTATAATATTTTGAAATGTATTGTAGGCAATTATGTAAAAATACCTATTCATGTATGGATATTATTGATTTTTATTTTTATCTCGAAATAACGATGTCGTTGATCGTCATTCGTCAATAACAATATACTATGAATATATGCAATATACTGTATGCAGTATGTATACTGCATTATTATTGTTATTTTATATAATTAATAATTTAATGACTTAATTTCGACTGGAACAAGTTGTACGATTTTATTTTGAACCCATCTATGATAGTGTTCACATCATTCATTGCAGAAGTAGGTACAAAATTATTTTTTATTAGCATTTATTTGAAGATTAATCATTTTTTATGTAATCGAACAAATTTGATTCGTAATAAAATGATACCGGTTTAGTATGATAGGTACCTATCTATCAATATTTTTATTCTACGTATACATATATACCTATGTATCATGCTATGAAACCATAATAATGTTATTATTTAATGTAATAATTGATAATAGGTATGTGCCGAATAAAAATGATAGTTAATTTTAAAATGTTTGAGATTGTAGTGTTTAACTAGTTTCAATAATACTGAAAAACTATTGATAAAAAATAAATTATTTTCGTATTCAGCGAAGAAAAATTTTACATGGTTAGGAATTGTTAAAAAACATTTTTTAAATAGTGTGTAATTTATATTTAATTATCAAACAACGAGTATTTTTTTTCGAATATCCGAGTCGATCGTGTCTTTACGCATCATGTATTTTTAATAAAAGGCTAATTATACTAATTAGTAATTATAACTGTTTTTTAAAATATATTCTGAAAGTAACAACGAAAAAATGTTTTTATATACCTAAGCACTTTGTTTGTCAGTTTGTACTTTTTGTATTATTGAAAATAAATTATAACTCCAACATTAAGTTATAAACTATGCTGGCCCTAAAATTTTGTGTGTATACTACGACACACTTTTTGTAGTATACAAAAAATGAAATGTGTACTACAAAATTTAAAAGTGTGTAGCAAATAAAAATGTTTTTCCTGTATTATTACTATTCATTTTACATCACTTGTTATAAACGTTTGATTAAAATATAGTGTGTAGTATGAAAAATAGAAAATGTTAGGCCTTAAGTACCATGGTTTCCGTGTATCATATTTAAACATGGTTGGGCCGTCGAGCTGTCTAGAAAATCTCGATGGATTCCTCAAAATATGGGTAGGTTGTGAGTGTATGGTCGTAATTTAATTTTTTGTTTATGATAATGATAAATGAGTATAAACATTAGAGGAAAATATTATTAAGTCGAATTATTAAACCATACAGTAACCTAATCAAGTGCTAGAAATCTTAAGACTCTGTATGACTGTATGATATAATAACTCTGATATAACTATCTGATACCTTGTTTGTCAACGTTGAATAAATATTATCAGATTATAATATTTTTTTGGGTTTTCAAAATTTTAAATATATCTTAATTTCTTTATTGCAACATAATACTCATATATATCTAGAAATGCAAAATGAATGAAAATTTTTTTAATCATCTCAAGAATTTCTAGTTGACAAAAAATTTAACTGTTATCTACAACATGAAATATAATATTTCGGTAATTTGTACATATATTTATTTACATTTACTTACGAGTCGAATAAATTAACAAATTACTTGCTTAGTATTATATTATAATGATCAATAAGATATGTGCCTGGTAGTTAATCATTTAAACTATTTTTCTATTTATGTTAATTTTATATTCAAATGATCAGTTCACGAACATCGAAGTTAAGTAAAAATTCTGTTAGTAAATATTATATTAAATTATTATTATTTTAAGCCATAAATATTAAAATGTGTAACGACTCAAAACATTTATCGACCATTGTTTGTAAGTACTCATTAATGTATAATATATACAATATATTTCATAAAAATTATACATATACATTGTCATGAACGCGGATGTATAAAGTATTAAAGTTAAGGTATATTAAATTTCACATTTTTACCATGTGCGTGTTATTAAAAAATAATTACTATATTTTATCTAATCTATGACCATAAACGTTTCATACGTAATTTGTATAATTTGGACATGATCGACACGTCTAATCCCTGTATAATGTAGATACGGATAGCATTTTTTTGAACGCCGTACAATGCCGATGATACTAGAACCTATAACATGTATAATTTGCGGTAAATAAAGAACATAAATTAAAAATAAACCAAGTATAGCTTTGATAAGGTTCTGTAATAAAATAATACTATAATTTATTACTACCGCCTATACTATTATGTAAACGCATAGCATTGGAACGGTTTTAAAACTGAGTTTGCTGTTGAATTTGAATAATTTGATCACTAATGGATATAATATAAATGTATTATGTATATTATAATACCAACAACTGGTAACTGCTTTAAGTGCTATAATATTATCTTTATCGCAGTCCACACTCCACATAATACTATATGAAAATAATATATTATAATATATATTATAGTCTGTGATAATATTGTTATACTGTAGGATAAATATTAATATCGATTTATCGGCCTAGGTTACCATGTTACTATTTATAGATGTAAATAGATTCGTAGAAATGAAACATAATATTATACCAAATGATCAATTTAAACTTTAAAGTTCAAAGACACTTTGTTTCAAAAATTATAAACATTTTTGAAAATATTTTTTTTTTATATAGGTAATATTAGGTTGTTAAAAAAACAAAGTTTTTCTAAGTATAAAATATTTTTTATTAAAAACTAATAAATTTTCATTAATTTTATTAATGACAACGTAGATTTTTGATTCCTCGTTCCAAAACATAATATTTTTAGAAATAATTCGATAGTTCGGGGTATACAAATCGAATTTTGGTCGAGTAGTTTATGACATAAGTATTTAAAGTTTAACGATAAAAAATAGTAAAACATATAATTCGTTTCTCCTAAAACGTTGTTTCGTTACGAGTGCTATGACTCAAAACTATGTATATTAAATATATATTTTCAAACACGTTAGTGCTCTCCGAAATATTGAGTGTCTTACGTTATTATCGATCACTCCGATCTATAATATAATTATTTATCATCGTTATTTATAAATTGAAAATATCAAAACGATTATTTGAAAATTAAAATAGAAAACACAGACTGCAGCAGGCTGATTCTGACGTTTATGTTTATTTATGATATTAATTGACAATCACCATTTACGTCGCAGTTCCTTATGCCTTATGGTTATCTTGGTACCTACCTATATAAATACTATAACACATGTCTAGCAAGTTTATGGTTAACGATAGGCATTGTGAATGCCGTTGGTCGACGGACACAGACGTTTAAGCTTATACTATTGTAATCGTATTCAGTGTAGACCGTACATGTTCAATTGAGTTCATCTAATAATATAAAGCTAAAAGTTCATAGATTGATATATACTGCTAATGTAATTTGTAAATATCACAAATTAATTAAATTAAATATATAAGAGGTACCTATTATATTTTTGTTTAAAATTGCACACGCAAGCGTCGGGTAAAGTCGGGTAATTCAATTACTTTATTCGATATAATATTTATTATAATATACATATAATACATATAATATATAAATCTTGAAGTTATAGATAGAAATTAAATTGCATACTATATATTATTACGAATAACTTTATCATGATACAAAACCTTACTTTTTTTTTAGGGAACTTCGCATCCCATTTTTGGTAACCAAGAACAACCAAATTCATCATATATGTTTTGAAATTTTGAATAATGTTAGTGGATGCTGAATTTATATTAAATTGGGCTAAGATTTTTGTAACATTATGTCAAATATAAGTACCTACATTTAATGTATGACAAAAAATGCAGGATATTATTATGTTTTGCTTCAGAATGAAGTTATTTTTTTTAAAAGAGTGGATTCTTCAAGAAAACAAAATAGTTTTATTTTATAAATTGTTATATGATATAAAAGTCATTACCTACTTATTTGTTAATTAGTTAAACAGGTAATATAAAATATCTTGTAAAAATAAATTAAAAAATTAGTATCATTAACTTATCGTTATTGTAAGACTAACATGTTCTTACTATTTTACAACATAATTTAGGTATATTATAGGATATTTAATATTAATAATTATAATGTAGGCCAAAGTCCTAAGGTATCTATGTATTATGGCAATAAGATTAATATTTATTATTATTTTATTTCATTTTCAGTATTAGAAGCTCTAACTTATTTCAATAATGTTTTTGACAGCCATTCTTCATAATATAGAACATTGGTATATACTCCTGGCTTATTGGCTCGTCCACAGCCATAACCCCAACTTGTTATACCCATAACAGTTTCACCTAAATAAAAATACAAAGAATAAATATAATTATATCAGATATTTTTATAATAAATATTTAACACATAAGCACATACTTATAAATATATAAAATAAAACATTCAAATGATTTATAAAATATTAATAGTTAATATTAATAAGTTTATACATAATTTATTAAAATATACCTAATAAAAATCATGTTAGTTATAGCTATATACCTAATAATTTTATAATATACACTTATTAAGTAATTGTTAATTTTTATATAGTAATCAGTATTTCTGTGCCCTAATTTTTGAAAAAAAAAATATTATTACCACGTTTACTATTTATATACACATTATAGTCGAGCAATTAAAATGCACTCATTAATTAGCTTACATAGAACGGATACACTTTTTCTGATGATTTAAAACTTTTAACAACATACATATTTTTTTAAGTTTGTAATATATATTTTTGTTATTTGTTTTTGTCGTATACATAAATTAGAACCGTATGGTTACAATAGTAATGAAATAAAGTTATTTACACAAAACAATAGTAATGTAAACTTTAAATTTTTAAATGTTTAATAAAATATGTGTACTCGGTAGTTACGGTAAATATAATATTATAAATTATAATGCTTTGATATTATTAAAAAAAAATCGTTTTAAACTAAATCAAATAGGTATACATTATAGGTTTTTGTTTTCATTCATTTATTTATTGTTGTGCATTTTTACCTAATTCTGTAGAGCAGACCATAGGGCCGCCAGAATCGCCTTGACAGGCATCAGCTCCGCCGTCTAGGTTTCCCGCACAAAACATTCCGTTGCTAATTGTCGTTTTTCCGTAGACATAAGCAGCTTTACATATTTTCATGTCTATTATTGGCACAGATGCTGATCGCAAGGTGTTAGCGAAACCTGTTAAAATTAAATCGACCAAATTAAAGCGAATGGTGTTATACCATATAATTAAGCACAGCTGGTATAATGATAACTGATAAACATACTTGAACTGATGGAACCGTCTGATCCCCATCCGGTGATGGTACAGTTCATATTAGAATTTAATTTGATAATTTCTGTTGGTAAACATATTGGCTGCACGTATTGATTGAATTTGATACCCGTGCCGGTAGTTTTCAATTTGATTACGGCTATATCGTTGTTCAATTTAACGCTTACCTCGAAATTTTCGTGAATGTAAATTTCATCAATGTAAATATCTTGTTCAGAGTCTTCGAGCGTCTAAAAAAAATTAATTAATTAATTTGGACGCATATATAAGTAATCAGTAATGACCAAAATTAATGCAATTACAAAAATACAATACCTATACCAGTAGCGTACTCATCACTTGGGATTTTTTTAAGAAAAATGTTAGGATTTTATCTACCATTATATTATTATAATTTATAATAAAATGAAGACAAGTATTTTTATTTTATCATTAGTTTTACTATTAAATACTACACATTTATATTTACATATGTTTACACATTATTATCTATATATAATTTATTTATTATAAAAAAGAATATTTACAATCTATATTGGAGTATATAGCATAATACGTAATTATTGTATATTTTATCAGTTAAATAATATGTAAAGAGAATCCAATCAATAATGAAACCTATTGTGATATATTATTTTAGGTTAATAAATCTCTGCAATGATTTCTCTTGAGTATATAGGTAAATTGATAAAACAGGTACTCATCAACAAACCAAATAAAAAACGACCGGTAGGAAGGCCAAGACAACGGTGGTTGGACCGAATAAAAGTCGACCTGAAGAGATTAAGCAATGGAGCAAGTATTGCGGATGCAGAAGATCGAGAACTTTGGAGAACTTTAGTAGAAGCTGCGAAGCGCCTAAATGGCGCGTAAAGCAATAAAAAAAAAAAAAAAAAAATATAGGTAGGATGTATATGAGTTGTGTATTGGATGACATTTTCGATACTAACAGGTAAGTATGGGAATGTAATTTGAAATAAAAAGATTCGTAATGTTTGGTGGTTAGTTGGTACTGATTCTATTTTAAGATCAGACTGTAATGTGGAGTTTAATACAAATCAATAAGGTGAAGTAGTAAACATGCGGAAAGTGATCGACTGAAATGCTAGTATGGAACGAATTTTGAACGGTTTGGCATAGCCTCAAATTTGAATCGCATATGCCCTATATGGGATACAAAAGAGATTTGTATAATGTATATAATTAGTTTGGTGCAAATTGGGAGCTTTGATTTTAAAATTGAACGAAGTAGATGTAGTCTACTGTTAAAGGTTTTCCTTTTTAGTTTAAAGTAAAGGCCTCAAGTCAGTGTCTTTTATCAAAAGTGATTCCGAGATATGTAACATCAGAAGATAATACGATTTAAGTACTACCTTGAAAGAAAACAAGTGGAGGATCGGTCCTTTTTAACGTAAATGGTATGTATACAGTGGCACATTTAGACATTAAGTGCCCTGGAGCAACATTTTACTAGCGTCCCCCCTCCTCAAGAAATGTACATTTTATTGAGTATTTTTTTGTAAATAATAGGTATAAATATATTTAAAATAATTATCAACAAACTTCAACAAAAATTTATTATTATATCAATATACCAGATAAAATTGAAAATAGAAAAGATTTTAGTATTGTGTATTAGTAAACTATAATAATTTTCATGCCCCTAAAATTAAGCGCCCGGGGCATTTGCCCCAGTAGCTCCCTATTAAATACGCCACTGTATGTATACTGATTAGTCAGGATTTTTTTTTTAATTCACCACTTAGTTGCCCAGTTGTCAATTGAATTTAAGTGGATTTGCGGTAGTTTGATGTTTATCAGAATTATTTTTGCCATAAAGTATTGCAATGTCGTCTGCGTAGGTGGCCATGGTAGTTGCATGGTGGTGTTTGTAGTTATAGGTAAGTCAGCCGAACAAATATTAAACAAGTCGGAAGAGAAATCGCTGTCTAGGGTATACCAGCTTTTCACATTATTATAAAATATATGTATATAATAGTTTAATTTAAATACAAAAAGTGAATTTTTATTCTTAAACAAAGCATATGAGGATGAGTTTATGCCTTATATTGATAATTATACCCCCCTTAAAACAATTATCCTATTTTATAATATAATACTATAGCTATAGTGCTTAGTGCAGGTAACTCAGGTAAGTAAGTACTTACTCCCATGTTGTAGTCACCAATTCTAACGTAATAGAAGTCTTTATCCAAATCACGTACACAATGTGCCGCTGTCAATACGTGGTACTTGGAAATAATTACCGCTCCGCAAACGTGTTCCGTTTGACCGGCCGGTGTCCTCGATCTAATACTAGCCTATAAAACATGGTTTACCCGATGATTGAGAATAAGTAAACAAGAATGATTA
Organism: Melanaphis sacchari; assembly: GCF_002803265.2. Taxonomy (NCBI): domain Eukaryota; kingdom Metazoa; phylum Arthropoda; class Insecta; order Hemiptera; family Aphididae; genus Melanaphis; species Melanaphis sacchari. Next base: position 104,419 of record NW_020271429.1, on the reverse strand, counting down.
TAAAATTACGGGTTATACGCAATCCAAGCCAAATATTTTGAAAGGTTTATTAAATATAAATTCCCGTATTTTACTTTTTACTTCACTAGAAGGCATTTATATTAAATAATAAAATTATTTCAATCTACTAAAAACGATAAAGCAATAGTTACGAGATACCTAATATAATATACTATTGAATCCATAAAAAAGTAAACGATAACTTTATTTATAATAATTTTTGAAATTGTATTTGGTTCAAATTGTTTCGAAATCCGATACTTAATGGAATTGTTTAAGTTATATCTTTTATTGTGAATATTACAAAATTAAATTGTTGGCCATATTTAAAATAAATGATTATATTGAGGACCAACGTAACAATAAGAAGTACCAACGCAGATTTAACCAGAGTATATATTATTGTTATATAATCATGTAGGTAATGGCATGGATTAAATAATATTATTTTATTCAAAAACATATTTATTACATTATAATATGTATTAATTATTTATTATAATATACTGACCTGCCAAGGATGATCCCCTCTTTCGGTCACGAATCCTGACGCGATTCTCTGTTGTACCATATTCATAGACTTTGGCACTGTCACTAACCGTCTTCCACACTGATTGGACAGCAGTTCTTTCAAATTCTTTTTTTTGGGCAATGCACTTTTCGTTGTCGTTTCCTGTGTGTCGTTTGTCTTTGCGATTAATAATGAAATAAAAAAAAGAAAATTTTAGTGTAGTCTAAAATAAGCCTAAACACAAAGTAACAATAGAAATTAGAATATGTCACACAAGTATACGTCATAGATAGACTATAGGATGATTCTTTTAATTTCATACGTAGGTAACCTACCTGCTTTTTCCAAAACGGGATATTCTTTAGAGAATTGAAACTCATAAAAATTGAATTTTATATGAGTAGTGAATACTTAAAACATAATTTAACTAGTAAAAGTACCTTCTGTACTAACTAGTTAGTCGTAAGTTTATATAAATAAATATTTAAAGTTTATATTATGTGTTAGGTTAGTATAGAGATACCGAGTACCTATTTTGCAAAATGTTTGTCTATAAAGCTTCTCTGACCTCTTATAGTTTATTAAAACTTTAAACTTTTCAAGAAAATAAGAATTAATCTTTAATAAAAAGGATCGCCTTGTATATTTTGGCCCAACATTGTGACCACGGATAGATGCTAGAAAAATGAATACAAGGCTTTACAAATACACAAATATTTGAAAAATCATTCACTAAAATTGTTTTGGGCTAGGCGCTAGCAATACATAGATGTATTATGTAGGTATAACTATTTTTATTCAATCACGTAGTTATCCGTTCTATATTTCTATAGTCACTCTAATAGATAAGTACTGTGTAGGTAGGTGTATTTTTATTGACATAGTTTAATGGCAATTTTGTTTTTGTACAATAGATTCTTTAAAACCCATCATGCGATTATACGAATGGGTAACAGTGGCGGATATTTGAATACCTTTATGAACTATGTTACGTTGAATATTATTATAATATTATTTGAGTAATTTACGTAGATACTGTTTAAAGGATTTATTGTTGCATCGTTGTTTTTTTTTTTTTTTTATTATTGTTCGTAGTTAACATATTATTTTATTACAAATTAAATGGATGGATATTTAGTTGGTTTATTTTAGAATAGAAGGGTGCTAGTAATATTTAAAGTAAATTGGCTAGCATCCAAAGGTTATAACATGGTCCACGAAAGACGGGATGTGCCACATACATATGAGAGTAAGGCTATTGAAATTGTTGTAGGGCCGTAACTCTTCTTCCCTTTGATCACTTAATAGAATAAGTAGTTTCCTATAATTTAATCTATAATATTTGTATGTTTATGTTTACAACTAGGTAAGTATGTACCTATATAGATATTTGTTGGTATATAGCAGTGTCTGTCCATGTTGAAAGTTGTAATTTGTATCTACTAGAAAATATAAGCGGAAGTTTTTTATGTCCAGGTCTTGCCTTACGATACTTCCATCGTTCAGGATTTAAAATACCTTAATACTTCTTCAGCAATGTCTTTACAAAGCTAAATTTTAAATTTAATTACTTTTTTAGAATCCGAATGGCAAATAACAGACACGTCTTCGGTGTGTTTACAATTGTGTTGTCCCCATTTCTCATGTAAACAATGTTCCAAAGATGTTTCGTTGCCCACGCACCGCAATTGATCTAACCAGATCAATCCATTTCCGGGACCAAAAGCTGCTTCTTTTTTAAACTAAATATATTTTACACAGAAGAAAAATAAAAATAATATATCCTGCACAACCTTAAAAAGTATAAATTAATTTAAATTTAACGCTCACTTCTGCTGTTCCCTTAAAACCTAGACCGTTACAAATGACCAATGCTTCGTTGGTACCAAAATCATCATCACACACAGTTCCCCATACACCAAACTGACGTACTTCGACCCTGCCTTCCATACCTGCTCGACGTTCGTTACCACCGACTAAACGTATCTCTAAAGGCGACTGCACCATAGAAAATTAATATTAAAGTAGGTTAGATTAGATGAAAAGTACAAACATTTTAGTGGAAGTAGATAAGAAGAAAAAAATAAAGGAATTGAAAGTCGAAAGTTGAAATTCAACACATTTGTTTACAAACATGTAAACAAATTTCTTTTTTTTTTTTAGATAGTTAAAATTCCACATTAAAATGCTGGCATTAATAATTATTAAACTCTGTCAATTCAAACGCCAGCGTTTTAACTTGGTTTTTTTTATTAACATACAAATAAAAAACACAAAATAAATAATTTATATTTTAAGAATGTTGAAAATTCTCTATTCTAGAGTATTCTCCAATTGAATTATTCAAGTTCTAATCTATATATCACATTCAATTATTGTATAATTTTTATGTGTAACAGATTGTAAAAATAAAAATATTTGATTAAAAATTAATACATAAAAATAGTTTTAAACAAATACATTAAACTCTGGCATATGAATTAACATAATATAATATTATTATAATGATTAATAATAGCTACAAATACTAATGCACAAAATTATCCTTTTTTCTTAGGAGCTATTTTCTGAATAAATTTTTTTGGAGCCTTAGTTGTTGTACTAGTTGTTGGAATTATCGGTGTAGTAGCCTTAGTAGTAGTGACACTCACATTACAACGTTCTGGAGTTTCGTCCGAACCGTCAGCACAATCTGTATATGAATCACATAAGAAACGTACTGGAACACATTCTCCAGAATTACACTCAAATTCATCGTTTGAACAAGCTTTCCCACCAGCAACTCTACACACCACACCAGCTGACTATAAAACAGTAAAAAAAATTAATATCAGTATAATAAATAGAACAATAAAAACACATTTGGTATTTTAAAAGCTACCTCTTGAGCATTGCAATCATGAACTCCCCACTCTTTAAATTTACAAGAGTATAATGAATTTTCAGTTCCGTTACAATCTAGATCATCCAATACAAATCTTGTTTTGTTAGGCACTCCGTAGAAGGAATTTGGTTTTACAGCAATAGAATTTAGAAAACCAAGTTCTCGACAGATGACATTAGCTTCTCGTAAATCAAATTTATCATCACATATAACTCCCCATTCACCTAAGACTATAACAATAAATAAGTATTTAATAGGATAAAACTACTCCCATAACTTTTTATTCTTATAATACTTTTGACTTCAACACGTCCTTCATTAGTGGTATTTCCACCCATCAGTCTAATCTCATATCCCATCATATCTTTAGTACATTTAGTTTCATCGCTACGATCTCCACAATCATTATGTCCATCACATTCCTGAAAAAATGTGTAAATAACCATTATTATTTACAGGTTTTTGTCATATCTTAAAAGTTATAAATAAAAAATAAAATGTACTTTTGATTTATCAACACAATTTCCATTTTCACAAATAAATTTTCCTATACAAAGAGCTTTATCGGTTTCATAATAATCCCAATCTTTATCAGATTCTAAAATTGTTGAAGTATCACCTTTTGTTCTTTCGTTTAATATACAAGTTTGATCGTTTTTACTAAAAATAACACAATATTAATGAATAAAAAATTATTCAACTAGTATATGATTAAATAATTTGATCTTACTTATGAGAAAATGATTGACAAACAAAACCATCTGCTTGCATGCAACGGTTAGCACAAGTGTTAACAGTAGTGTGAAGCCATTTTTCAGCTTCATGATTTGTTAATCGAGCTTCTGGAGTTTTAATAAAATTGTCCATAACATTAGAACAATTTTTTTCATCCATACCGTTACTACAGTCCTAATAATTAAAAATAAAATAATATTATAATTACTTGAAAAATACTTTCAATTAAATAAAACACACAAACATAATATTTCACCCACTTTGACTAGAAGATATAATGTAGATTACATTCATTATTTAAATTGTAGAGACATTTAAGAAAAATGATTTTTAAGTAAATAATTTAAAAAGAAATAATACATTTCTAATCACCCTAAATTGTATTTATATTTTAATAAATAACTATTATTAAATTTAACATGTTAATTTAATCAACTTACTGCTTGATTATCACAAACCCAGGCTTGAGTTATACATTCATTGGGTTGACATTCAAAAAATCCTGCATCACATTTTGGTTCTTCAATCATTCGACTAACTAAAATTTAAAACATTAATTAATTGAAAATATTTTAAATAATTTAAAACTATTTTCTATGCAACCTTTTGGTGATTTAGTGGCAGCATTACAAACAGGTATATCACAAAATTCACTTCGCACTATTCCATTTGATGTTTGTACATAACACCATGGCAGTAAATCAGTACCATCAGGGTTTCTACATTTGTTATGTTTGATTAATTGTGATCTTCGAGTTTTTTCTGATACTCTGTACTTCATAGCCACTAAAACTTGCTGATCTTCCCAGAATAAACAGGCATTACCAGAGGAAGTCGTGTTTGCAGAACCAATGTAATCTGAACCGGCCCCATTCACACAACCTAGCAAATTTCATTTGTCAAATGAATATTATTTATATTAATAAGAATATTATTATGTCATACAATAAATTATTTAATGAATTAAATCTTTAGTAAAAAAAAAACCTTACCAATGTCATCAACATCTCGTTCACAAACATAAGGCAGTCTATCAGTCTTTGTTCCACAATCGATGGCTTCCCAATAATAGTATTCAGAGTCACATAATTTTGTGCTGTTTGGATTTGAAGGACAAGGGAATGATTTTTGTAATACAATACATAGTGCACGGTTTGTTTTTATATTGGGCGAAAGAACTTTTTTGAATTCCCAACCTAAAAGCAAAATATATAATTAGTATTGCATATTAAACTAAATAATATTTTAATCATGTTATTACCTGGCCACCAATTTTGGTACACAAATGGATTTTCAGTGCCTTCCCAAATCCATATAGGACTTCCTAATAATGATACACCAACTCCTGATGTCAGAATAGGACTTTCTGTTTTCTGTCTAGACAACCATTCAGATATGAAATCATTTTCTTTCTAAAATAAGTGAAATAGTCTGCTATAATAATAGACTAGTTGATAATAGATATGTATTTATGCTATATATTGAATATTAACAGTAAATACATTTTGATTGAACTTAGTAAGTATGAAAAGAGTTTAAATTTAATAAAAATATGTAATTTTTTCAAGTTAATGTCTACTTTTTATCTAAAATATTTTGAAATATTTACTTGTGAGCTAATATCTAAAAGTTTTCCTCCTCGTTTAAGACAGTGTTCCAATGCTTCAGCTTTACTATAGCCAATGTCTTGAGCTTTACTTTCTTTTTCAGGTACAGGAATAAATAATTTATAACATTTTCCATCATACGACACCTCTTCTGGTTGACATTCAGAGCCAGAATTCGATCGACATTTTACCCAGACAGCATCTCTTTCAACATTACAAGTTTTATCTATTAAAATGAAAAATAAAGCAATAGATTAATATACGAGTAATTTAAATATTTTATGTTCTATTTAATTTTAATTAGTTGTTTATGTTTACATATAACTAATATAATGTGTTTAAAATTAAAATTTTTTAACTATTTTAGAATAGAATGATCATGACATTTGGATATGATTTGTGGAATTTATAACGCCTACCACCTAAGACATCACTCTGACCATTCAAAATTAAAAAATGAGTATAAACAAAGAACATGATATATTAATTTATAAATTTAAGAATTATTTTGTTATTAGGTATAATATGAAAAAATCTTTTTCTATAAATAAAAATTAACTAAATACCACCTACTATATATTTATATCTAATAAGTTATTGATAGGAGCAATGTATAAATAAATTATAGTAAAAGTTGTACATTTTGATCAATGGATATTGTTGATGATAATAATAATATAGATATTATATATTAAGTAGTATCATAGTAGAGATCGCTAATTAGTGTTTTTAAGTCACTTTTAGATTCAGGAAGATTTTAGGAGCTACCAAAATATAATGTACATGTTTATTCAAAATAAAAAGCAAAATCAGAAAATCAAATAAAAATTATTAAAAACCGCTTCAATTCACTATAAAAAAATTAAAAATACACTTCTTATTTGTAGACCTGAAAAGGTTTGTTTATATGCTACAAAAGAAATGCAGTCTACTATTGTATAACCTCTATGTTATAATATACCTAGTAATATAGTTAATTAATTATTATTTTAGACTTGAACTATGATATAATAAATAGATTATACTTGGTAGGGCAGTAAGAATAATTTAGTATATTTTTACTTTCTTTAAAATGTGCATAATAAGAGCTTTTATATACTTAATGCTTATGAATGTATGATTTTTTTATTTAATAAAAAAATAATTGCTTTATATATTAAATTAATAGTATTTGGTTCTTTTATAGTACTCATATCAAACTTACCATTTTGGAGTTTACAATTATGAAATGCACTTTCTTGGCCATTACATGTTACTTTGGTAACACCTATATTTCTTAATAATTTAGTAGGATTATCAGTAGTCACAGTTAAACCTTGCCATGTCTGTTCTGCTCCTCTAATTAAAATAAATAATAAATTACCATATTAATTATTAATTATTTTTAAGAAAAATTGTGTGATTTTATGAAAATATTTTATATTAAATTAAGTTTACTAATGTTCTAAAAATGTACTGTTAAATTATTGTTTAAAAAATCATGATTAGTAAATATAAAATACCTCTTAAATCCAAGTTGTTTACAAACAATATCTGCTTTATCGATTGTCCACGAGTTGAGTTCATCACAAACTACACCCCATTTAAAAGGCTTTTCTTGGATTTGTAAAAATCCTTCAGAACTTTTTGGACCACCACGTAACCGTATTGTCTGAGTACTATTTGGTTTCAAATCAATTCTCACTGCTATGTTGTTGCTTATAATTTTAGGAGGTGTATAGATTATAGAAGAGTTTTGTAAAAAGTTATCTGATAAATCAATAGATGTAGGGTTCCTTAAGATTTTCGACTGTTTATTTTCAATTGGCAAAGTTTCTAACACTGCTTGATTATGATTTTCTAAAGGTTCAGTTTCAGTAACTAGATCACTATTACTAGTTTCTTGATCAAACTCTCGTCTTGCATCAATAAGTGGAGTATAATCCTCTTGTATCTGTAGTGGTGTAGTATACATAATATCATCATATTCTACTGTAGCTGATGTAGTGCTTACATATTGATTGCATTGTACATTAAATGGGTGATCACAGACAGATATAGCTGGGTTAAATAATGTTCCAGGACCACAATCCATTTCAAATGTTCTACCATTTGCACAACTCAGAAATTTGGAACATTCTGTAGGATGTGGTTTAATACCATTAAAGCCATTTGGACATTTAGAATTGGTAGCTGATGGGTATATTGGAGATTCTTGTGAAGGAGATTGAATATTATCTATATAGCTAGGATTTTGAATTTTACCAGAATTTTCTTTTTGTTTCGGGTATTGTAAACTATTGTAATTAATTGGTATTTTTTTACCAGAAGAATCTCTGGTAAAAATCAATTCTGTGTTTAGTTTTGACTGTTCTATATTATCAATAGGCTTGGAAATATTTGAAACAACTATTTTAAATTGTTTATTTGTTCTTGAGTCTCCATTAGTTTGTCTATCTTGTGGTGTTGGATTCAAATATTTTTGTTGTCCAGGTTCATTAACTTTAGGGTGAGCTAAATAATCAGGTGAAGATTTTGAGTTATAATCTTGACCATTTGGTATAGAAGATTGTTGCCCATAATTTATGTTGGTTTGACTTGCATAACTTGATGAATCATAATTATTTGGAAAACTAATTGGTTTATTATGTTCTATTTGTTGTTTATTATTTAGATCAAAAGTCGTTGCTGGTTTATTGAATTGATTATTAGGTGTTTGAAATTCTTCATATTCTGATTCTTCATTTGTATTAGGATAAGAACTTAGACTAGAACCTTGTTTCACTTTAAGTTGTCCTCGAATCCAAGAATTTGGATTAACATTAGAAGGATTTGATGAAATTGGTTTTTGATTTCCATTATAACCATTTTGAGAATAAGGAGGTTGATAAGGGGATGGGAATCGTATCTTATTTTTTTGTTGATTAATTTGTTCTTGTTCAGATAAATAAGTATTTTGGGTTTCTTGAACATTACCATAATTATTGGGTATCTCATAGTTATTTTGTTCTGGTAAAAATTGATGGCCTTCAACAATTGACTGACCATTTGATAATGGTATAGTTTCTTGTTCTGGATTCATATATTCATTGGGATTGGTCCTTGATGGATTTTTATTAAAATTTTGTTGAATAGGTTCTTGATAATTGGGATTTCTATTAACTGGCTCAAATTTTGGTGGATTTTGAAAATAATATTGCCTATTAGGAGATTGCTGTTGAATTTGTCCTGGATAATTTGTGTTTCTAACAGCCGGTTCTGATCTTGGAGGAAGTTTTGTTACAAATTCTTGTTTTCCAAGTATATTTTGTTCATTTGGATATAACTGCTGCGACTGTATTTCAGTATTTTGCTGAGTATATCCATTGACTACAAAACTAGATCCATAAAGTGGCTTAGACTCTCCAGTTTGTAACCCATAATCTGTGGTCACAGCTGAACCAAAGTGTTGTGAAGTATCTGTGTTAACATTTTGACCTTCAACGATGAATTGTGTTCCAACTAATGGATTAGTCGATTGAGGCTGATATTGATTAGCCGATTGAGGCTGATATTGATTAGTCGATTGAGGCTGATATTGATTAGTCAACTGAGGCTGATATTGATTAGTCGATTGAGGCTGATATTGACTAGTTGAATGAGGTTGATATTGATTAGTTGAATGAGGTTGATATTGATTAGTTGATTGGGGTTGATATTTATTATTTAATGAAGGTTGATATTGATTAGTTGATTGAGGTTGGTACTCATTGGTGTTGCTAATAAATAATTGGTTTTGATTAGAAGTCTCGGCGTTTAAATCAAAATTCTGACTAGGATTTCTATTTATGAATGATGAATCAATCTTTGATGGATTTCCATCAAGACATTGCACTTTAGCAGGGAAATCACATTCTAAACTGTTGGGGTTGAATAAAGTTCCTGGTCCACATGACTGGACATAACCACGGCCTTTAAAGCAATTTAAAAATTTTTGACAATCTGATTGAATAGGGAATAAGCCAGTTGTTTTAGAAGGACAATTTTTTCCATCTGATGATATAACTGCATTATTCTACAATAGTAAATGTAATAATAAAATAAATAAATCTACTTTGTTGAATGAAATAGTAATTTATAAAATTCTTACCTCATTGTTTATGTCTTGGGGACTTTGTATCTGTTGTTTATAAATTGAAGAAGCAATAGGTTTGGTTTCAAATTTATTGTTTTCTCTGAGACCTCCATTTTTTACTCCAGTATTAGCATTTCCATTGAATGCATTCCAGTTCAAATGCTCCTCAGTAAGTGATGGTCTAGTCGCTGCATTTGTGTAGCGAATAGTCTAACAATCCAATTTATAAAAATTGATCAATATAAATTTACTTCTTTATTTATATAAAAAGTACTTACATACAATGCTTCATTATGAAAAAAAAGTAAAATTACAAAAATGGTGCAACTCTTCATGTTGATGCGCACATTTAAACTGAAAATATTATCATTTTACTTGGATTTTCTAACACTTATCTAGGTCCAAGAGATCAAAGGTCGAAAAAACATTTACAGAAAAACAAGGCTATTTTATAGGCTTATCTGTATACAACACAAGTAAAATGGACCTTGCCAATATATCCGGTTAGATAACCCTTTCTTGATCCACAAACAATAGAAAATATGTATTTACATTTTAAAAATAATACTTGTTACTTACTAATAAATAATAACTTTATTTCCAGAAAATAATTACAATAAAAACAATCAAGAAATTCTCAACTTAGATTTAGTTTTATTTAATATATATTTGTATGGATGTTCATTATTGTAAGGTGTTTTTGGTATTCCAAAACATTTACGTACTTGTGGAGACAATAAGAATAAATTTTGAGAAAGACCATAAATACTGGATGCAGTCCAATATAAGCTTACACCCTAAAAAAAAAAAAAAAATAATAATGTATGTTGATCATAAATTTAAATAAATAATTTTTTTAAACAAAATATTCATACTGATGGCAAAAAGCATGAAAGTGGCATCATGATAATAGTGAGACCTCGAAAGACATTTGTAATGATTTTTTGACTACGTGTTGGTTCTTTGTTTCGAGATTGTGTTTGGACCTAAAAATATATAAACAAGATTTGTGAAGTTAAACAAATACATTTTTTTTCTTATAAAAATATAAGCAAACAGTACTAAATAATTAATTAAAATTAAATCACCTCAATAATTAAAAGATTTGATAGACACATAATTATAGGTAAACACATAGTTGGGTCTATGGCAGTTAAGTTTGTAAACCACAAAATTCCACCTTCAGTTAGTTCATAAAACCTAACAACAGCTTTAAAAAATTAATAACTCATATTAAAAACATGAAATATGACATAGTATTAGGTAAATTAATAAATATTACCATCATCACTTGGTGGTAACATCAATGTAAGATTACGGGTTGCTATCGACATACAAATCCATAATGGTAATTGTACCCAAACTACAATTGTAGACTTTGCAGGATGACAGTTTTCTTTAACTATCAATTCATTCCAATATTTTTTCACCTACATTAAATAATAACCAAAATATAGATAAATATATATTAGACATCAAAATATTGTTTATTAATTAAATGAGATATTGTATTCTAATAGTAACGATGCAAACAGTTCTAAAAAACAATAATAAGATAGTTATGTATATACTTACAGCTTTGTTATAAACACGTTTAGCTTTATTTTCCGGCCATTTATTCAATTTTAATGACTTAAGTACTTCTTTTTGTATTTCTTTTACTGTTGATTGAAATTCAATAGAAAGATTTTCCAATTTTGAATTATTATAATGCTGAAATAAAAAATAAAAATTTTTTTAGTATCAACTTAATTATAAAATATATTTCAATTTAAATATTTTTATACATTTACACAAAGCAGATATTAGTGATACAAATAGTAAAATATTATTGAAAAATTGAGTCATAGAAATAATAGATTATCACATAATTTCAACTATCAATTTTTTTATAAATACAAACTTAGTATAAAAATGTATTTTATAATATTCAACTTTGTTTATAAATGTTTTTATTTTTATTTTTTAGGAATAAGACATCACAAATAGAATTTTACCTACTTGATATACTGTCAGTGGTAGAGTAATCACTAATCTCAGAGTTACGGCGCTGAGCATTATAGTAGCCCACCAAGGTGTACCAGTAAATTCATGAAATGAAATTATAAATTGTTGGGCATAAGCTACAGGTGTACTGTTTGACAATGCCATAAACCATGAAGGAAACGTAATTGAGGAAACAGACGTAACACTTCTATTCAATGAACTCAGAGAATGATTGTTTTTTTTAGTATAAAGTGATGAACATGGATTTGGTCTTTTCATATAATAGCTCAAATGACGACAGTCGATGAATTTTTTTAGATTTGTTTGGCGAGTGCATAAGGTCTGTAAAATCATTTTATGGCTTGCGGTTTTTAAATTACATGAATATGCAATTATTAAAAATAAATTAAATGTTTTAAAACTCTAATAACATAATACAATACAGTCTATAAAATGGTAATATGATATATGATATTATGATCGAATAGACTTTTATTTAGCGATTTATTTACTTTGAGATATAAAAATAATAATTTAAAACAATCATAAACAATAATCTAAATTCAAACCCTATGTAGTTTTATTTTTATGTATGAATTTCTAAACAGCATACAGCACTGATATTACCGAACAATTCTATAATTATGAAGTGATAAATGATAATATTGTTGTTATTATCTTTAGAATACACACAGAAAAAAATTATTCTGTGGTATATAATCCAAGTTATTATCACAGGATATTTGATATTCAGATAAATTATCATTATAACCTCAAACATCTATGTTCTCGTTTCCCTTACCTAAATAGTATTTTCGTAGTTAAGATAATCCTTTAATCTTTCACCCCATTTATGGAATAAGTAGTATTAATTTACTTTAAACAATTTACAGCTTACTGCTTATAGAACTTGAAAAAAAGAAAGAAATCAACAATGCAGGTAAATAAAATATATCTTTTTTATTTTCAATAAATCAATGATATTATTAATTAAACAATTTATATTACCTATTTATAATTTCAGAACCCAAATGAAGACACTGAATGGAACGATATATTGCGTTCTAAAGGAATACTTCCACCTAAAAAAGAAAAAGAAATTACAGAAGAAGATGTCATCAATCTTGTAGAACAGACAGTCCGTGAAAAACAAAATGGTAAGATTCTTTAATTTTTATTTCCTATGTAGATTTTTTAGATTATTTATTATTAGATTTTAAATCATTATTTGTTTATGATAATTTATTTTATTTAAATTATATTATTTTTATAATAACTAAATTAATAGTTTTCAGTAAACATCAGTTATTCGGAATATCATGTACAAGGATTTTAACTATTTATTTTATTTAATATATAATATGTATTTTATTTTCACGTATTTCAGCTTTAAATTTAATCTTGTAACTTTAAAATTTTAAACGTCAACAATAGCTTTTAAATTAAACAATATTTAGTATCATTTATGGGTCAATGCGACTCCAGTCCTTTTATGTAGTAGAAGTCCATTGCCTATTAATATTAAAATACATTTAAATTTTGTTTATCAATAATTATGAAATAAATATTTTTTTGTCAAGGAGAAAAAAAGGATATGGTTGATATGTCATTGGATGAATTGGATGAACTAGAAGATGATGAAGATGAACGAATACTAGAAGATTATCGTAGACGTAGAATAGCTGAATTAAAAGAACAAGCACGAAAAGATGTTTTTGGTGAAGTGATAGAAATAAGTGGTCAAGATTTTGTGAATCAAATTAATAAAGCAGGACCTGGAATTTGGGTAGTTTTATTGTTACACAAACAAGGGTAATGCTTTTAATTATTTAAAATATTTTTTTATAGTTATGGTAACTATTTTTCCTTTTGACAGAATTCCAATTTGTGCATTATTGACTGAATATTTAAATCATTTAGCAAGAAAATTTCCTGCTACAAAATTTGTCAAAAGTATTTCAACAACTTGCATCCCAAATTATCCAGATAGTAATTTGCCTACTATTTTCATATATTATGAAGGTGACCTAAAACAGCAATTTGCTGGACCAAGATTATTTTCATTAACAACAACTCAAGATGGTAAGTGTTAAATTTTTATTAATACTGGGTTTTTTGAGTTTAAATTAGTGGTTTAAAAACCATGTTATGATAAAAGTAGATACGTAATTAATTAATTGTAATAATAATTAATAATGCACTATCTAAATACTTTATAATAGATACATGTACATTTTATCTAAGAGATTAAATGCATAGGCTTTTATATTTGAGAATTAAAGGTCATGCATAATAGAACTTATAAGTCTTTTTATATGGGCTAAATCAAAACAATTTGGGAGACTTATCTGGTATGATATACTTATGTAAGCAAGCTGAATACTACTTATACTTTGACTAATATTCAGCTATATTGAAAAAATCAATCTATCTTAAATTTATATGACTCATTTAATGATGTCATCAAATTGACCATTAAATAGTTAGAAATATATGTTGTCATTAAAACATAAACTATTAAATAGGTACTTAACATTTATGCATATTTATATGTGTTTAATATGCATATTATGTTAAGAGGACCAAGGGCGTATTTTAAAAATTTTTCAAGGAGAGGGGTTCAATATTTTTACTAACATACATTTTAAGTTGATGTCAATGTATATATACATAAATATTAAGCAATACTTTTTTATTAAATTCATTAAAAAAAATTTTTTTTTTTGAGGGGGTTGAACATCTCTCCCATCTATGCATGCCTCTGAAGAGGACGCTACAGTTGCATTTGTTTTCTTCACCTTAAAAATAGACAACTTCGAAAAATTGTTTTCAGTAGAACTTATTGTATGTCATTTAATATTAGAGTAAATTTGACCTATTTTCAAATTTGAAGATTAAAAACATTATCTATGTCTTAAGTGTTGGCTTTTCTCAATATTCTAATTTTTAAGCAAGATATGAGTATTTTTAACTTACAATATTTATAATAGTCATATTTTATATTATGCTGTATACCTAGGTAATATTATATTTTTTTAACATGATTTTTGTTAATTTTAGAGTTTGAGTGGATGTTGGGTCAAACTGGTGCTGTAAAAACAAAATTGAAAGAAAATCCTAGACCAAAGACTAGAGATGTATTATTTGACAATTTACTCACTAATATGTGAAGAAAAATTGCTCATTATGTTCTTAAGTTATATTTATATTTTTCTTCCTTACTGTTTTACGTTTGTCAATTTTTTTATAACTAATCATCATGTGTTTGTTTTTTTTTTTTTTTTATGTTTTTTTTCAACAAAATATAAAATATAGACATATTAAAGTAAAATATAACAATATTTTTTTTTATTTTGAACACACACATACAATAATATATTTAATTGCTTAGTAGTCTTAAACATTATAACAAATCTCATTTAGTCATATTTTTTTTTTTTTTTGCTTCTAAGAAATAAATTATTTTTATTGAATAATAGTATCTACATTATTTGTTTTCTATTGCTACTGAAAGAATCAAAATTATTATTTGTACTACTTATTTATACTGGTTTTATTTTTTTCAAAAAATATTTTCAGATTTTATTTAATGTTATACACAAATTAACTGATATTAAATTAAAAATATGTATGACAAAAAGACTTACAATTTTTATCATATAATAATAATTCCATAAGCCATGATAATATTGTTCTTGCACAGAGTATTGAAATGTACTTAATTTTGTAACACATATTTAAAATATAGTCAAACTACTTTATGGATATGTTATATTTTATGATGTTGCAATGAATTAATTTCAATAAAAATTTTTTTTCTAGTACCTTATTTTTAATTAGTAATTTATGAGGTAACTACCTAAAGAAATATTCTCTTTAAAAAGTATATTGTTGTACAATATCATCAATTCAACTACTTTAATATTTATTAATTTAGTTTTTTTTTTTTATATATATACATAGGTAAAGTAATGTAAAGTTTAGTAAAATATAATATTGACAACTGAAATGATATATTATTCCATCAAAATTTGAATGTAAAAACATTCATTTACTATATTTTATTTACTATGAAGAAATACATTTTTTTTCAATTCTAAAGAAGAGCTAGTTCTTCTCTTAGTTTTGCAACTGGTTTTTGAATCTATGTTTTATTTCTTATTATTAATGATAATAATACGTCCTACAATAACTCAAAAATACTGGAATAATAATGTAACAATTACAACATAATTGAGGATAATAAAATTTGGTGTAAAAGCAATAAAAGGCACCTACAAATATTTAACACTTATCAAACACATCACATTTTATGTACATTAATGTAAGAACTAAGAACCAAACTTATTATTTTATTCAATAAACGTAATAATAATAATAATAATAATTAAATCTTGTTATGCGAGTTGTGGCTGATATGTTATGTATTTATAGGCGATTATGAATGGTTAGGTTCGGCTGGCAAGTAACGTTGAAATGCTAATTGGTTTCATACATTGATTGCAATTTTATGGACGTAGTTCCTATCAACCTACTAATTCTGTGCACTCGATAATGTTTTAGAAAAATATTTATGCAGAGGTCAGTGGTTACGAAGATATATTTTGATATTTAACGACTGCACTAATTATAGCAATAACGCTTCTACTTCTATTTGTAATTTAATTGGATAATACCGAAGTAATAGGGGTTTTTTTATATCGCAATTTGGCTTTTATCCTTAAACATCAATAATCATCTACTAAATGAAAGAATTTAATTTGCACATAGCGCAGCATAAAAAAAGAATACCTAACATTTATTAAATAGGACAGCGCATAAACAATTGCCAGTTAATCATTAAGTAAGTACTATTTAGTAGGTATACTCTATTATGTATCAACAGCGGAAAAAAAATTAATTAATAAAATTCCTTAGTTATATTGTTGTTATGTGTACTTCACGTCATTATCAATAAATCGATACGCAGATCATTTTACTACGGCGTGTTAAGTAGGCAATTTTCAGACTATTATTGTAGCTTAATGCTCACAAATCATAATTCATAATATATTAAAACATTATATAAAAAAGCCAAGCGCTATCAATAACAAATAAACAAAATAATGTGTTAGATGTATAAGTCAACTAAAACTAATCCAACTTATGATTTACCTCAGAACAGCTAAGGTTGAATTTAAAAATCACGTCATTTTTCATGTGTTAATCTATGAATATTAATTATTATAAATTATAATAATCAACAAATTAACTAGTTATTAGAAAAAAATTTAATTTTTTTTAAACTTTTTTATTTAACTAGTTTGTATATCTAATTAGTTTTGCAGTATCTATATAATATTCACAAAAATAATAACTCAGGTGACAAAATTTAAGACGCTAAAATTATATGACTATGTAGCCTTTTTTATGAAACACAATCTTTTTACTATTTTAATTTTATTATACATTAAAATTCAAGAATACTTTAAAGTACTAAAATTACAATTAATGACACAAAAATATTGCAAATATGTTATTGGTTCATATGAGGTGTATAATGTATATTATTAAACATGTAGTGATATGTATATTAATTCTATTCTATGTATCTAAGTTTTGAGTTTTGTGTAATCATTGTTTACTATTAGAAATGTTCATTTGGTATAAACGATTAGTAACTACGATATCACCAAAATGAGGTTTACCTTATAGTAGTGAACTATTGGACTAAGTTATAAGTAAATATTTTTTATTATTTCATATTTTCATAGGTACGTATTTATAATATTTTATTAATATTGTATAATATATTTGATTTTTAATGGTTTCAAACATTAATTTCTGTATACTTATGCAGTTTTAAGTAAAAATAATCTAATAGACTATAATTTGTGTTATGTTCTTGGTTATATATATATATATTTACGCTTTATATGATCCTCTTATTAATCAAAAAAGTAGATTACTTAACCATTTTTTAAATAAATTAAGTTAGGTAATATTTTTTTTTTTACTTTAGATCTAATGAATTAAACGTATTATTTTTTAACTATTAACTTCCGATATTGTGTTTACTTAATTTAACTTAAGCTAAGTATTTTTGATTGTACGCCTTTGATAATAATATTATGCTTGGGTAGATACTAAAGTCGCGTTCAGCCCTACATTTGTTTAGCCAGTAACTGACAGCTAGAGTTTCAATACTATCTTCCAGTCCACTATAATTATTGAGTGATTATGTACTTGTGCGAACCAAGTGTAATTCAATTTTTGTATCGATATTTTATTCTTCGGTAAAATAATTTATTTTAAAATATGTTAACGCTAAAAATATTATTATCTATTTTGGTTCTATAAGGTTATATGGTACAATTAATGTAGATATTAGATTAGATAAAAATTATATAAATTTATAATATATTAATATATATCGGCATATCAAAATAATATACTATTATATTACAGTTTTTTTTTTTTTTTTTTAAATATTTTTATTGCTACTTATATATAAAATTACTAAAAAAATAATAAGAATTTTTCGTTTAGACGATTTATCCACAAACCGTAGATAATTCGATTAGATTTTTTTTAACAAACGGTGTACTATATCTATTGCTATGACTAAATGAATAATAAAATTAGTTATACTTATATACATCATTATTTTTCAAAAATTATCTAGAACCATTGATTATAGAATAGTCTATTCTATAATCAATGCTAGAACTAACGGAAGGCATTTTATTTTTTATGTAATAAGTTTTGAATGAATTAGTAGGCGTAAAGTTAACGGATTTTTCAATGAATGTGTAGACATAAAATGTGTATATTGCCTAGACATTATCGTGTTAACCGATTTCGATGGACATTTTGACAAAATTATACATTGTTTGAACTTTACTATAGATTCTATAGAATTTCCCTGTATTGATCGAGGTAAAATACCTTAGTGATTAAAATGGTTTTATGTTATAATTACATATAAATAATAAAACCTAGGTTTATAGTTAAATCCTAAAACTAATAATACACTAGTTTGATTCTAATACATATTTTGATCATAGTTATAAACACAGAAGATAAAACGATTATTTTTATTATACAAAAATAATGTCTGCAGGGTAGTGTGGTCCATAGTATATATAAAAGGACAAAAAAAAAAAAAATTAAAGTTACTCCTTTCAGATCGATTTCATTATTAAAAAAACAAGCGAAAAAAAATTTCAAACGAACTTATTAACCCATGCCACAAAAGCTGTTTAGTTTTAACATTAGAAACATATGAGTATTGGAAATCATTAATTTTCTTAATGTAATAAATTATAACTCCCGAAAAAAAAAAATTGTGGAGATATTAATTAAAGAATTTAATTATGATAATAATTGTAACTTATAAATTCTTTTTAATAAATTGAATTTTTTTTAAATATTTGAGTTTAAATATTAAAAATAGTAAATGTACAATAGTTTTTGGTCGCACCAATAGATAAATAATAATTATATTTTACACCATATGATGTAATATTCTGTGGTACAAGAAATTATTATAGAACCATTATGAAGATACTTTTTAATTTTTACTACAATGTCGTATATTATACCTTTAACTCATTATACATGTTATTAAATTTAACAACATCTATAACATCATAGTTGGTCAATTCAGATTGCCATTTATTATTTTATTATTTAATACCCTTATGTATGTTTTGTAATATCGAGAAACCGCACTATCAGCTAATAACTTTTAAACAACAAACCTATGTTTTTAATTGTGTAATCCGTAATTGAATTTTTTATAAATAATAGTTATTTTTATTAAATTTACGTAAGTGTATAATAGATTTGGTATAAAAAAACGTAAATATATAGATTTATAAATTTTAAACAAATATTAATTACGTTTTGTGATTAACTAAGTAAACTATACAGTATACACACTATTTATTTTTAATTTTTATTTAATCGTTTTCTGAAAGATTCAGTCAAATTTCTATGAAATTTCATCAAACATTGATCAGCTACAACATTTAAATCTAAACAAACGTCATTATAGATTTCATTAAAGATTTATAAATTATAATATACAATTAATCGATATGGATTCAGTTGTTTTCTAGAGTAGTAGCCATAGGCACAATATAGGTATTATTATGTTCCATAATTATGCACAAAATATATTACAACTGAAAAAAATCAATATTAAATACTATGAATATTTGGAAGTGAAAACTACTCCCTATAGTTTTAAGTAATATTCACAGTAATTAATTACATTTTATTAAAACAAATATATTTATTTTAAATATAATGTGGTATAGGTAGAATTTAAAAACGTTAAGTGATTATACTAAAAAATATTTTACTAAATATTTATAAGGTTGATGGTTTTCCTTCTGCTAATTGTGCCAGCATTCAGTGCTTCTATAGCTGTATAAATAGAGTGTGATCGAAATGGTTGACAAATATAATTAACTGACTATATATAATAACTTTTGTATTTATAAATATATCATTAAAAAAAAAAAAAATCATATTATAATATCTAAATTTTAAAAAAATTATAAGAATAAGAATTATTACGTAATTAGTTGCTCTGCATAATCTCACCCAGTTACATTTTTTGAAGTTGGTTATTATTATCCCATTGAGCGGTTCTAAAATGTTTTTTCTTCATCATCAATCAAGCAATACGAAAGTCGTTATTATCAACCTCGTCAACGTTTTATCTACCAAATCAAATTGATTTTTCTGTATGGATATGAAAGATGACTGTTGAAAAGTTAATAAGAAAATAAATATATATTATAACGAAACTACGAAACTGTATTAATAACATGATTATATGGCCAAACTTTTATTTTCGATAAAGGTAACCCGTGTAAGTATAATAATAATATAATAAACACTTATTAATTATTATTATTAAATATGAATACTATTATGTATTGTGTCTACTTCGTGATTTAAAATATTAACAAAATTATTAATATAATTGGTGTCATTGGTAATTATTGATAATTCATAATGATTCCTAAAAGGATTTTTATTTTATATGATTAAATCGCGTTTAAAATATTTTCTGATCAATTTACAAATATAAGCATAATTTAATATCATTTATTTATAAATAGGTACAGTAGAGCCTCCATAGTCCGGACTCCCGATAATCTGGTGAATGCGGTAATCCGGATGGCATAAATCCATTTGTTCGTAAATATATTTGTAGTTTTTTGAAAATTAAAAGTATTATTCAGAAAAAAAATACTGACTATACTTACTTAAGTTCTAATATTATAAATACTTTTTTTTTTGTAATTTATAATATTAAAATTATTTATTAATTTTGTAATTTAAGTGCAATAAATATAAAGGTGGTGGAATTAAAAATAAAAATCTTAGTTATTTGAGAAGGTAATTTGAATTCGTCTGAATTCATCCGGATTATCAAGTCTCTACTGTATATGGAATTTTATTTGTGTTTGAAAGAAAACCGATAAATATATATTTAATAGAAACACTTGGATTATTAATACATATTAGTCATACGATTCATAGATATTTTTTCTATAAATAGAATTAAATTATAATCATTTTCCACTTCTTTTAGATTATAGTGTTAAAAGAATGATAAAAGCCTATTCGAGGCAATAATAATAAATTAATGGCACGTAAGAGAGTCATACTTATTTCGTATATTATGTAAACGCCAAATAATTCACTATATGAAGAATATTAATTAGCTAAGTTTCATTAACATTTAAGAATAACATAATAGTTAATATAATATTTATTATCTATTTAATTATAGCACTATTTTGTACACAATAAAAGTTTTACAAACATGTAAATAAATAAAAAAAAAAAAAATTAAAAAAAAATATTCTCGACGATAAAAATTAAATAGTACTGACATGGAAAAAAAAAAAGAATTGAAGTTGTGTTTCTGTAATATTTGTGATATAAATACAATGAATTATGATCTGAATATATTTAATATATTATTATTAATTATTATAGTTGATTTTCAGTTCATTTACAGAGGTATTTAATAGATATTGAACAAATTTTAGATTTTAGAAATTTGAACTGTAACTGAAATTCATGAACAATAAAAATGTTATGTATATTTATAATAATATCGTTTTATGATTTTTTTTTGAATTTATTTACTATCATCTTTTGATTCTTTTTCAGCATTAAATCAGCAATAAAAAGGTTCATTCAGATATAATAATTTTTCCAATAGAGATTACACATTAAATTGTAAACTGTAAACACGCCTTTATAATTTGTAGCTATCAATAAAAACTTTTTATGTACTTAGTAAAAAGTTGCACGAATACATGTTAAAAAAATAAAATTTTAGCAAAGTATAAACATTAAATATAACTTTTTAAGGTAATTCACCAAGCGTGTTCATCGCCTTTTTCTTTAAAGTTAGACTTTGGAATATTTACGATACAAATTTCTATTTTTTAAGTGAGAACCCTCTCTCTTTTTTACTTTAAATTATTTAGTGAATATAATTGTTTTAAAAATTTCGATAAACCTGTTTTACACTTCATACGTGAGTAATTTTTTAGTTATTAAAATAACTAAGTATAAAGGTTCTTAATATATAATATTGAATCTAGTGTTTAGGTGTTATAGTATTTGGGTAATTTGAACTAAGTTTAAATTATAACAGATTAAAATTAAATACTAAGGTCAATCCATCACTAGATATTATATGTTTCTAACACTTTATTATGGCATTAATATTCTTAGTATATAATACTAAAAAAAAATACTACCTAACCTAACCTAATTACTCGTTCGTATTTTTATTTTGATACGTTAACATTTTTAGAATAATTATTTGTAAAATAATTTACAGAAAAAAATGGAGAAGAGGTTCACAAAAAAAAAGAAGTTTGTATTTCCTTAGGACACTACTAAAATAGAAAAAAAATTGAAATATAGTATTAAAGCATATTTAAAAAATCAGATTTTGAATAACTGCAATGATAAAAAAAATGGGTGAATATGTATGATGAATCACTATATAAAATAAATATAGCATAGGGTACTACCCATATTTAAAAAGTTAACTGTTTTAAAATTAGGTACATAAATACATAAATAATTTTTTTGAAATTATATAACAAAAATGTTGGTTTCTAAACTAAACATTTTTATTAATTATTTATATACAACAAAAAAAAAAAAAAAATAAATAAAAATAAAAGTTTTAAAGTAAAATGGGGAATTATTATATGGTAATAATTATTATTAGTTTTTAGAAACTAAAACAATTTGGACTCAGTTTTAATTATAGTAACTAAGTTATGTAGGGAAGTTCTCTGAGCACTGTTACATAATATTTTAATTGATACATTTTTGAAACAATAGAAAAACATCTGGTGCACGATGTACTTTAATATGACGATATTATATTATTATGCAATAAGAAGAAAGTTAAAATAGCCTTACGATAAAAATAAAATATACAAATTAAATCACTAAAAACTTGTATTTTGTTTAATAAATTATGAATTGCTGTATAAAATTATTAGGGTTTATCCTATAATACTATAATAGTATAGTTAACAATAATCCTTTTTATGATGGTTTGGTTTGGTTAGTATTTAATTGTTAATAAAACTAATATAATCTACAAAATATATTTGAAAAAAAAAAAAACAATAATAGTTCATACACCACTAAGATTTAAATTACAGATATTTCTGTAAAATGTTACGTATTTATTTATATTTTTTATTTAAAATGGATGTATATTGAATATTGATGAATTAATAATTATGTGTTATTCTTTTGCATTAAGTAATTGCATATTGTTTTATTTTGTGGAAAAATTATTAAATATACACGTTAAAATAGTAACTTTTCAACCTAGAAGGAGTAAATTAATCATTTTATTAGAATATTTTCTAATAAAATATGTACATTTAAATTCCAGGTCGCATCACTTGTAACATACTAAACACTACTTTCTTCAAATACTTATCAGGAATAATAAACTATGTATTATGCAGTCCTCCAAAGATGCGAAATCATATATTTTCCGAATCGTACTCAACTATATACAGTGAAAGGCGTCTTTTATTTTTAGTCATAAATAATATATTTATATTGCTGCTAAATATGGTTTCGAAGATTTTAGTAGAGGTTAAGAGAGTGTATTGTATAATAATATAATAACATTATTCGCTAT
The DNA here is from genome assembly GCF_002803265.2 of Melanaphis sacchari. NCBI lineage: Eukaryota > Metazoa > Arthropoda > Insecta > Hemiptera > Aphididae > Melanaphis > Melanaphis sacchari. The sequence goes on along the minus strand of NW_020271429.1, from coordinate 80,404 downwards.
ATAACTGGATAACTCAAAGAAAAAAAAAACATATACTTTCTCCATTGACTACTAATTGAATATCAATATAATATTATATTATATTATTATACACCCATATTGAACAATGTATCTATTTTTATTGTTAAAAATATAATTAAATATATTATATATAAGATATTTTAACGATATAAGAATATATTTTAAAATGAAGTTATTAGATACAGCTCATAGCAGTCGTATAATAAGTATAATTTTTCATATATTGTGTCTCACACACAAATTTCAATTCGCATGCGATAATTTGTTAGACTTTTATTTTTCCAGGCAATTTTTAATAGATGATTAAGTATACCGACAGTGCATATTTAAAATTAATGATATGGAATGTTGAAGTCAGTAGATATTATAAGATAGTTTGGAATAAGTGTAATACCTATGTACTCGTATATCAGTATATGGAACAATCTGCTTTGAATGATGCGATTTCCGAGTGTGATATTTTTACTTAGATTATGCACTTTACCGGTGTGACGCCATACATTTTCCGAGTTGTCCTTGACTATAGTGAAAGGCATCTTGTATTTTTACAGACATATGTAAATTTGGTAGGGGAAATTTTTGTGAAAAAAGGGGTCATCGAGTCTGTTTCTAGTAGTGTACTCACATGTTCCTTATGCGTAATAGTAAATACACGTGCACAGTGCAATAGGAAATCGCTTTGATGGATAGGTAAGTTCAAACACTAAATTCGTATTAATAATAATAAAAATAATGAAACATGAAATATACAATTCATACGAGTAATTAAAATTTAATGTTCATAAAAATAAAACCAGATAAGTTATTAGACAAATGTTTTTGCATTTAACTAATAACGATTATTTTTGAAATTGAAAATTTATTTTTTTTAATCAATCCAAAAAAAAGTATCGGTATAGATACATAATCTATAGTAAATTAATTTTTTGATTTTAATGCATAATTATATGACTTAATCATAAGCAGATATTTTTTTATTATTAATTCGGTTGTTTAAATTAAATAATAATAACAATAATAATAATATGTACGTGATATTTTGTTTGTATTATGTACATTGAAGTAAAAATATAGTTATAAATGTTTATAAAAAGTTATTGTAAAATCTAGAATTATGTGTATAATAAAATTTAAACTGCATCGCTATTCCCCGTCTGTATTCGTTAGGTACATTTTAGTTTATATTTATACATTATACGTAAATAAATGTATCGGAATGAAACATGAAATCTTAACGATATCTGGATACAATTCAGATAAAATATACTATGATAATCGTGTTTATATAAATGTCAATTTATTTTTTGCTTAATGCATTTTATCCTAGTACAGACATAAATAATTTACAGTGAACAATGTAAAAATCAAATTATATTTTTATACACTTTTTTAAGTTGTATATATACGTACATTTTTTGTATATTTAAAAAAAAAAAAAAATGAACTTAAAATATAAATTGTATTTTATTATTATAGTTTATAAGTATATTATAAAATTTTAACTATGATGATGTAATAATCTTACAGTTTGAAATATATTTATTGAATACTAGGTTTAAAATACAAAACATTGAAAATAATACAAAAACTATTTTCAATCTGTATTATAGAAATATTTTTTAATAAGACTAGATATGTGTATCGAAATAATAAATAAAATACATTAATTAAATTTGTAAGTATTAAGTAACTAAATATTATAAATGCTGAAAAAATTGAAATATTTGGGCTTAACTTTGTAAGTAGATAATGGCATAATTATTTACCAATCGACATAAAATGATGGGTGTGAAAATACATTTTAGGAAAGCTAAAAAAGGTATGTTATTAAAAGAATACCAGACAATATGATATAGAATAAAGTATTTCACCATAAAACTCTGTGATAATAAAAAACATAATTTCTATTGGGTGCCTACTTTCTCTGCTGATGGTCAATTACATTTAGCATGGCATTGTATATTTTTATTTTTATACTAATATATTTAAAATCCATTTTATCTATTGATTAAATTATTTTAGCATTTAAGAGACAAGATTTATATGTAACATTGTTCAAAAGTTATTATTTTTTTTATGGTTCACCAATTACGTAAAAAAATGTGAAGGTTTATTATTTATAATTTGTAACATAAGTTCAAAAAATTATCGGAAAAATAGTAAGTCGTGATTTTGCTAGCAATAATTAAGAAATCTGTTGCCAATCATATCTTCATTTTTACTGTTATGTAATAAAGTATTTAATGTAATCATTTTTTTGAAAATTATTATTAATAATGATATAATGGCTACAGTACATAATCACGTTCGTTGAAGTAGAATTGTATTTTCGCTTGAACTAGTAACATTTCAACACTCGATTTGTTTACTGTAAAACGCTTAAATTATTTATTATTAAATTACTCATAATTAAATGCTTAATGCTCACAACATTATATGCTATAGAAATTGTGACCATGATATTTAAAGTCCCGCATGATGGTAAGCATAATATTAATATTGTTCAGATGTTAGTGAAAGTGTGGGTGAGCCAAAAACACAATATAATGGTTCTTTTTAATTTTTTCTCGCTACGTAAATCGGTTGTATAAAATCTAGATAACAAATTTAATCTAATCATTTACGTAATTTTTGTTTTGTAGTTTTCTCTAAAACTATTTATTCAAACTAGGTACACTGTTAACGATTTATATCTAAAAATCTAACATAACATATTGGATGACAATGTACATAATTGATAACGAAAGACATGTAAGTTATAGGTACTATAGTTAAATTTAATTTATGTCATGAATAACATGAATATATAACACTATATTATATTAAAATATAACTCATAGACACGACGCGTATCTACGGATTAAAATCTTTAAAACTGGCGTTTATTTTTACAAAAACATATTGCCCATAGGAAAATATCTTTAAATTAAATTATTGGATAATTTTAAAATTACGAGGTCTCAGAGGATTTATTTTACAATTATTTTTGTAAAGACTTGAATTGGTGAAAACTTTCAAAGAATATATCTTTTTACACATAGTTAAATCATGTTGTAAATTAAAAGTTAATTGTACTAAAAATTAGAAAGAAACTAGAAATAAAAAAGGTACTTGAAAAATATACATTTTAATAAACCATAAAATTAGATAATTTATGATTAAGGTCATTACTTTTATTTCAAAATAAGATACTTATTTTAGAAAATGAATAAAATAAATCATATTCGTTTAAAAAATATTTCCCTCTCATTCACTGTAATAGCGTTACTAAAGAAGAATAAAATGGCTGATTCAAATAAAAGAAATTTGATTAAGTTAATTTGAAGTGCAACTATACTGTTCTGGACCATAAATACAATATATTATAGTTTATCTATATACATAAATTATTAAAATTGACTTTTTTTTAATTGTAGCTTCTTACTTTTAATTATTTACCGTTGAGGTCGCTGATCATTCTTCGAATTATAAAATGTAATATTTAGGTAATGCTTGATTATGACATTTTTGTATTTCAAAATTATTGGTTAATCTTATTTGGGAAGTATAAATAATTCATTATTTTTAGTTAAAAAAATAAATATATTATATATAAAAATAAAGTTTTGTATAAACGTTATACAAATAACAATACCTATAATTTATTTATTTTTTTAATTAATAAAAGTTTTATATTTTTATTTATTAATAGGTTCTACATTAAATAACATGTAAATAAATTTATGTACATATTAAAAAGTTATTATTATATATTTTATAACAAAGATAGTAAAAAAAATTTAACTTCAGAAATTTTATAAATTTCCATAATGAATTGTTTTAGAGTTTTTATAATTGTCAGTTTATTACTGACGATATGCACTTTTGGAAAAACTCAATCTATAGATGGCGAATGTGCATTTCAACTAACTGGTTCAGGAAGAACTAGTTTTTTTGATTTTAATACTAATACATTAAGAGGTGGTCCACTGTAAGTACAAACATTTATGACAGTTAACTATTTATTAATTAATAATTAATTAAGTTAAATCTAAACCTAAACCGGAATTCTACTTATTTAGCTCTATTAGAAATTTAAGAAACTTGATTCAATATATTTTAGCGTATAAATGTAAAATATATAATTTATACGTATGCATATTAAAACTAATTTTACAATCAACAAATAAATAGAATTTTTTTTAAATAATAATGATTTTTAATAATAACAATTTAAATATTTTTAAGGTCCAATTTTTAAAAAAAAAATGGAAAGAAGGTACATATATAAGTACGGTGGTACTTATATATTAATGTTAAGTGTATATTACCAACATTTTATACTATTTAAGATATCATCGTTACAGAAACATCATAAATCCCGTTTATAAGTACCTAATTGATTTCATTTATAATTAATTGAAATAAAAATTAACAATGAATAAATAATTATAAAACAAAAATAATTTAAATTAATTAAGGATAAGCTCAATAATAGATATAATATTTATATGAAATATAATTACATCGATGAGCTATTAAATTTTTTTTTTAAATATAATATGAATATAATAACTTAGTAGAAATTTGAACATTATGAATTACAATATATGAGGGTAATACAAATGAATGATTTGTAATATATTTATTTTTTTAATATTCAAGTGGTTTTGGTCTACCAGGTCAATGTATCACATATGAAGCAGTCAACCAAGCATATATAGATGCCAGAAAAAGAATAAGTAAGTAAAAACAAAACTAAAGTATAAATCCATGTTCACATATCTACTAGAAGATTAATATTGGTTTATACTAGTGCGATAACATTTATTAATAAAAATAATTTTCTTAAAGTTCTTAAAAATATATGCATTTTACTTTATACGAACTTTATCATTTTTAAGTTATTTTAATTAACTTAAAGTGTAAAATGCATGTATTAATGTAAATAAAGTTACAATAAAAAAGCTAAATACTTCACCTGTACAGAATAAAGATAAATGATAATCAGTATCGGTGAAAGGATTTACAGTTTTCATAACCGGTTTTACTGGATCATTGTTGTTGGAGGATTCGAATACTTTTTGTATCCATTTAAATGTTGCAAAATAGTAAATACTAGCTATTGCATATTGAAAGCAGATAAAATAATAGACAAATGTAATTTACATCCCGTGACCTCTAATATACAATCACAAATTACATTTACAATAATACCACTGAATTATTGCAAGGATGGTTTATATAAATATTCAATTTTTCAGATGTGGCACAAACAAATAAAGACAAGTGGACGCCTCAAGAGTTGGCATCTGTTGGCGAACTATTGTTGGATATATCCATACAATTGACTAAAAAGTAAAGTGCAATCGCAATACGCACTCGCAAATACATTCGTTGCAATGGACCGATGTAATCCTTAACATCATTATGTTTACAATATTACAGCTATGGACTTTCATACGAAGAAGTTGAAAAAGGATTGCCTCAAATAGATACATCGAGAACTTTGATCAGAGAGGTGTGTCCGGCGTTCTTATCCAACGTCGAGTGCAGACCGGGCAAGTACAGGAGATATGATGGTCTATGTAATAACGTTAAGCATCCGACGTGGGGAGCTAGCAATACGCCTTTTTCGAGACTAGTCGGACCGTTGTTTTCCGACGGCATGAGTGGACCAAAAGTCAGCAGCCTCAGAAATCGAGATCTACCACCAGCTAGAGTAGTGTCTAGTACAATGCACCCCGACGAAGGATATCACGAACACGCGGCTACCGTTATGTTGGTCGCTTTTGGTCAGTTTATGGATCACGATTTCACACTCATGGGAACGCCTGCTGGTAAAGATTAACTTAAAAATATTTTACACAGATTATATTATAATTACATTAAATATATATCGATGATGTATATTTTTTATTATTTGTTGTATTGGTAAATAAACTCAAATGCTTAATTATTTAAAATTAGTTAATCTTAACATATTAACAATTATCTGCTGAAAGTATTTAGATCTAAGATTTACTTTTAATTCTTAGTGTATCATGATAAATTTGATAATATAGTTAAACTATAATGATTATACGTAAGTTATATAAATTATATTAATAATCAAACACATAAAAAAAAATTACAATAATCAATATTATATAGTTCGAATGATCAGTCAGTTAAAAAGATAAAAATAAGTATACCTGGTAATTTAAATATTGATTAATGAGAAGTTTTTGTACAATTATGAATTTATTTGAATTTCAACTATTAATATTTATCAATGTTTCTCTATTTGATAAATTAATTATTCGGTTCTTAGAAATGTTACAATTTATTTTTATTTTGCGTTCTTTTTTGATATTTTATTAATACAAATTTAATTTGATTATTTATTTATTTATTTATTTTGTAAACTGGAATTTTATAAATAATGTAAATAACTTTCTATCTTCATCAACAGAATTTCAAGAAAAAGTTTTATATTATAAATACATTTTTTTTTTTTTTTTTAGATCCAATTACAAAGAATGAACCAGAAGAATGCTGTAATCGACCTCCACATTTAAAACATCCGTACTGTAATGAAATTTCCGTTCCTGATAACGATTACTTCTATAGTAAATTCAATGTAAAATGTATCGATTTTGTACGAGCTTTTCCATCTGTACGACCAGGATGTCGCTTAGGTAAGGATATATTTTACATTTTTAAGATTTTGTAGAAATCTAAGTAATATTATGTTTATTAAAATAATAAATTAAATACTAATTAGTAATAGCTTAAAGTTTAAATAAAATAAATAATTACTTATAAATAAAATTATAACATGCTTAACTATAGGTACATAAACTCATTTATCAATGTATATAAATAGATTCATTTATTTTAAAAATAATTAAAAAAACTAAAATATTTTTACAAGTGAACTTCGGATAAGTACAACAGTATATTAAGCGCATACATTCATAACAAAAACACAAAAAATAATATAATACTAAGTGTATTACTATATGTTTGAACGATTTTGTTACTAATTTTTCAGTAAAATTTTTTTTATTAATACAACACAGTACAAATTATGTCTTATATTATTTTAGGTTCAAGAGTACCATTCAATACCCTGACTGGTGTAATCGATGCAAATACAGTTTACAGTGTTACTGAAGATTATGCCAGGTAATTAAAAAGTTAAAAATATGTTGAATCACCTAATTTTTATTTTATGTGGAAATGAGTTTATATTTATTAAATGGTAAAATATTAAACGAATATTATAATTTATAAGATTATATTAAACGGTTATTTTGAATCTTTGACTATTAAATAATTGATAACTGTATAATGTTAAATTAAATATAGACATCTAAGAGCTGGTTATGGAGGTTTACTTCGCATGAATCCAGCGTTTATTGATCACGGACTAAAAGATTTGTTGCCATTGAGACTTAAAGATCCAGACGAAGGATGTACTAGATTAAACCGTTCGCAATATTGTTTTGATGCTGGTATATTAAATTATATTACTATATATTATATACTATTAAATAACAGTTTTATACTTATACATATTATATATACAGACACCATTTAAAATAATAATTTTAAATATATATATACACCATTTAATTTGTAGGAGAAGTTAGAGTAAATGAACAACTCGTACTTGCTACTATGCATACAATTTGGGCAAGAGAACATAATAGAATAGCAAAAGAGTTTAGTAGAATTAATCCACATTGGGATGACGAAACTGTTTTCCAAGAAGCAAGACGAATCGTTATAGCAGAAATTCAGCACATAACTTATAACGAGTTTTTGCCTACGTTACTTGGAAAAGGAGTTATGGAAAAATTTGGACTACTGTTACAAAAAGAAGTAATTTAAATAATTAATAATACTATTGATTACAATTTCTTGAAAGAATGCTGTCATACTGGGTCTATTTTAATTGTTAAAAAAATAATAACTTATTATTACTTTGATACACATTTTAAATGAAACATAACTATATATATTGAAAACTATTGTTGAACTTGAAGATTGAGTTACTGAATTACAGCATTTTTGCGTAGTAATAAAGTATTAAAATACTTAGGTATGATTATATTTTCTTGTGTGTGGTTATCACTTATCAATATCTAATATGAATGTGTCAATCATTAAATTATACATTTTTATCATAATTAATACTTATTAAGCAATGTATTCTTTTTATTTAGGGTTATTGGGATGGTTATGATCCAAATGTTAACCCCAACATCCTATCCGAATTTTCAGCAGCAGCTCTTAGAATTGGACACACATTTTTACCGACTTCAATTGAAAGATGGAGTAAAGCTCACAAATTCATTGGTAGATAAGAATAAATTATCATATTAATATATTTATTTTAAAATAAGTAAAAAAATTAAATAATTTTTAACTCACGTCCATTTAGCTTCTAAAAAATTGTCCGATCTCATCCGCCGTCCATACGATTTGTATAGAGCTGGAGTTCTCGACGAGTATATAATGGGTTTAACTAATCAAGTGGCTCAAGCTATGGATGATTCAATAACACAGGAAGTCACGAATACATTGTTCAAAAAACCAGGTAATCGGTTTGGAGTAGATTTAGTAGCATTTAATATCCAAAGAGGCAGAGATTTTGGATTACCTGGATTTATGGAATATAGGTAAGTGATCATATAGTCTTGTAATGTGATGAAATTAAATGTACATAACATTTATTTAAAATAAACATTGATTTATGCTTTTTTATAAGTTAAATATATTAAATATTTAATTATTAGGCAATGCCTTTATTGTTATTCAAAATATTTTCATTTTTCAAATATTTCCACGAGAAAATAATTTTGTTTATATTTGTAATGGATTTACAAAAATGGATTTGTTTCTTTTTAAAATTTTTAAATAAAAGTTGCTTTAATATTAATTATCATTGTGACCAAAAATTGAATATTATTTGTAAATTTTATTGGTTGGAAAGAAAGCGAGTATAAATGAGAAAATAGATAGTTTTCAATATAATTTGATGTAATTTAAAAATAAATAACTGTAGATAATAAATATTTTAATTATTAGTGCTTTGCAAACATATGATTTATTTTTTTTAAATTTTGGTTCTTTTTGAATTACTAAAAGATATTTTTAAAGTTTAACTTTTCTAGTTTTTTTTTATATAAATATTAATAAAACTAATTTTTTCAGTAAAGAAACTTATATATCAAGAGGTTCTCTTAAAATTTTACTTCGATACATTAAAAAAAAAATTAGATTACGTAAGAACAGATTTTTAATGGAAATAGAGTCTTAGTTCTTTGTTTAGAATCTTTTATATTATTAACAATTTATAATTGAATTAAAATTTAACATATCCATTAGGGTGACCTACTTCATTGATGAGGTAAATTTTAAAACAATAGAATGACATAAAATATATGAATAAAAGTGAAATTAGTGAAATTAATTTTGTATTACTTTAATTATATGTTTGTGTTAGAAAATTTTGTGGATTACCAGCATCTGACTTATTCCAAAGTTTGTCTGGTGATATGCCTAATTCCACTATACATCGATATTCAACAATATACGAGTAAGTTAGAATTCACAAAATTAAAGCTATCATTTATATAATTAATTTTGTTCTTACAGCTCTCCAGAAGATGTAGATTTATGGTCTGGTGGTGTATCCGAAAAACCATTACCAGGAAGCATGGCAGGTCCAGTTTTTTCTTGTATTTTAGCCACTCAATTTAGTTATGCCAGAAGAGGTGATCGTTTTTGGTATGAACTGCCAAATCAACCATCTTCGTTTACTCCAGGTATTTAAAAATATAAATCTAATTTATTCGTTTATAATTTAAAAATAATCATTAAAAATACGATTTTACATTAATTTTACATTTAGATCAACTTCGTGAAATCCGGAAAGCTAGATTAGCCCGAGTGTTATGTGACAATACTGATTTGATTGACACTATTCAATTATGGCCAATCGTTTTACCTGATCATGAAATGTAAGAAATGCGTATATACATTTAAAATATTTAATATATTTTACTTTTTAGTTTTTAAATTAATGTTTCATTGAAAAATTTTTGATAAATATTATGTACATTATTCACGTAAAATGATAAATATCTTAATTACTTAATAATATTTTTGTTTAGAAACCCTCGAGTACCATGCCGCAGTGGAATTATTCCATCAGTAAACCTTAATAAATGGGCTGATTTTCCGACGTCATAAAATATGAAGTTTATTCAATTCTGATTAAATACCACCTATCATATAATACACAGAATGGCATAATATTCTAAATATTGAATTAAAATTAATGACATATATTTCAGTGATTACTGTATGATGTATTGGTAATTTTATAATCACTTAAGCATTCATTTTTTTTTTTTTTTACTAAAATTTTGTTATTATTTTTTTATTACATTAATAAGTAATGTCAAATTCAAAAGAGCATATTTTTATTAAATTAAATTAAATTCAAGTGCCACTTCATTTAGAAGTACTTGACTTTGATATTTCAATATAAATGTTTGACTGTCGAGTTCCTTCTCGTTTTACTCAATGTTAATCAATCAAAGTGTTAAATATAAATACCAATTTTTTATTTTTGTACAATTGTTTTTTTTTTTTTTTTTTTACAATCTTATTATATATTAAATCGATTATTTATTGCAGATTATATTACTATGAAATCTTATATTATTATATATTTAGGGTATACATATGAAAAAAAAACCAAAAACAACTAAATAGTTGGTAATGAAAAATTCAAAGATGTATATATTTATATTATGTAATAGTTGATATTAATTATTTTATACGATATATTTTTTTAAGCTGTATTATACTAAAAATGAAACGTACAAAATTGTTAATCATATTACTGATGAATAATAACCTAATAAGATAACTAGATTCATTTCTTTAAACTATGATAATTATAAAGAATATGACGTATCTGAAAATATTACCGTAATTTGATCATTGCAAAGCAGTCACTTAAAATGTTTTAAATCAAGTTCGATGAATAGCGTCTGAAGCCACCAGAAAATAAATTAAAACACCAAATCTTTCTAAACGATATAAGTAATCTAAAATCGTTTATTCAAATCATCATATAATTTACTTAATTTCTATGTTTCAAAAATAACAGGTAGCTACCCAGATAAACTCCTGTATTTTGATAAATATTTTATATTTTCTAATAATATGAGAAAGAGAAAAAATAGTTCCATGACAGTAGTGTAGCGAAATAGCCTATTTAGAACGCCGTGTCATCAACTTTTATTGATGGAAATAAATTTATATTTATATAGAAAAATTAGAACTACAATATCAATGTACCCGGTGTTTCCAAACTCATTTTTTTTTTTTTTTTTTTTTATTTAAATCTAAATTTACTCAATCAAGAATATTATTTTACTGAATTTTTAGTTTTAGATAATCCTAATTGCTAATATTTATCGTTCATTTAAATACATAAAATAATAATTCGTATGTAAGATGACAATAAAAAACAAAATTATCAATACTTACGTATACGAATGTTGCTCATTTTTGATCTGGAAATGTTTAATAGATAATATAACAAAGAATACATACAGATGCAGTGTTAATATTTTTACTAAAGATTGCTGATTGAAACGTATTATACTAATATCATTCAGAAATTAATTGATATTATATATTATTTCAACGAAATGAGTTATAAAATAACTAATAAATGTTTTTTTTTTACTGGGAATAATTTGGTTTTTAAAACATCATATTGGACCATCGTATTTATTGAATTATATTACTTTTTTGATCTTCTTTCAAAAGAAATTTGATATTACTGTACAATTAATATACTGAATGTAACATAAATTCTAATCATAATTAAACGAATTAATGATTTGGTATTAGTATAATTTAATTAATAATAAAAATTATACAAGTGTTTGAAATACTATAGGATTACATTAATGTTTAAAATTAATAATAATTTTAAATACAAATATGGTATAACTGATAAAGGCACTAATTTTAATAATAACATTGAAAATGTCAATTTTCTTTCACATTATACGTGTACTAATTTTATGGTATACATTTTCCGAGTTGTCCTTGGTTTCAATAGTGAAAGGCAATTTATAATTTTGTCATAAAAAAAAGTGGTGGAAGTTTTTCGTGGAAAAGATGTTGGTCTATTAGATTGTCTCCTTGTCCGTGCATACATGCATCTGATATGTACACAAGCAACAGTGAATATATTTAGTTATGCGATATTCATAAAAACTTCAACTTTAATGGACAGGTAAGTGTTGGTCATAATTTTATATTAATAATTTAATTAAGAATTCAATATGTAAATATTACATTTTTATGTCTTTTACAAAAATGTTAAAAATAGAATTAGAAAGCATACATTTATGTGATATTACAAAAAAAAAGTTCACCATTTTGATCTATTCAATTATTTCTGAAGCATGAAATATTTTATACTATTATTTAAAAGTAAGTATATTTTAATTTACACGTTTATAATTTTTATCACATACTCGAAACATCACACTTATTTTAAGTACTTATTCATTGATACGATTGTTAACTTACACTTATGTATAATGCTGTATGATCTATATGGCACTGAAATGGATGATTTTCAAAGAAAAATTATAAAATAAAAAAACGATTAATAATAATTAATTATTATTTATTATAGAGTACCATTTACTTTTAAATTTGTCCTCAAGATGATGATCTCTTCTCAAGCCTTTCTAATTATTATACTAATTATATTATTATTTATTATATTATGATTATTAAATAGTAGAAATATGACATACTTATACAATAAACATATTTTAATAAAAATTAAAGAAAAAAAATTTTAAATCAAAAATGTATGAACAAAATTAAAATGGATATGATTACTTTTAAGATTATTGTTTACTTTTAAATTTTTAAATGAAAAAATGTTTAAATTTAAAAATTTAAAAGTAAACAATAATCTTAACAGTATTGGATTTACGTTGGATTTTAAACGTGTAATTTGTCTCCAATTTTTTTTTTTTTATTAAAAATAGGACTAAAATTAATAAATCAAAAATAATAAAATTAATAATTGTTATTGTATTTGACATTTATATTATGTATACATTAACTGTAGAAAAACAAAAAACTATTGAAAGATAGATTGATTTTAACCCGGGTAAAACACTTGATCTAATAGCTAGTAATAGTATAAAAACCATTAATATAACTTGTATTTTATGCGTACTCGATAAACGATTTGTAATTTGTATCTTTATTTATCGCATTAGATATTTATTCGATAAGAATCATAATACGATTTAGATTTTAGACATTCCATTTTATAAGTATGTTTATATTATAATTTATACTTACTCATAAAATTTATTATGAATTAATTTCCAAAACTGTAGTATTTAAGCAAAATTAGTTGATTGAATAAACATAAAAAAAAATCAAATATAAATACAATTTACAATATATATTTTATACATTACACAAAAAACTATACCTACTTCTGTATTTTATTTTCAGTTCTTAAACGTCATGCTCCATAATGATGTTTCTCTAATAAAGTACAGGACCTGTCATTATACTATATTATGTCTTATCAATACATTTCTAGGTAATTCATGTTATAGATGGATTAGGTCAAACCATAATTATTCCCAATTGACATTTTGAGTCGTGTCCTGTTTTAGAAAATTATTACTGAGCTAAAAGTAAATTGTTGTTATAATTAATGGATGGCTTCTTTCTAAATATATATTCATATCACTATATTTTACTATAATATGCTTGTTAACTGTTATCATTATTTTTCATTAAAATTATAAATTTACTAAAAAAATTACAGTAATATAATAGAAAACCATAATTCATCATTACTATCATAAATACAATACTAAAATATTTTATTCCTTTATACGTTGGTAACCACTTTCTCTGCAGATGGTCAATTACTTACATTTATTATAGTAGTAATGTAATATAATTATAGTTAAAAATAAATTACATTTTTGTTTATTGTCACACGGTATCTCCTATATAGGCATATTCTTAGAACTATATTTTTATATATTTTGCAAGTTATTATGAAATCTTACCCAAATAAAATATTCAAAATGTTTATAACTATATTTAATATAATAAAGTATTTACAATAGCCCAATTTTAATGTAAGTTATTAATATAACAATTTTATGGTAATATACTAGTTAAGTTGAATAATCATTACTTTGCAGATAGTTTTTAAGAATTAAATTATTTAAATATTTTTTATTTTATATTGTTTTTGGTGTACAATATTTAATTAATTCATCATATTGAAAATTATCAACATTTTAGTTATTATTATTATTTTTATTAATTTATTACGCTTGGCATTTAAATAAATTCATAACATTCTTAATTGATCACAATAATATTATTACTCAACATTAGCTTTAAAATAAATTAAAAAACTAACCCTTCTAACTAAATGATCTCATAATACTAATTTCACAAAGTATTTATATAGTAAAATATTGTACATATACATTTCAATCGAAACATTTTTTTTTTTTTTTTTTTTGAAAAACACTAATATTTTTGGATATTGTTTTTCATTATCCGTATCTATTATGTATTAATGGCAGTTATATAAAATGTTTAATTAATATAATTCAAATTATTACTTCTCATTCTAGATAGTAGCTAGATATATTAATCATTAATTTGGTACTTCTTATACGTACGAAACGAAAGACTAAAAATATAAATAAAACAATATAACAACGGATATTGTAAAATACGCGATCGAAACATAATAACCTGTTATTACTTATCTTGATTCTTGTACAAACGTTTCATTTTATATAACATGCATGCATGAATATAAAGTTTAATATTAATTATTAAGCATCTGTTGAAATGTGCACTTAATGGTAGCAACGTAACGTTTACAGTCTGGATGTAATACCTGCGAATTTTTTTTTCAATATAAATCGCCAATAATACCTAAATAATTAAAGAACAATAAAGAATTTTTTTTTTTTTATGTATTTTTTAGTAAAATTTTATTATTATTTTAATTAACGCCAAATTAATTTAATTTGAGTTACGTTTAACATTTTGTATTATAAACTGCAGTATATTTTCATATTTAATTATATGAGTATAACCTAAAACATGTAATAATATGATGGAGTTATTGTCATAATAATCCATACACCTATCGTAAACTACCTTGAACTTTAAGTAAAAATTATGATTATAGCTGTATAATATTCTTAATGATAGTATAATTGAGTTTAGCACCACTATTTTTAAGATGGATTCCCATAACATTATATATTTTTATTGTATAGAAGCTTATAAGTTATAATAATTATTATGATTAATCGACATGCGGTTCAAATACGGCTTCCCACGGTTGAAATCATAATAATGTCGTTCTGATGAGTGAATTAAATTAATATGTAAATAAGACTGAAACATAGTACTTATATTAATTGAAAAAATTTAAACCTCCTCATAATTTTTGCTTACAGTTTAAAATATAGAGTAGAATCGAAAGATGCTATATAAAAAACAATTTATCGATAATTATTTATAACAGATATTAGGATCAATTAAATTATATTATAGTTAAATGTAATGTGTAAAATATGTAAATATGCGCTATGACTGATATTAATTTAAAATTTATGTTTAAATGTTTTCAAAATCAGCTTAATTTTTTTCCAAAAAAATTATGTTATTACATTTATTATTTAAATAAATTAACGAAATAAAAAATATAATAAAATGTAAGTTATAAATGAAAAATGTATGAAGATTTAAAAAAATAGATAATTATTATACTCATACTTATTAAATATTAATATGCAAGTAACAAGTTACAACTTGTAAGTTATGATAATTTAAAAATAAAATAAATGTTGTGGTTTAAATTATTAATGTACCTATAAGTATAAAACCGTATAAAATATTATGTTTTAGTACTTGAGATTTTTATGAAAATTTGTTTCAGAGTATTTATAACTGCTAGTTCAATACTGAAACTGTGTTTATTTAGAACAACTACAATTTTAGATAGCGAGTGTACACTACATTTAACTGGTCTAGGAAGAACTAATTTTTTTGATTTTAATACTATGTATTATATTCAGAGGTGGTCCGCTGTAAATATCTAGATATTTTAGTTTTTCAAATTTTCAGTATTTTTATTTTTAAAATTGTAAATATTGACTGAAACATATATGATACAAATTTAAAGATGACAAAACAATTATACATGAAATGCTAATTGTGTTATTAATCATGAATGTGTTGTAATATTAATATATAAAAACTATACCTATAATAAGTTTATAGATATTGAAAAATTAACTTAAGTATAATATTTTCACAGTTAAAGACATAACATTGTTTTGTAATAATATATTTATTATTTTTTATTAATTATAGTTATAAGTCAACCAGGTCAATGTATTACTTATGAAGCAGTCAACCAAGCATA
Organism: Melanaphis sacchari; assembly: GCF_002803265.2. NCBI lineage: Eukaryota > Metazoa > Arthropoda > Insecta > Hemiptera > Aphididae > Melanaphis > Melanaphis sacchari. Next base: position 63,867 of record NW_020271429.1, on the reverse strand, counting down.
TGTAGATACAAGAAAAAGAATTAGTAAGTATCTATATTAAAAATAAAAAAAACTATAAGGAACTGGTGACTAAAAATTATTTTTATATTTATTAATAAAAAAATTTTAAATTGTAATATTTAAAAAATATATATATATACAAAAACTGGCTATAAATTTAAACTTTAATACCACAAACCAAAATATCATTAGTTGAATTTTTTCTTTCTTCTTCAATGTTTATATGAATAAATTGAAGTACCTATATCTATCTGTTACTTGTTAATTTTTCCAGGGTAATATTCGAAATAATTTAACTAATTTAACGAGATTTTAATTGGCAAAAACCAAATAATTTTGCATGAAGTGACATAGCAAGTACTGTTTTATCTTAAAACTTATCCCCCAAATGTTGACGCACAAACGATATTTGTCTTTAAAATACGAAAGTTGAGATTTTTGTTTAACTCTATGGTTGCCATTTGTTACGTGGAACAAAAAAATCTATCCTATTTTTACAAACATTAAAAAAAAAAAAAAAATATCTATAAAACTATTAAAACCACCATGATGAAAATCAATGTTGTTTACATTTGATGCAAGCGATACAAGGTTAGATATGCTGATTTTATCTAGCACAGATACACCTAAATAGATAAAACCGATTTTCTCATGAAATTATTACGCTCAAACCGAAATACACCGATCGGCGAACGCCGTATTTTGTAATAAATAAGTTTTTCTGGTTGAAATCGGGTTACAGTACAGGTAGAGTATAATATATATGAATAAAAAACTTAAAACTATTGTTTAAACTAAAATTTTCCATTCGACAAAAAAGCAGAATACACGAGTATAAATTCTATTCACCATTACTAGTGAAAGGTGTATAAAGTTTTCACAACCGGTTTTACTTGATAATAAATATTTATGATTGAGGAATCTGACTATTTATTTGTATTTGATTGGAAATCGCAAGATAGTAATGTCTGATATATATGTATTTAACTGAAAGTCAAAAATAGACGGAATTGTAAAAAAACTTTTATAATAATTGAAATCAACCTTGGATAAACTATTAATTAACAATATGAAATATGCTGAGTGAGTAGAGTATATCTATATAATGTATAATAAGAAGAAAATAAATGTATTTCTAAAACTTGATAAAAAATATAATGGATAACGTAATTTTTAATTGCATATTTTAAATTAAGTTTAAATTTAAATTCAAGTTCTATATCTATGCAGTAAAATTGAACACTATTAATTGTTGAATATTAAAACTTTATGAAAATTTTAGACACTCGATATTCCTAAAGACTATATAGTAAAAACATATTACATCTGGTTATTAAAAATAAACAAATATATACCTTTTGTTATGAATTAAATAAGCTACATAATATTTCTTTTATTATAATGTAATAGAATTGATTATATTTATGATGGTTTAAATACGTGTAAATGACAAATGTGTTACTTCAAATTTATATGTATAGTGTAATTTATAGTGCAATAGTAATATAAATTATAGGTAAAAGTATATGAAAAGGTGTATACTTTATAAGGTACAAAAAAAAACCCTTCGTAATATATATAAAATAGGTTGTATCCAAATTGCGTGCCAAAAAAAAAAAAGAGGAATATTGGTTTACAACCGAATTGCGTGCGCGTATTTTTTGTGACAGGTTCGAATTGCACGTATACAAGTTTGAATCGACGACCGGTTCTCGCCGATCATTTTAGTTTATACTGTACTAAATATAATACAGTAATTTAGTTTAGTATAATGAATTCGATAGTAATATAGGTTTTTTCCGAGGAATGAGATTAGATTAGTGAATAGCGATTAAAAATTATCATAATTTGATAATTATGTACCTAACAATATATATATATACAATTTGTAATTTTCGGTAATCTGTTAAATAAATAATAATATTCAAAGATGGGCATGCAAAAAATGTATGTTTAAATAATTTTTTTAATTAAGTGAAAATTGTGAAATTATTTTCAGTGTTTTAAATCACGACCATGAAAAAAAACGAAGTAAATATTTTAACTTGACAAAAAGTAAGTAATAAATTAAACATAAATCTTTGGAGGATCCGTTTGAAAAGCCGTATAAGATTTTACACCAAGATTTACACGAAGGATATATAACTAATCTGACTACTACAGACACGATGCGTATAAAAAAAAATATTCACTATGCATGTTCAAGTATGATTTCAAAGTTGCCTTCAAATTTAGATGAACAACATTTAGCTCTAAGTTCTAACAAATCTGGGTGAAATTAAAACAAATCGAGATGAATTATTTTTGTTGATTAGTAATTTAAAAAAAGGTATTATAGCATTTTCAACACAAACTTACTTGAAACATTTAACTCAATGTGCCGTTTTATATATTGATAGTACGTTTAAAAGTTGTCCTTAACTATTTTACCAATTTATATTATTCATGAAGCTAAAAATTCAAATTATACCCCGATAATATTTTTTTTATTAACAGGCAAAACAACAAAAATATATAAAGATGCATTTTCTGATTTTTTAGATAAAATTAGTGAATTGAATTTGACTTTTACACCACGTATAATTTACGCTGATTTTGAACAAGCTATATAATTGGCAATTTCAGAGATTTTTTCTAAAATAGTTCGTAAAGGCAGTCGCTTTCACTTGAGCCAGACTATGTGGAGAAAAGTCTAACCACATGGCCTAAGAAAAATTTTTAAAAAGAAATTAGAAATTGAAAAATTTTTAAAAGTTTGCTTTGGATTATCCTTTTTAGAACCTGGGAAAGTTCTAAAATGTTTTTCTGAATATCTCATGACTATAAAAATATAAAACCAAATAATCAACAATCAGATGCACTTTTGAAAAAAATTACATTTCACAAAGCAGTAAATTTTCATCATCAGTATGGGCAGTGTTTACTTACAGTTTAATGCGTATTACTAATGCTTGTAAATCGTTTCATTTGAAACTCAATAGTTATTTCTTTAAATTTTAAAGGTATCTACGTATAGAAATACAAAATATATAGTTATTGATATACTATTTAAAAATATGTATTTACATTAAAATATGCAAATAAAAAAGTGATATTTTATTCGGGGTGTTATGAAACGTACTTATTTTAATCAAAATTAAGAAAACCACAATCATTGAAATCATACATTTACATAAAAATCCACGCCCTAATAATAGTTCATAGATATTTAAAATTTAATATTTTAATCTTTTGTAGCACGGTTCCTAAGAACCAAAAAAATAATTAAAATATAAAATAAATGAAAGTGATGTACAATGAATGTATTCTTTGTTCAAGATCTAAAATAATATTTGACTAGTTAAATAAATCAGCATGACGTAAATAATATTAGATAAATAGATTTAAAATATAGTGTTTATTGAATTCATTAAATAGCTTAGTTATAGCATTGTATTATTCGGTTGTAATATAGTAATTGTATACTAGTAATATTTAAAAATTTACAATGTTGTTTTTAGGTTCAAGGGTACTGTTCAACACATTGACAGGAGTAATAGACGCAAATACAGTTTACAGTGTGACTGAAGATTATGCTAGGTAATGAGGTTCTTTTTAACATTAATGGAATTTTTAAGCAAATTGCAAATCCAATTTTTGACAAAATCGATTTTGTTTTTTTTTATGTAAATCAAAAACTGATAGCTGTAGATATTTAAAATTTTTACCAAATGTTTATATTATTGTTTTTTATTCACTGTAAAATTGTCAAAATATTTTAATTAATCTTGAGCTTAGAGATAAGAAATTTTCAATTTTTTGTTTTTTTTTTTTTTTTTAAAAGTTAGTCAAAAATTATTTGCTAGGTAAATATTTTAAAAATAAATAAAAAGTTCCTCATAAACTGTTAATTTCTCGAAAAAATTATTAAAAATTGATAGTCATAAAATTTTATTTCTACGCGTTTTAAATTAGAATTTTGACAAAATTTATGAAAATCGTGAAAATTAGTGAATTATTTTATAGTTGAATTTCATTAAAAATTTTGAAACATAGTTTTTTTTTTAAATTTTTTAACCTGTATATGACCAAAAATGTTTACCGGACCGTCAAATTAACATTATATTACCCATCTATTTAATTAAATAAATATTTATGATTTTAATTTGATTAGATTTGCATCCATGATTTGTTGTTTAATTTTTTTCTCGAAAACAGTTATTATATTACAAATTTAAGATTATTAATTTGTATTTTAATTTATTATTGTTTGTATTAAGTATGTAAAATATATAAATTTAAATTTTAAATTTTAACTATTTATAAGATGAGATTCATTTATGTATAATTTAAGCAAGTTTTCAATTATCTGAATATTAAATAAAAAAAACAATACCTCTTTTAGTAAAAAAATCATCAACATTTTAAGACAAAGTTTAATTTATTTATCATTGTAATGTTGTGGTACACTATTATTAATTTATAAGTAATTAGTAATTAGTAATTACCATTTATAACGTACCTATTTTATTAGTCATTTATCCACGCTTCAATATGTAAAATATAATCATTAAACAATTTATAACTTACATTTTTTTTTTTTGATAGGCATTTAAGAACTGGTTATGGAGGTTTACTTCGCATGAACCCAGCATTTATTGATGATGGCTAAAAGATTTTTTGCCATTGAGACTTAAAGATCCAGACGAAGGATGAACTAGATTGAGCCGTTCGCATTATTATTTTGGTGCTGGTATATATTATTAAATAACAAATTTATATTTAAATATTTTACATATTTTACCTACTTGGCTTTATTTACAATAGTTATTTAAAATATATAACATTTAATTTCCAGGAGAAGTTAGAGTAAATGAATAACTTGTATTTGCTACTATGCACACGATATGGGAAAAAGAACATAGTAGAATAGAAAAAGAGTTTGGTAGAATTAATCCACATTAGGATAACGAAATTATTTTTCAAGAGGCGAGACGAATCGTTATAGCAGATATTTAGCACATAGCTTATAACGAGTTTTTGCCTATATTACTTGGAAAAGGAGTTATGACAAAATTTGGACTACTCTTACAAAAAGAAGTAATTTAAATAGCTTATAATACTAATTTTAAACAAATTAAATTTTTATAAATCAGAATATAATATTTTAAGCATTAAAATAACAACTCAACATATTATGCTAAAATACATTTTAAATAAAACATATTATATTTATATAAATAAACAAATGATGTTTGAACTTAAAATTTTCAGCAGCAGCTCTCAGAGTTGGTCACACATTTTTGCCAACTTCAGTTGAAAGATGGAGTAGATTTCATAAATTCATTGGTAAATTAAAATAAATTATCATATTAATATGTTTATTATAAAATAAGTAAAAACATTAAATAATTTTTAACTCACGTTCATTTAGCTTTTAAAAAATTGTCCGATCTCATCCGCCGTCCATACGATTTATATAAAGCTGGAGTTCTCTACGAGTATATATTAGGTTTAACTAATCAAGTGGCTCAGGCTATGGACGATTTAATAACACAGGAGGTAACAAATTCGCTGTTCAAGAAACCGGATAATAGGTTTGGAGTAGATTTAGTAGCATTTAATATCCAAAAAGGCAGAGAGACTTTGGTTTGCCCGGATACGTGGAATACAGGTAAAATATTGTTTGATGATTATAGTGTAAGATGTTTTCTACAGATAATTTAATTAAGAAATGTATTAAAATAATACTTTATTTATTAAAAATACTGTTGTTTAGCTAAAATCTTTTAGTTTCCATAATTTTAATTTTTTTTTTTTTTAATAAATATAGCTCTTAAAATAAGATTTTAAGATAAAAAATTATATTTTCACATAGAAGCAAACGCAACTGATTGAAATTAAAATTATTTAGTTTGTAAACAATAAGAGTGGGATATTGTTATAGTTGAATATTTACGTCATAGTAATTATATTAAATATACAATATAATTCTAGTAATAAATCTCTGATTGGCAACCTCCAAATCATAATATATTCAGCATCCACATAATTAATTGTTTTAAACTTTTATAAAACAAAATAAGTATAATGATTTAAAAATATTTTGACTAAATACTTATAAAATTTAATATGAATATGTGTAATGTGCATATACATTTATATTTTTAAGATATAATAAGACTCAAAGTTGGAATTTCATAAAAAATTAAATTATTTAAAAAAAAAACTAAATTATAAAATTATCTTGTCGATTTGTAAAAATGAAAAATGTTTTGAATTTTTCCTTAATTTATCTAAGTATCACTTAAGTATTCATAGCCATAAGCTTGAAATTCTTATGCCAGATTTCAATAATTTAATTAATCAATAGTAAACTAATGGTCCCTTTAAACATTTAGAAAACCATAATTTGTTTATCACTGATCCATTAAATCAACCAATTTCTTTTGAAACTTATCATTACTTACATAGATGATGTATTATATTATTTGAATATAATATGAAATATACAAAATTCAAATTAAGTTGTAAAAACTTTTTCTATCACGAAATTAATGATATTTATATTTGATCGTAGGTATAGTTGAAATTATTTTGCTATATATTGTCGTAGGTATGTGTTGTTTAATTTCATTATACTTCTTGTTTGAAATTAATTAATTTTATTAATTAACATGTCATAGACTAAAATTAGTTTTGTACTTAAATGTTTATACTGAACTATTTTTACTGTAATTAATGTAAATTTTATTTGTTTTAGAAAGTTTTGTGGATTACCAGCATCTGACTTATTTCAAAGTTCATCTAAAGACATGCCTAATTCCACTATTCATCAATATACTACAATTTACGAGTAAGTTAGAATTCACAAGTTTAAAGCTATTATTTATAGAATACATTACAGCTCTCCAGAAGATATAGATTTATGATCTGGTGGTATATCCGAAAAATCATTACCAGGAAGCATGGTAGGTCCGGTTTTTTCTTGTATTTTAGCCACTCAATTTAGTTATGCCGGAAGAGGTTATCGTTTTTGGTATGAACTGCCAAATCAACCAACTTGTTTACTCCAGGTATTTCAGTTGAAAAATATTTCTCTTATATAATAAATAAGTAATTAAATATTAAAAATACGATTTTATATAATATTTAGATCAATTACATGAAATCTGAAAAACAAGATTAGCTAGAGTGTTATGCGATAATACTGATTTGATCAACACTATTTAGTTATAGCCAATCGTTCTTCCTGATCATGAAATGTAAGAAATATTTTGATTTTAAGCGATTTAAAATAAATATGTTTTATAAAAAGACCACATTGTTTTACATTATAATTTTATTGTTTTGTTTTTAAATTTAATAATACAGTAGGTATAATTAAATGTTTTATAATTAATGTAGAATTTGGATTTTTATAATCTGTAATAAAAAAATGTATATTTAATTTACGCATTTTACATTTTTAATTCTATAAAAATATCAATAAATTATTCATTTAAATGATTAATATATTATATCTATATTTGTTCGCCTTATTTTAGTATAATAATTGTAAATGTAACCTTCAATACCTTGTAATTAATAATTAGTTTAGTACTTTAATAATTTTAATTTAAACAAAATTAAAAATATTTTTCTAATGCCTCTCAGTTTGTTATTATTTTGAAGCTATATTATCCCATTTAATTCAAAAACTAAAATACTAATGGACTTTAAATTAAGTTAACTATAATTAATTTTAAATTAATAAAAGCTAATCGAATTTAGTACATTTAGCAAAATAATATTTATTTTTAAAACAAATTTAGTATACAATGCATTACTATATTAAGTTTAAGGCTTTTTAGAATTTCATTAAATAATAACTATGTAAAAATATTTTAATTAACTTGTCTTCTTAAAAAAAATCCTAGAGCACCCTGTCGTAGCGGAATTATTCCATCGTTAAACTTCAAAAAATGGGCTAATTTTCCAATGACTTCGTAAAATATCTAATCACGTGTATTTAAAAACATCTCATTTACAAAACGATATTTTAATGACACATTTTATTAAAAAAAGAAAAAGTTTTTGAATCGTTGTATTTATTTTAACTAAATAAATGTAATTTTATAATTAATATTTACTTACTGATGTATTTTCCTGCTAATTTGTTGATATATTTAATTTTTTTTTTTTTTTTTGCAACTTATAATCAAGTATAAAAAACTAGTATAACCTACGCAGTATTATCAGAACTAGGATATTCATTAGTTTTAAATTTTTTTTTAAAACTGCTTTTCCTGCAATGCTAACCAGTAACGAAACTACAATTTAAAAAAAATAAATACAATTTCACTTTTATATTTGTGTAACTGTACATTAATAAATCATATTTTTAAAATCCAAATTTATCCAATTAGGTTTATTTTCAAAAATACAAAGTTTATTTATTTATTTATTTTTTGAATCTTAAAGGCATTTTTACATTTTTTTTTTCGAGACTTTTTAATTGGCTCATTTATAATCTTTTTATAATTGTTTTTTGTTTTTTAATATCATATTATACTTTTAGATTAAAGATACATAAAAAAAACACAGATAAGTAGTAAAAATGTAACAATCAAAATAATTTTTATATAAAATATATTTATGAGCATAAAGCATTATTTAAAAATAGCTATTTATATCCCGGTATATAAATAGCTTAAATGTTGAGGTTTTACTTTTTAACGTAAACAATTAAAATGTTTGATATAAATACTCAAATTGTACTAATTTTGTGTACGATTATTATCTATAAAAAAATGTGTACATTTATTTTATTTTATTGTTTATATTAGACATCCTATACTTTTCTTATAATAATTTTCTATCGGATAATCATAGGTCAGTGATGTTTCGGTAAAACAATCGGAAGATCTTTTTAAAATACAATTTAATTAATTGTTCACCATATCGAACTAGATATTAAAATTTATAATTTTTCCAAGGTTAATCATTGTTTAACAAGATATGTTTACGTAATTGTATAATCTTGGCATAGGGATGAGAGAGGTAGGGCAAAACAGCCTTGAAGAAAGTATAGAAGCACCCAACATATTTATTACTATATTAGTGTACCAACGGTATCAGTGCTGGTTTGTAGAAGTCATCCGTAATAGTGAAATGTTCAATAAGGGTAAGTGAATTTAAATATATTTCGCTTTTTCGTGAATATTATTCTTACGTTTGTAAATATATCAAATACTTCTCCAAATTAAATATATATATTATATAATACATATTACAATAATTTTAAAGTGACAACATCATAATTCAATCATAAATGTAATAAAAATAAAAAAGCAACAATAACAGTTAAGCAACAATAAGTGAAATCTTGAAAGTTATATTCTTGTATAATATATGTTTAGGTCAATATAATTCTGTTGTCTAGAATTTTAAATTGCCATTTTCAGTAGATAGGTGCGTATAATACGAACAAGACTTGATTTTTTAATTATTATTACACTCAATGTTTTTAAGTTTTATCCACGTATCTGATGTATACACTATATTTTATAGTACCGATATAACGTTGTATACGTATGTCTTTACTCTTTAAATATTAATTTATTTTTATTTTTCAACCAAACTGTTATACACGTTAAATTCGATATTTACTTATTTCAATTTGATTGAGAGTCTGTTGAGATATAATATTATTTTTTTCTTAAAATAGAATATTACAATTTATTGTATTTTATTCTTAGTGTTTTAGTCTTTACACAATTATTCATAAATAACTACCTAATAAAATTATAAACGTGGAAAATTATTTGCGATTTAAGGAATATTTGATAAACAACATCAACCGTCACGTCCTTCGTAATAATCCGAAACCTATTTCACATGACATTATGTATTTATAAAAATATGTCTTTTCTAATTAATATGAAACAAGTGTCTGTTAAACAAATATTTTTTTATCACAATTACATAAATATTTGTTTATTCGTCTTTACTATATACTTACTACTTTGCTAGTTGATCGAAACTAGTTGTTACGACTGTCAAATTCGTCTAACTATAAGATTTCAAGGTTTCTAGTTTTATAATTATACATACATGTAATAATGCAATTGGGTTTAATTTAGAATGTATAAAGGTGTCAAGCGTTATTATATTTGAAGTTCGATCATATCGAACTGGTTTTCAATATAAATATATATTGTTCATAATATACTACGTAGGTACGTAGTATACAAACTCTGTCAAAAAAAAAAAAAGTTATTGTTATTGCTGAATAAACTATACAATAATATTGTTTAATAGAAATTATATTGTTGTTGTTATGATTGTGGTCGACTTTAACCTTACCTTAAAATTGCATACACAAAACGCCGTCTTATAGAAAATGATAGGTAAAAATGTATTCGATTTTTGTTGTGAATATTATATTATATCATTCTCACGCATTACGTGTGTACCCATCGATGGGAATAATAACCAAAATATCAAGTGCTTGCGGTTTACACGGTAATTTGAATCCTTAATTGCGACTTTTCGTGAACAATCTGACAAAGCTCCAGTTTGTCCGGTCGTGGTTGATGGTCACCGTTGATAGTGAAAGTGAAACATCTTTAAAAAAAAAAAAAAAAATAAACAAATAATAGTTACAATAATAATGATAATAATAATAAAATGACCTCCAAGGACGCGGTACGTCCAGTTGCCAACGACGTTGCATAATCGCGATCACAATAAAATAATGTCCATTAAAATTAAATATACGTACTCATACACTCTGCGCATTGCCCGGCATATGACCCCTAGTCACGTATTGAGAGATAAACACGATCGTAAACTCGGAATATAAGCTCTCAGGCGAACCGATTTACCTGCCTACATATGTATAGAAATTTAATGGGTGGGTTTTATTTCATATGTTACACGTTATTATATTTATATAGTTTCGTAAGATATTATTTGCCAAGTAGTCAGCTAGCACACTATTATACACGAGGGTTGGACTTGACAGCTGGCACCTCTGCTGGGAACTGTGAAAGTTTGCATTCCGTTTCGCATTTGTATGGCGGGTTACTTTTAATATTTCCGAGACGACTTAATAACAATAAAAAAAAAAAATTTAAAAATTTAAAAATTAAAAATAAATTATTAATGCGTATACGATGTTTTGTAGTATTCTACTTTTCAAGGTTTAAAAGTCTCTAATTTTGAATATTTGTGGCAAATAGTTATAATTTCCTCTAACAATATTTCTATTTACGAATTATATCGAACCTGCATTCTTCGATTTCCATGTCATTAGATATTAGTATTGTTAGTATTTGCCTAAAATATTGTTATTTAAATTGTGAAATATTATAATCTTAATTATTTGAATAAAAATAAATAGCATTTAAATATTTTTAATAATAATAAAACGACCGTAATACGGACCAGTTTAAACATAGCTAAAACCAAATGAATTACCATAATATTAAATTATTCTATGAGAAAATCGCGGAAAGTAATTAAATTAACACTGTGTTAATTATTTTTACGTTATTTGCAAAGTTTTTTTTTTTTTAGGTGAAGGACTGAATATACTTATTGAAAATTTTTTAGTTATAAAAGAGTTAAATATTAGGTAATTAAACTCAATTTTATTCTATACCAGTTATAAATTTGACAAATTTTAGTGTTTGGTTTGATAAAATTATCATGTATAACACATATTATCTACATTTACACCAAGATACCTATTGTGAACAGTAAATTTATAAATACAATATAAAATCTTAAAACGATTATACAATAAAATAATTAAGATATTTATGAAGTTGTGAAGTATTTGAGTGATGCAATAATTTATGGTTTTTTTGTAAATATTATTATTTTAACATCCACATGTGAATATGTGATTGTATATTTTATAACCAGTGAGTGATATATATCTGTGAATTTTTAATTATCTACTGGTTAAATTTAATACAAACTAGATATCTACGTCCTACATATTTATATTTTTATTTATACGCTATAAATCATGGATTTCTTACTTGAGCCTCGTCAATCGTAATTTAATTTTGTTGTTATACTATATAAATTTACAAGGTGTAGATTTTTATTACATAATTGAGGCTATTAATGCTGTAATAATTAGTTCACTTCGCAGTTACATAAGTTAGGTATTAAATACATAAATTTATATTTATGTATTATTATTATAAAAGTATTATAGAGTATATGCGTTTTGATAATCTTCACTAATTAATAATTATTCATTACAATACGTTATTATTTATACTATTGTAAAATCATCTACTTAATATTTTATATGGTTAAGATGTTGAGAGGGAGTACAATAGATCAATGGTATAGATGTAAAATCGGTCGTAACGCGATCACCTTCAATAAATTGGATTGTATTCGTAAACCTGGAGAAAAAACTATAACAATTATAGCCTAGACCTTAAACTTGCGTGTGACCGTAGGATGATCTCTGAAAAACTTACGTAAGAAAAAAATACTTGCAATTTATTGCATCACTTATTTCTAGTTGTATATAATAGTCATGGCATTGAAATAATCGAACATGTAAGAAATAATTAACATACAAAAAATGTTGATACTATTTTTATCAGAGTATCGTGTGGAAATACGGATGAATGAATGTTTGTGACCTTCAAAACAAATCAGATGCATACCCAAAACCGACACTGAATTTAAAAAAAATCGACGTATACAAATAATTATTACTAATCTCTATTTTTTTTTTTATATATATATATTTTTAGAAATACCTAATACTTACTATTATTCATTACAGTTAGTAAACTAAATTTGTTTACCATGAGCTGTAAATATAAATAAAATATAGCCTTTAGATATTATAATTTATGTTTCAATTAATAATTATTATCATAATATAAAATTTATATAAGTATGTATAAGCATAGTATGTTTAACATACATTATATATATATATATAATTGTATTTTAAATTTTTTATGCTTGGATTAGGATAAACATTAAATTTTTAAAAATACATGGAACTGCAAAAAGATCATTCATAGATAACGGAAGATAATAATATAGATATTACTTTATACATACAACCAATCAGTCAGTCGAAAAAAACATAATTAATATACGATATAAAATAAATACTTGTACATACATTTTTAAACTAAAACTATATACCAAAAGGTTAGATTTTGAGCTGGAAAGTATAAATTTATTATATTTTAAAATTCCTAAATATATGAAAAATTTTAAATTTAATAAATATTATATTTAAATTCTTTGACGTACCTATAATACAATTTTTTTCTTGAAAAGCAATGTTTTAGGATATTCAGAAAATTGTTGATTCATTAAATTGTATTAACTTTTCATTATTTTTGAAATAATTAAAAAATAAGTGATAATTTAACTTCATGCTTATGTATTTTAGTAGTAATCCAAATTAATATTACAAAACAAATTATATCCATTAACATAAACATAATTAAATAATTTTGAAAAATATCCATCATTAAACAGTTTTCAAAAAATACATTCACATATTTCTCTGGTTTTACATGGTTTACAGAAGAAAGAATTTAGGTTTTCTAGTAAAAATATCAAAGTTTCGCTTAAAGTACCGGAAAAGACCTGTCTCTTAATTTGACTCTACCATAATTTATTATTATGTTACTGCGACACTAGTCGACTGTAGATATTTCAAATAAAATAAATTGATATTATCTTACTTAATTATCCAATAAAATCGTTAGAAAATATGTCAAGTAAAGATGTAAATGTACGTAAATCTTCAATATTATGTACAGTGCTTACTGTTCATAAAGAGGAGTTACGCTACTGTAGGTCTATACTCATATTATATTTTGAATATTAAATTTATGCACTCTAGACACTGCAGGCAAGTCGATAGATACATGATTAAACATTATACTTTTATATTCTGATACTTCTAACAAGATTAGTACAAATAATACAACCAGTTTATGGTTTTATAATAGATTATTTTATTATTCGATGGATTGAATTTTACATAAAAGCTTCTTTTTTTTTTTTTTTTTTTTGTTAATTGTTTTCCTTTTGCACTTAGAAATACAACAAATAATATAATATACTGAATAACTATAACAATGATAATAATATCTGAACGATTTTATCTAATATAGGTAAAGATTCATAAAATAACTACATATATTAAACTAAGAATGCATTTTATGCACATCAGTATTATATTTAGTAAGAATTTATGATGGAGAAAAGTATTACAATATATATGCAAAAAAAAATTATTTTATTTTTCAATTATAATATGATATTTTGATCAGTTTTTTAGTTTAGTTTTAATCAGTCATTTCCTTAAAATTTTCTTTTTAAATAATTGTACGTATTAATTCAATAGTAACCAATTTTATTGATTGAAAAAAAAAATTATATGCTTATGATTTATATCAAAACAAAATTACGTCTTCATAATTTTAAATAAACAAGTATAGTGCACAGCATATGCATTAAACATAATTTAATTGTTACACTCGTTTCATATTGACTTTAAGTTATCTACATTGCAATATTCAAAATATTATATAATAAAAAATTAACACAGCACATGTTACAAAAATATTTTAATACTCATAATTGTATACAATATTTTTTTTATCATCATCATTCGTGGCTTTTCGAGCATTATTTTTGTTCATTAATCCTATATCTTAGGCCTTAGTCAAAAAACTATTGTTATACCTATATAAAGTTCACATCGATACTTTCTATAATTACAAATATTAATATAGAACTTATAAAATAAAAAAAATAATTGTATTAGTTTATACTTTGATATTAAGATTAAATAGCGGTAATTAGCGATAATTTTACAATAAAACTAAAAACGATTCAGATAATTGAGGGCTAAATTATTAAAAATACATTATTGATTATTTATCTTGATGCAATAAAAATTATAGGTACTCTAAATTGTGAAGTATATACAGTGTGAACACCTAACTTATCATGATCACACTGTATGTAAGAAACAAAAAAAAAATTAAGACGTGATAATTCATAGTTCATGCTATATTGTTTAAAAATATATAAATTAAACCTTAAAATAATTAATTTTAATTAAAAATACATATAACCTAGTTCACTGTACATTTATTGAATTATCAAAAATATATTTACATTTTTTATAAACTCAAGTAATCTAGAAACATCAGCAGTCAATTTTTTAACACTTGGCGTTAATTTGCTATAAGTACTACCTTCTATGATAATTATATTTTGCCTACTTTATATTGTGAATTCCACATTTGCATGTCCCATAAAACATACATTCAAGAAAATATTAAATTTGATAAAAAAACATTCATGGATCGGTAATTTAAAACGTTAACTTTACTTTTCATGAACCCAATATTTTTTATAAAAGTACTATAGTCTTGTAGGTATATTAAAAAATAAAAACCAAAATAATTATTATAATTATTTCAATTGCCAAAAACGCATGGAAAATCTCAAATATATTGCAGGAGTTTTTGAAATTTATTTTTTATACGCTGCACGTATTACATTGCGTACCTACTACCTACATATTGCTAATGAACTTAGATTGAACGGATATATATATACATATACATAACCTTACAGACTACCTATCGTTGTTAATAATAATAATAATGCACAATATAATACATAATTTGTTCGTTATTATTTTAATTGGAAACGTTGATTTAAATTTAAATAATATATATAACGCACGTACTTTGATATTTCACATCAACAGGTTGTTACAGTCGATAATATTTCTTGGTTTACCTAATTAACCGAGTCAAGAAACTCGAATGTTGGTCTTCTAATAACGGATGTAGTACCTAATAAACGACTGCTTGTTATTTTTTTCAGACATGACTAATTTAATAGTATAATTATACTGAAGTATATTCATGCATTTTTAAAATGCAAATAATAATATATAACTAACATTTTAGAATCACAGACACTTGAGAATTTACACTCAATTTTTATCGAATTTGACCTTAATATTTATTTGCACAAAACAATAATCTTCGAATAAAATATACATAATATATTATTATTAAAATAGTGTAATCTGTAAATCGTACACGTTATTTGTGGTGACATTTCCATTGGAAAGCATTTGAAATTTGATATCCTACGCGTGTAGGTACTCGCTACATTGCTACAGCATAGTTACCTAAATTTATATACCTATACACTTTTGCCATGAAAACGGATGTTTTAGAACAATTTACTAACCTAATTTTACGAAAAAGAAACGCAACAATTAAAAATGAACCTTGTGTATTCCATTGTAGATGCATGTTATGTATGTTTTTTTTAAAGTTTTTTTTCATATTAATATTATTATCATTTATTTATTAAAGTTACGTTAGGTAGGGTCATCAGATAGAAGTACATAGCCTTGTGTCTATTTTATTTATTATAATACATTATGCACATATTTTTTCTCTTTACCATCGCTGTTATTACTTTTGATACGCAATGTAGGTACTGTCCTCAATGTTCAGCAACCGTGAACCAAAAACCGGAATAAATCGTTGCCGCCGAACTCTGTACGCATGTTTTATTCCGACGATGACCCTATAAAATCGTTGTACATAAGTACAATAACATTATTATGATATTTACATGATATAACGTTTACTATACCTAATAAAAATAAATTCGCTCAAACATTCATTTATTGATCGGTCAAAGAAATTATCTACGAAAAGCAATATTGGAACAGTTTTATTATTATGATGTTTAAATATTACGAGGACCGATAACATAATAATACGGCGATGACGTATACAAGGTCCGGCATGTATTAAACATAATATATAATATTAGCATTGAGAAATTAGCTGCAAAAGAACGGACATAACTTATGATTTAAAAATAACTGCCGTTGGAAGACGTCGACCTTGAATCGAATAATAATAGTTATTTAATCTAAGAAAAAATCTCTTACGACAAAAGATCATAATGTATAAAAACGCCGTGTAGTAAAGATACATTTGTATTGTATATTAAGTGATTCTCCGAGATATTCGTTAATTGGTAAACATATATATATATATATATACATTTTTTTAACCATTAATAGGAGGCGACTACTTCTACACAGTGTCTAATTATACAGTTTGGTAGGCTGCAATTTTTTAATAATGCTAAGTATGTATTTTGCGTCTGCTTTGCGAACCAGATAAACTGATAAATAATACAGAAATAATTATTAAAAATACTTTCTTGATGAGTACTATCATTGCCATCTAGATATAGAGTAAAAATAATAAGGTACCTGAATATATGAATAATAGGTATGTACCTGATGTATGAACTTTAAAATAATCTACTCAATAAAATATTTAATTTGCAATTTTACTATAAATGTTAATTATGGGCTATAGCCCATAAACTCAAAATATAACCTAAGCGCAACCCAAAACGCAAAAATAAATATTCCATAAGTGCAAAAAATAAATACCTTCTTAACAAACCATAAGCGCAAATAAATTTCACAAAAATAAAATACTCTTTATTAAAGTCATATAGTTATTAATAGTTATTAGTAGTTGTCTGATAAAATACCATTTAAATCATGTGTCAATTAAAAATAAATTTAAAGTCATATAGTAATCTTTTAGTTATAACTTAAAATGTATATTAACTATCAAGTCAAATACCATTTGATATAAGTTTATACTGTATATATTGTATAGTTAACTCAAATGATTATCAACTTTTACCTTGATTTGTTACGATAAAATACGATATGATAATACTTTAACTACAACTGAACTACATCACTGTTGATGTATTTTTCAATTATAAAAATACTGTATATTTAATTAAAATGAACAATTTAATTTAATAATTAATAGTTTTAAAATGAAACTTATGGTGTAACGGGTACAATATTTATTTTAGCGATTTCATCCCACTACTAAGGTACAAAAGCGCAAAATGAATTTGCGCTTTTAATCTATCAATAAAATAGACGATTCGCGCTTTTGAATTTCACCGTAATTATGACTTAAAAGTCACGTCACCTTATTGTACTAGTATGATTTTGAAATTTGAATATAATACGAGTATATTATTAAAAAAAATTTTTTTCAAAAGTTCGTAAATATTGTAATATAATATATGTATGATATTACCATCCAAGGGTGACTAATACTGTCACGAATTTATTTCAATAAAATAATACATATATGTTATACTATAATAATATATTCAAATGCAAAATTATTATTTAACATTGTTATTAGCTCAATTTTTTTAACTAGAAATTTATTGTATGCACTTATATATTAATATACTATTATAAATAAGTTATTAGAGTTAAAAATCAAAATACTAATTAATGTACTTAAATAATGATTAGATACATTTATATTACTATTTCTCACTTATAGTTACCCATAATATAAACATTAAAATAATTTACCCGATAAACTATTTTAAATTTATTGTTATACTATAAACGTAATTATGAATTAAAATTCGCATCATTTGTACAAATATGGTTTTGAACACATCATTTAAAAACGTTTTGTAAAAAAATAAACATAAATATCGTATTAAATACATAATATATTAAAATATATTCGTATAAAAAAAATATTATTTATTAACTATTATAATTTTTATTGATTAATTTCTATTTTTATTTTTAGACTCAAACATACGTATATAGTGTAGGTATACTTTAGTGCTATGTAATAAAATGCAAGTGATCCTTAGTGTATTTAAATCTTTATTGGTGGCCGGTAGATATGCAATAAACTGCTTAATTAGGTATTTTTTTTTTTTTTTTGTTCAAATATTATTAATATAATTACGGCTTTATTATTAATACAGCAAATAGATACCCATTGAAATTGAACGTTAGTAATATTATTTAATGTTATAGGAAACCATGCGGAGCTAATTAAACTATTGTAATAGTACATTTTGTTTTAAAAACGGAAATTAAACGTATTATTAATCACTCTGAAATATTAAGAGTTATCGTTTTATTGTCAAGAGTTTAGTGTTCTCCGGTATTGCACCTGTGGGAGATCGCCCTTGATAGTTACCTATATATCCCATACACGGTGTTTAATAATATTATAAATTATAATATATCATGCTCAATATCCGGGCAATAATAATTATTGTCTGTGCTATTCGTTATAGCTTATTAGTTAAACATACAATAATATATTATGTAGAGAACCTCGACGTGACTTATTGTGACGCATTTGTTCTGCGATATCACGGGATCGACGATTGAAGCGTCATCGATTCGGTCAACAGCAGACAATAATAAACAAGTAATATTATCATATTTATTACGAATATGTAGTATACAGTGTTTATTTAATCAATGAAAATATAATAGTAATATATATTAAATAACACCTCACACTTTATAATTAAATAATATTTTACGATAATAACCGCAAACGATAAATAGCTCCAAAAAATTACAATTTACGTCATACCTATATAGTATATATATATACATACCTGTCATACCTATATATAAATATCATGTATGTATATATAGGTTTTTTCTGCATATTTTCACACTGTTTATTCGATCGCCAAAACCGGTGTGAGACGTTTAGTTAACTGCAAAATTCACTTCCGCGTAGAACAAACACTACAATACTCTCATCATACATCGTCACAGACAATACATGCCAATAAAGGTAAGTCATTTGTTTTATGCGTATACCCTCAAATATATGATAATATTTAGTCGCATATTTGTGCCAGAGTCCTACAGGTACATCGAAGTTGATGAAAGGAAGGGCACAGTACTTTTATCTAGATCATTTTTAATTTGACAATGTTATTTTTTTAAATAAATTTGTAAGCAATAAAAAATTAATATTATTATTAATAATAGATTATTAATAGATAAAAGATTAATTATAAACCCATTCTAGCATAATTATTTCATAATTAATAAAAAGAAAGAGAGAGAGCTTATGAGAGCTTTCGCCTTCTATGGCCCTAGGGACACCAGGTTCATGTTACGTCACTGATAATATTACCATATTTTCATAATGTATTCGTATTTGTATATTATAAATTTTTGAAAGTGAATTGTCGAATCACCTGCTCACGAGACTAAATTAAGATTTTTAATTTTTTTTAGTTTTATAAATAATAACTCATGCTATAACACTAATTTTTATAAAACATCAAGAAATTAAAATAAATAAATAGTTTTATATAGTTTTTCCGTAGTACGACAAATGTCTTTTCACATCGATGTCGATAATAATTAATAATATTCGAATTTTCGAATACCTAATATATAAAATTTCATCGAATATTTATATCGACTTATGGATTGTCATTCGATTTAATATATTATTACTTAGATATTACACATTTAGAATATATTTTTGGATATAAAACATATTTAATCAGGGTTAGATTTAGGGAAATGCAATTGGCACAATTGTGCTGGGTAGTAAATATAATTTTATGATAGACGGTACTAATGGAAATAGTGAAAAAAAATTATATTTTTTTAAATGTTATATGTTTGAAGTACATAAATTAGTTCTTTCACAATAGATTTACAATTATTTATTGTAATATACAGTTATCGTTGAATAAAAACGATTCTGTTTCAGTGTATAAGAAAAAACCCCATCACAAAGCCCCAATAAAATGTCAAAAAAAAAAAAAAATTATATTATATATTATGTTATTATATTATTTAACCAAATCAATAATGGTGAGGCACCCTCCTGCTAGCTGTACAGTTTTCATGTTAAGTCATTTTCTAGACGAAAAAATAAACAAAAGACTAATATAATAAACCGAAAATTAGTAGGTGAAGTAGCAGAATTTGTTTTACTAGTCAGTGCAATAAATTCTAAACGTGACCCTGAATTTAGTCCAATTCTTTTAATCTCGATACGCACCCCCATTCCTCCCCTTTCTATCGTGAGCCATAAAATCCACCACCCTCGTATTTGTGCGCTACTTACACACACACACACACACACACGCACACACGCACACACACACACATACACACACACACGCACGCACGCACACACGCACACGCACAATACCACACTGAGACGATCGTAAAATATTTTTAATGTAACCTAACCTCAGACGTTTCCGGCCGCAAACCGCGTGCGTTATCGCCCTCGCGATATATTCAGACTCGATCGTATCCGCCGTCGTCGTCGTCGTCGACGTAGTCGTCGTAGTGGTCGTCGAACAGCGGCGGTAGCCGATGGCCGCCCGGCCGTCTGATCGCGTCGAAACACTCGTGGTCGCACGCTTCCGGAGCAGTCGGCCTGGCGTCCGGGTCAAACCGGAGCGTGGCCGTTACCAGCCGGACAGCGTCGGCCGGTGCCCATCTCGGGAACTCCGGCGGACGCGCGACCAACGCTCGCTGGTGCTCGACGCTCGTCCCGAGGAACAGGGGAACGCCCGCCATGAGTTCGGCGTAAACACAACCGGCGCTCCACACGTCCACCGCGGCGGTGTAGTCGGGCGCGTCGGGCGGTTGATCGAACAGCAGCTCGGGCGCCCGATAGCGGCGGGAGCAGGCGTACCGAGCGTTCGGCCGGCCGTCGGACAGGTCCTTGGCGCTGCCGAAGTCGCACAGCTTGAGCACGCCCGTGGACGGGTACAGCAACAGGTTGCTGGGTTTCACGTCCCGGTGGCACAGCCCCGCCGTCCAATGCACGTATCCCAAGCCCCTGAATATCTGGTACGCGTACAGCTTACCGTGGCCGGTGCTCGCGGTCCGACCGACTGCGGCCAACCGCCGGATCGCGCGGTCCAAGTTGGTCGGCGCCAGTTCCATTACCAAGTTTAGCTGACTGCCGCCGCCGCCGCCGCCCGTGCCGTCTGACCCTGCACCGCACACATAACGTCACTACATGTACACTGTCGTGCCCCGATCGAGATGATGACGTATTGTGTTGGCTATGTGTCACTTAACGCGCATAACATTGTGAAGATAATAATAATAATTCGTTTATTCGGGTATTTTTTATTTATTTAATTTTTTAAGTCAAGAGCATAATTAAAGTGTTTTAAAATATATTATATACAAATTTAAAACATTATCTGCGATTTTGTAATAGTATTATAAATAACTGCAGAATAAAATTAATTCTCAAAAAAAAAAATTCACTAGGCATACTTAATAATTAGTTTATGTTATGCGCGTTATTCAGCTACATGAGTTAACATATGACATGAGGATACGAATACCTGAACTATGTATTTCGATTTTCACTTATCGATCCTGCGTTAGGTCAGGTTACGTGTATTATATTGTAATAGGTAAACTTCGTGCGCCTTGTTTTTTTATTTTTATATAAATTATTTGTAATTGGGTTAAGTAATACATGCGCAGTTATTCCGTTTAAGGTTATGGCACGCATTTCACTACATATAATTATTACCTATATAGTATACACGTCTCAACAATTTTTAAGCTAGTTTAAAAATTACATAAATTCCTTCAGACATTCATTGTCATGATCTCGGTCCAAATTTTATGAATCATACAATAATTATAAAAGTATTTTATAACTTTAACATTTAGTATAGGTATTTTCAAAGTCAATGAAAAATGTTATTTATATTATTATATACCTATGTTTACAATATTACATCACTAAACTCATACATTACACATACAACCTTTTTAAGTATGTAATAAATTTCGATATTTCGATAAAAAATTTAAAATAATAATAGTATAATAATGGTTACTTTGCAAGGTATGAGAATATAATGAAAATTGTAATTATTTTTTTAGTATTGTGGTATTTTGATATAGTAGGTCGATTATTTTGTAGAAATTTTAGCCGCCGGGGAATCGTTCGTTTCGTTAATATAATTTATTGCATGTAAAAAACTGACAACCGATAATTTCGATAATCCCCGACTAGTTCAATCACTTGTTGCGATAATGGTACTTATTATCAGTTCCTGTCAAATTTGATGTAAATCGATGAACGAATACGATTAATAAACACGACCAAAAACTGCAGACGAATTTAGTACACCAAATGAAATATATTAATCTTACTGATAATTATTATATTATTGTTATCAATTTAGTAATTAATAATTAATTTTAAGCGTAACAATTAAAAGTAGTATAAAGTTATTTTATATAAAAAAAAATAAATATATATAATATATATATTATATTACTATTAGTCGATTTTAAATTTTTATCACAACTATGTATACGCATATATTGTTTATTCCATATTCATTAATTAATATTCATGTACTAATAAAGTAATAAACAAGCGTTAATTCGATAACATCGCTAATAAGACGTCATGATTATTTATTCCTATGAAAATCTTTGATTACATAAATTTATTAAGTTTTATTTAATACGTTCTACCCCTTACTATGTAGCGTAGCCAAACCAGCCAACTATTTTTTAATAAGAACTCATCTTGTCTAAAATTGTATGTATATATATATATATATATATATATATATATATACGTTACCCATGAATAAAACTTCGAGTTACATAAATCCTCTATAAAATATTGAAGTATGCATTTAAAATTTCTAGGAATACAGTTAAAAATACAAAAAAAAAAAAAAAATTATATCAATTATCAAAAATATGTAAAGTTCAAGTAAGAAATAAAAAAAAGATAAAAAAAAAATAATATTTAATAATAATAAATTATAATTATATAATATAATAAAATAAATAATATATATATAATATATATAATAATAATATATAATATAATAAAATATAATAATTATAATATTAATATTATATGATATTATATTATTATATTATATCATATATTATAATATATTATTTTTATATTATTATAATTATTATTATTCTTATTATTTTTTTTTTTATTATTATTATATTATATATAATATTTTTTTCTTTTTATTATAATATTATATTATTATTATTAATTTTTTTTTTTTTAGATTACAAATTTTGTAATCTAATTCGAACAGCCGATATACCTGTGATCGTAAATACGTGTTCAAAAAAAGGTTGGGGGGATTTGATGGATTTAGATGAACCAAAACCAAATACTTACTAATTATAAATACCAAGTAAATTATTATAATCAATGCTTTAAATTATTTTCTAAAATGTTTAAACCAAACTCGATAAATATCATTGAAAAAATAAGGATAAATTTAAATTTTGTTTTCGCGGTACAATAATATTACTGATGAGTGATAAACTACCAACAAAAATCGTTGTTTTTCAAAAAATAAACGAACAGACGGTGTAATATTTTACAAACCGAAAGAAAACAAAAAATGAATAGGTACAAATTCCCTCATCCGCACTATATTTGTCTGTGCAGCCGTGTAAAAAATATGGATTTAAAATAGAATATTACGTTGAATGTAAAATACAATAAAAATAATAATATACGCGCGTCAATATCAGCGATATTAAATTTTATGTCGTGTGTGTGTGTGTGTGTGTGTGTGCGTGCGTGGGGGAGGCGCGTTTTTTAAAAAAAAACTACACATTTTAATATCCAAAATCCGTCTCGATATAAAACAGAAATGGTCTACAAGCACCCGTGCAGCGCAATGACGTCGCGCGCACACACGGCGATGGCATACGTGTATGATGTGTTCACACACATATATATATATTATACATACCATACATATTATTTTGTTCGTTATTACCGGAATAAAAGTGGAACAGCAGTCTGACGACGTTCGGGTGCCGTAGCCGTCTGTGCACGTCCAGTTCGTGATGGCCGCCGCCCGGCGACCGAATGCGCTTGACGGCCACAGTACGCGCCGTCCTGCCGCCGCCGGCCGACAACACCGCCAGGTAAACGGTGCCGAACGTGCCGCCGTCTAATACGGTGACGTACGAGATTTGTAGTGATCCGTCGGCGGCGGCGTTACCGAACGGCGTCATCGACGTGACGTCGTCGCACCGCGGACGGCCGGTGACGAGTAGTCTTCAGCGGGTTAGGCGGGCGCGGCGGTGTACACGTAACGAGACGGTGATGTACCGCGCGAACGATGAATATTGTTATTATTATGTTAAAACACTGTTTGTCGTCTTATGTAATGAAACGCACAAGGCATAACTTACTATATACGCAACGAATCGAAAAATAAAATAAAAATAATAATAATAATAATAATAATAATAATAATAATAATAAAGCTTACCGTTTACGCGACTGTTTACAAATTCAACAAACTTTTATTAATACGGTATTAGCGCATAACATAACATTACCGAGCCGCTCGCGGATACGCCCAAAAAAAATTAAATTATTGTGTAACGCGTTCTGATATTGACCTATAATATCATAATTTAAATGTTAAAATTGAATATCGATATTAAATTCCATTTTAAAATAAATAATTAAGTTTTTTTTTTTTTTTTTTTTTTTTTTTTTTTTTTTTTGGAGGGAAGTCTAAAATTTGTTATGGCATTTTTAAATTTTTTATGATTACTATGAAATACCTAGGCAGTTAAATACCCCCTATAATTATCTACATGATGGATGTTCATTACTGCGTACAGTGTACAGTAATATTATATTGATAGATTATAATTGTGATGGCGTTAATAAAGAAATAGAGAAATAAATAAACAATATGACTTTAACTCGTCCTTGTTTTTGGAGGAAAAAGAACAAGTTTTCAATACTGGAAATTCTGGCCCAAAAGTTTTAAATATGTCATTGGATATTTTGAATTAACTTCTTACTTGATTCACGGTAAGCTTCAAATATTCGGTAAGTGCGTATTTAAATCGGTTTCATACGGATTGACCTATCTTAATTTGTTGATAATCGTTTTCCTTATTCTATACTGTTAAATTGTTGGGTCAATAAACGATATTAGTTTTTATTGAGTATTATATTTTAATATTATCTAATTTCTTTGTTTTGAATAATGCATTTACCAGAATTGTAGTATTTTGTTTTGTTATTTGTTTATTATCATTAAATGCATATAATGGATGGAATGTTTTCTGCCGTGATCGATGTCCAAGGATACAGTTTTTTAATATAATATTATTTACATAGGTCTATTTAAAGTGTGATTTAGTGCTTCGTTTTAAACATTTTTAATCTTCTGAAATATATTATTTTTCTATAGTTCAATAAACTACCTAGAAAAAATTTTTTTTTAATTCAAAAAAATTCATATATAAACACTTAAATGGATAATTATCTATTAAAATAATATACTCAATGGCATTGTTTTTGTTGTACAATAATATTATAACATTACAACCGTCAATACCGTTTATTGTTTTTGTACATTACATTATTGATTATTTAATATCGTTATCGCGACGAATACCCTAGTTTTTCGCGGGTCACACCGTTAGATCACGAAACACGTTATTAATCAAGCGCATTAACCTTCGCGGCTATTAATTTCATTATTATAATATTTTTACAGAAATATATCCATGCGAATGTAAAAATATTATATATTTCCGCGGCGGGGGCGCATATTTAATATTCAATTTTGTTAAACTGCCGTATTGGTAACTAATGTTTGTCGCTTAAACGATAATTTATTCAAACGGCATTTCCTATATAAACGTAATGGTCGTAATGTACTATATTACGACATGTGACGTAGTGCAATGCAATGTGTCTGTCGTCGTCGTCGTTTATTTACTTAGGTTGGTGCGGCGCCTAGTAAGTGAATACGATTCGTATTATTCCTACGATTGCTGTGAAGGCAGGTACTTGGCGTGTTGCTATATAGTTATTATCGACAACGACTGGTGTATTCTACCTTCCTACGTGTTTGAATAATCCGTGTCTTCGGGTTTTTTTCCTTTCCCGCAAACGGACATTGGTAAACTTGCTCTTACTGGGTCTACCTACTAAGTAGTATATTAATATAATACGTTATTCAGTTATTAGTAGACATTTTTATAGCCTATAGGTATTAAGACAGTGTTGTAAATATCTCAGATAAATAGCTACGATATGTATATTATGTTATTGATTAAACTTGTAAAAACCCAATCACCGTGGAATGTTGGTCCTATGAGAAAAATCGACGTGTTATTTTATTATAATATATAATATTAAGATTTGCAATTCATGCATACTTTTTATAAACTATCATTATTTCAATTTTTTTTTGCAATTTATTTTTCTTTCGAGTGTTTAAGCCTTAAATATCACTTTAATCAGTATAATCCGTTACATTTTACTTACATGGGCGGTTATTGAAAACACCCGTAGCCCGTAGGTACTATCTTTGATGTATATTAATAGTATAATATTAACTTAAATATATTATATATTTGAGATTAACTTGAGATCGCCCTCCATCCACCAGTGATATAAGGTGCCTCTAAAAATCTAAGAGTTAGAATACATTATTAGTAATTTGAGAGAAAGTGCTAAAATTCAATATTTAAATATGGTATTGAATAAATTATAATTAACAATAAATTAATATTATTCTGGCTTATTATTAGGGAAATCAATAGATTTGCGAAGGGCTTATTAAAATTTAAGTCCAACTGACATGAGAAATATTATGTTTCATATTCAGTTTACTAAATAAAAATAAAAACTCTATTTAAATAAATATTTAGTAAAGTTGGTATATTGAATTATATTTGAGAGGCTTTACTCTTCAGTCATTCCACTCATCAACCTTCTTAGATTTTGCCAACCCTCTAGAAATTTTCAAATAAAATATTTATAGCAGTTATTTTTATTAATTTTTTAGTTACCATGATAATTATAAAACGCTAAATAAAATGTTTAAATTTATTTTATACATTTAATATAAAGATTATATTCATAGGACCTAACAAATTATTAAATTATAAAGAAATTCACTTAGAGTAAACATTTTTTTCCCCAACTATAGGATTTCGTTCTATTAACAGCTCTAAATGGCATTTGTATATGTGTATTACTATAATATAATGTAATATGTAAATAATTTTATTATTATCTAATTACTTCAGAATAATCTATATAAAAGCACACTTAGTGATAACTTTGTATCTACTATATAGATATGGCTATCAGACTGTATGAATCAATTAAAATGTTCAATATTCTAAATTTTGATCAAATATTTGATTATCTTAAGAAAATTAATGTTTACAAAAACAACATGCTTAAAATGTTTGCACATAACTGTTTATTGCCCACGAGAATAGCCAATGTCCCTGAACTAAACTTAAATAAATGTTCATTATAATATTATGTATATGGAGTATACCTAAATAGATAGATGTGTTTTAAGCGATTGTTTATTGCACGTTGTGAAATTAAAAAAAAACTGATTAAAATCTAAATTCTGCTTAAATTCCCAGTCGTTTCAATCATAATACCGATTCCGAGTAAACGTTTATTCTAAAATAAACTTATATGTAGGTGGATATACTAAGTAGTAGGTACGTAACAATATCTATATGGTTAATAACTGGTATATATATTTAATATAATATTATACCATATTGTGTAATGTAATTATTAGTCAAATAAATGGCCATAAATATTTTAACTTAAAATCTTACAATTGTAAGATTTTAAAAGATTTCTTATCAGCAAATGATTAAAACAGGATAAAAAAAAGAAAGTATATCTTTCGGAAAAAAAATTAGGAATACACTTAATCTCTTAACAAATTGAGAAATAGCAAATAAAATGATATCAATATGTTTATATATATATTTAATTATTTATTAGATTGATGAAAGGTATGTACATACTTGCAGGTGATTAACAAATTACCTTACATATTCGCTTTCAATATTTCTTTAAACAATAAATGTATTCAAATTTAGTAGAATATATTTTAAAGTACTTATATCGTTTTATATTATTTGAGGAGTGCAGTACTGTAACGTCTGTAACGATGTAAACTTTATTTTATTAAATAAGAACTACCCTTCTTACTGTAAAATATTAGTTGATGATTTTTTTTTTAAATATTTATATTTACCTATAAATTAAAATCCATACGTAGTTGTAAAAATTTATTATACATTATGTACTGAGAATCATAGTCCATGCTATAGCTGGTTTAAAGATCACTTATGATAATTTGAATACTATAATACTAATAATTAATAAAAAATATAATATAATTTGTTAAACATGTCCGAATATAATAAGTATAAGCGAAAGTCTAGAAACTAGAGTACTAGAATAAAAATATTATATCATTCTTATATTTACACACATAAATTTAATAACTATGTAACTATGTACATCCTTAGTAAATACTACATAAAGCTTAATAATTCAAAAACTACTTTTTAAATTTTGCTTTAGATACATCAAAGTTTTCAAAAAATTACTCTTTAACAATATACTGTAAAAATTGACGGTTCTCGTTTGAAGTTTGTATCAGTATAATTATGCAAGTTCACAAATTACATTCTTTAGATAGTATAAAAGTTCTGAGGAAAGAAATTAAATTCAACAACTATAAAATATACTGAAAATTCCAAAAATCAGAATTTGAACAATTTTATTACATTATATTATTTATTAAAAGGATAAAAAAGGTGATCTTGTTTGGTAAATCTCCCTGTACGTATATACCAGATGAACTGAAACATTTTACATATTGTAGGTATACACTTTTGTTTAATTTGGAAATTATTTTTGATCTGTTTGATTTATTGTTATTACTAAAAGTAAAAATTAACATACAAAAAATAAAATATTAATAACCACTAAGAAAAAATTATAATAATATAATTTTGTGTAATTTATTTAATCAACAACACCAATAATAGAAATTTTTAATGAAGTGATTAAGAAATATATAAATAATTGATAAAACATTAAATAAAAAATTATATACAAATATACAATACCCTACTAGGTAACAGTATTTACTTTTTTTATATACAATCTATACTTAATAAATAAATGAAAAATCTTGACAAAAAAAAACAAAAAAATAAGTGATAAAAGAAACCACTTATTGATAACAATTTTTATTGTGTACTCGTATATAGTTTATTAATCGTTATTGTAAGAAATCACGATACCACAAACACACTAGGGCATCTACGAGGATTACCGGAAATTGATAACCCACTAATTAGTATAAAATAAATAAATTCTGTTATAGTGTTGTTAAGATCTTTATGCAACAATAATAATTACCGATTATCAAAGATTGAGTTGTGTCAGCAGCTATCAAACATCTAAAATACCAGCACAGCTTTCCTGATTTAGAATCATCAAGTTTATTTTACATATCTATGTATACCTAAATATTTATAACCTGATAATTTTAATTTTATTTATAAATGAAAATACATTTTGTTTTATGATTTAGGTACTTATCTGTGTCCTATTCCTATAGATATAATGAATAAGTTTAGCAGTTTTTCATGGTCGTTTAAACGATAATTGAATCAAACATTTTATTTGTATTTGAATTTGTAATATAATCCAATAATATTATAATAAAATATATACCTATAATTTATAAACATATTATAAGCAAATTATCAATCACTTCACATTTTTATACTCGATTAACTGATGGACAATAATAATTTTATTACAGTAGAACCTCGATTATCCGTGACTCGATTATCAATGTTGCGATTAACCGTGCCCACTCTTCCGAAAATTTTTAAACATAATACTCGATCGACAGGCGACAATCGTATTAATGACATTTTTGACGATAACTTCATATTTTAAGCCCTAATAACTTGTTGTATACAATATTATGGATGTATGTATAACATTATTGTATGTATACGGTTTCTTATATACCTATATTTCAAATTACAATTGAATCAAAATTTTTAAAATTTCATTATTATAAAAAGTCTCGATTAACCGTGATTTTCATTTATCCGTGTGACCCTCTCCCCATCATTACCCCGGATAATCGAGGTTCTACTGTATATTGAATGATCTATAAATGTATTGCTCCAAGCAAACATTTATGAATTATTATTTAAAAGTAGTACAGAATAAAATATGTTCCGATAATGTAGTGGCCAATATTTATCGTCATGATTCATATACTTTAAGCTATAGTAATTCTCAGAACCTATGTAGCTAGGTACTCGTATATTATTATATTTCCTGTACCGGTCAAATACGGAACAATATAATTAATCTTCATCGCGCGCTGTAGTTGAAAACTTAATAAATCAATGCGTAATACATAGAGTTTATACGATATATTATTATTAAAGTCTGTTATTATTGTTTAACAGCTGTTAATTGTTTGGTATCTTAATTATTCGATGTAATCTATTCATTAAATTCGTGTGAATACTTTCGTCCAACTGATATTAATACTTATACATATAAAATACTATGTATATATGTAGGTATTATTATTAATGGCCAAACAGAACCACGTGACTAACTGCACGGGGAATGTAACAATTACCCTTGAAAAACCCAGGACAGACTTGCTCATTGCCGTTCTGACACGCGTTGACATCAGGTTTTGTAGGTATATTACATGTTATATGTATAGTATATTTTTATTTATTATGTTTATAACACCCGTAGTGCTTGTGTATTTATTCATCATCGTTTACGGGGAATTTTATTATACTCGTCGAAGAGTTCATTTGAAGCTGGGTTGTTGACGTCCTCGAATATTTTCAAAATCCATTCGGAAAAATAATGAAAAAAAAATGAAAAAAAAAATGTATAATTAATAATAAACGTTAAAAAAATGTCACGGTCTCAATAATTTTTTAGCGTAGTCGTGAATGTGTATTTTTGTTTAATGACAATATCTTAAAAATATGATACTACAGTATAGAAACACGTTTTGTTTTGACCATCGTTATATAAGCAAACAGTTATAATTGTAATTTAATATGTAGAATAATATATAATCATATTTCTACAATTCACGTGTAGTTGACAAAATAAAATACAAGTGAAAGGGAAAAGATTCACAATTTTATATAATGACTATATATGTAAGTGTAGTATATACCAATAAATGATTTATATCTATAAAGTTTGTTTATAAGTATTTAGCTATTTAACCGCATTTTGTTTTAATGAAAAATTACTGTCTATTTGTCATTTATTAAACTAGGTACATAACATATAAATATATATTACTTTATTCTTTTTCTTCATCTTATTATAAATAATATCAATCATAATTGATTTAACTTGGATTGTAATAAAGGTAATATTACAAATTATAATACAATATGAAAACAAAGAACGTGCGCTGATTGGAGTTCTTTTTCGAGTAAAACTATCTAGTAGAGCGGTGTCTTCGAATGTTGATATTTAGAACATAGCACTAATTACTGATTATATAAAAATATATATATATTAGTATTAATGATAACAACTATATTCAATCAATATTTAATAACT
Source organism: Melanaphis sacchari (assembly GCF_002803265.2). Classification (NCBI taxonomy): domain Eukaryota; kingdom Metazoa; phylum Arthropoda; class Insecta; order Hemiptera; family Aphididae; genus Melanaphis; species Melanaphis sacchari. The sequence goes on along the minus strand of NW_020271429.1, from coordinate 31,495 downwards.
AATATTATTGTTATTATTGTTGTAATGATTCAAAATAATTTTAGAAGGAAAATTAACTATGATAAAATATTGAGTTCATATTTATTAAATATTTTGTATAGTATTATAGTATTTATTTATATGTACCTATACATAATATGAAATATCTAACTATTGCAATAACAAATAGATAAGCAAATAAAATAATATTAACATAGTTATTATACAGAGTATAAACAAAAACAAAGATAATCGTTCAATAAATAATAATATAACGCGTCGAAATTGTTAAAAATAGGTTTCTAAAGTGTTATTTAAATACATTTTACCCATTCATTAAAAAATTATAATGTTCAATAAATCATAAAATTCTGCAAATACTGAATTATTTATAGGTAGAAAAATTAAAGCCAATTATCTATGGAAAATATTGTGTTAGTTTTTAAATCTCATAACAAGCAATACCTAATCATACAATATAATAAAATAGGTATCAGTCTAAAGCAGTAATCGGCAACCAGCAGACCGTAGGCCGTTTCCGGCCTTCGTGGCTATTGTATACGGCCCGCTTTAAATTCTAGAACGATGAATTTTTTTTCTATACTTTTTATGATTTTAAAGTTTAAAACAGTATTTTTTTTCCTAGTAAAGAATTTGAAAATATAAAAATCTTTACTTATGTCTGACCCGCAAACTCTTTTTAATTTGTGATTGTGGCCCGATAGTCCAAAAAGGTTGCCAACCACTGATCTATAAAGCATCGAAACGACATTGTTTATACAGTTCTGTAGGACGTAGGTTATTAGTTGTTACACGAGGAATGTGATTTCATAATGATAAGTAGTTATACTATTATAAGACGTATTACCTATTATTATATTTTCTCATAAGTAGGTATGTAAAGAAATATGTTACGCACAGAAAATTGATGACTACACTGACTACAGTGATACATATTTTGTAAACATAAGCTTTTCTTATTGGGCATTGGGTTTTCTCGGGAAGTCTTCAACTGATGACGCTGAAACAATATAATATAATGATATAGTTTGTATAGGTATACAGTATATGTATATTATGTGGTAGTAGATATATAATGAATAACAACATGATATGTATTACCTTTAATAATAACACAGCGTATAGTGGTTTATCTTTACAGAAGATTTGTGCGATTTATGATAATAACTATAATAATATAATGGCATGTTAGATATGCCAATTTCATCGTGTGCCTACGTCACTAGATCGTATTTAATACCCACCTGGGACTGTAATAGTATAATGATTTCCCCTTCCCTTAAAAACAAAAACAAAAAATAATTAAACTTGTATATACACATACGCACACGACGACGGAGACGTTTCAATAACCTACACTATATACCATACTATATATGTGTGATTGTGTGTGTGTGAGTGTACCTACCTATATGTTTATTTCTTTTTCTTATTTAACAGGTACAGTTGCGTCAAGGGCATCCCTAACAGCATAGTATTTCGCGAGACTGTTCGCATATCGCGTATTCCGAAAACGATAATCGTTGATCGTTGACCGGCACGTCGTGAGGTATAACGCCAGCACCGCGGACACGCTCTCTTCTGTCCGCGTAAAATACACAATACGCCGCGTGTTGGAAAGTTCGACTTCGCCGGATAACCGCAGCACGGCCGCAGTTCACAGGTAAATCATACAGCGATTAATTAAATAAATTTAATTAGGTACAATATTATTATGCAACTTTGCGTACGCGACAACAATTATTATTATTTTAACTAGGCTTAATATTATATAGATACGTTACGTATTATACTGTTGGAGGGCAGGTATTTTATTATTTCGTCTCGACGGACGGTTATTTTTATTTTCAACGTAATATTATTAAAAATATCACGGTTAATAATATTTTAGACACGTTGTTATAACTATTAGCAATAAAATAATATTATAATAATCGCGATATCATTTCGTTTTGAATCTGAAATGTTGTGTCGATAATGTTCGTATACAGTGCGGTGTCATCTGATATTATAATTGCGGTGTTCTTTGTTTCAATAGTTCTTTAAAATTAATTGCTCATTTTAAAGAATTTTATGTAGGTAATATTTTATAGTTATATATTTCGATTGGCCGTTATTATAATAATATGATGCCACACTTTAAAGTACCTAGCGCGAGTCGCCACGGTGCGTTACGATAATTATTGTATAAATGTACTTCGAGACCTTAAATAAGCGCGTGTACACGGGACAACGATTAATTTTAAAGACCTTCAAGCTCTACATAGTTTTAGTGAATTAAACAGCCATTTATTGTTATTTATAAAATTATTATTACTGTCGAAAAATAAATGGTTAAATTTTACTCAAATAAGCCAAGGATAATCGTTAATAAATTATTAGCGCAAATTAAATGATTCGTGTATAAGTCTCTTGGTAATATCTGAAATTTAAAATATCTCAAATGTTTTAACGGTAAATACCTATTATACTTAAATAATTAGTGTTTACTTTTCTATAACTATTTGATACGGCATTTAGGTATGATTCTTTTTCTCTTTGCCCCTAATAATTTAAAAAACTTCATATACCTAGAACTTAATCCATCGTTAATCGTTAGTCGCTTTAAAGTACGTGTTTATTGTGCGCCATTAATCGCATCTTGGTCTGTTTGACCACTATAGCTTTATGGCGCAATTATTTAAATTAAAAATACAAATTATTTTATTTTATTTGAAATTATAAATTTTATTAAAACAAATCAATATTTATAGTCAAATTTATAAGCCATGATGAAAAATAAAATAAAATGGTTATTTTAAGATATTAGACAAGTCAGGTTTTACATACGCAATTAATCGTAGGCTTAATGATCAATTTGATTGCAAATTTGATTCTAGGTATTAAATATTAGTTTAATTTTTTCCTGTAAAATAATTTAGAAATAAATGTTTAACCATATTTAATTAATTTTAATTATCTGATTAAAAAACGTGTCAAGTTTTAAATATCTAGTTGTAAAAATAATATATATATATGTTTATTAGAATATATTAATTAAATGCAGTTATTTCGACAACAGTGTGCGAATTTGTAGTAAACCGATAATTTAGTATATTTACAGTCAGCTTTTAAACGAGGAAAACATTTTATTCGAGAAATCAAAAATCAAACAACCACTGTACTTAGATAAAAATTATATTCATTTTAAATTTAACTACTTATTATTATCTATCATTTTTTTAAATGATTCAACTATTAAAATAAATTAAACATGTACAATGTACATACATGAGTTGTAAACTCGTAACAATTATTTTATTTTTTTTTTGTAGAATATGACCTTATAGGTACATCTATAACTATTTATTTTTTATTTTTTTTTTTTTACTAAAATTTTTATTAGCTTTGTGTATATTAAAAACTTCTTTATAGATCAAGATTATGTTAAAATAATATCATTAATACCAAAAATACATGAATGTAAGATAATTAAGAAGTATTTAAAACAAAGAAACTCCCATGTAATTATATTACGTGCGATTTTTAAACATTAAAAGTAAACAAAAAAAATTGTACTCAAAAAACAAGATAGATACAATCAGATAATGTATATTATTGTTTTAATAAACGTATTAACTTCTTTGATAACGATACGTTCGTTAATAATAAATTATTATCTTAATAAAGTTTAAAAAATTTAAAAATTGTAATAGTGCTCAGTGTTTCTATGAAAAATATATATTTTTAACTATTTGGTTGTTTGCACGATGAAAATTTAATGTCAACATTCAATTGTCAGCTTATATTTTACACTTAATTTATATTTCATACGTAAGTTTTCCATAAGCCACTTTTAGAAATGTCAAGTACTAACAAGCGTTTCAAATTTTGTCTATTGCCGTGTATCTATACATTGTATATATTATTATTATTATCATTGATTTATTGATAGTCTCATTGTTACTATTATTATTTAAATCTAGTCTAATTATTTATATTTTGTATCTGTTCATTATCTTTTCATGGTTAATTTTTATTTAATTGTCATATAATTTATTTTAATTTAAAATGTTACTAAAATCTTAACATTGCTCATTAACACTTACTGTATTTCACAAAAGAGATTTTACCTGTTTATTATGCATAAATAAATAAATATTCAGAATTACAATGGTTCCTCGTTTTCACTATATTTATAATGAATAATTTCAACAATAGTTTGATTTCCGTGTAACTTGTATTGCAAAACTAGTTGGTATATAGTTAAGTATAATTATTATTTACACACGTCGATAATTTATTCCCTATAAATAAATTTAAATGAGTACCAAATGAAAATTACTATAAACGTTTCGTATAAACTAACTAGATGAATATTTTTATGCGTGTATCAATATAAAATAATTGCTTATATTTTAAAAGTATATACAAATTAATTCAATACCTTAAAAGTAATTTGATGCAGGGACCTTTTATTTTTAACATCTTATAATAATATACACCTGCTGGTTGTTACCACTAGATAATCTCTTGATTCAAGTTACTTGCTGTTCTTTTATGTCGTTTTTGGTATTACTCATCAATTATCATTAGAACTCAGAAGTTAAAGTAGCTAAAATAGGCAAGATACACACAAAAACAAATGAAAAAATTAATTTATTGTTAATATTTAATAAGTATGAGACGAAAAACTAGTTGGCATTCGAATATTTTTTTTAAAATCTAAAAAATATTATAAAATGTCAATTGTGTAGGTATAACAAATTTATTTATCACTCGTAATATATTTACGATAAGATTTGTTTTAGCATATTTGCGCAATATAGATTAAATACACATTGCACTGTTGTTATTAAATTAAAATTCGACTGCGACGACCATAATAAATACTTACGTAAAATAACATTGAGTTTTATATTTAATAAAATAAATTGAAAATATGTAGGAAAATATGCAACTCTGATTTCTAAGTATCATACCACTGTCTATAAAGATTTTAAACTTCGTTAAAATAATAATATTAAATTAATGTACCTATAAATTTATACTGCATCATTACAGAATACAAAATAGGTATGCAATACAATATATAGACTAAAGTTAATAAAATCGTATTGATATTTTATTATTGTATCTACTAAGTGCTATATATTTAAATATATGAACTATAAACGATTACAATACTATTAAAATGTTGTAAAAACAATAAACATCAGTCAAGGGTAAATCCCCCGAAATTTATTCCAATACCTGTGATTTTAAGTTCTAGTAAGTAACAAACTATAAGGGGTGGGAGAAACTACAACTTCCACGGCAGTTAGGTTAAAATTTTAAAAATCCGGTTTCCAATTGGCAAAATAAAAATACAATACACTATTCTCGATACCGCTGAAACAGCAGTACAGTATTCGCGTGACCGTGCCACTAAATACTATATAATATTATATAGAAACCTACCTACATACTTACTGTAAATAAATTATTTATGTATAGTATGTATACTTTAATATGCATGTACGTTTGCTTTTCAGACGCATAAAATCCTGTTCCGAGTTTATCGTACTTGCGTACCTACATCGTCATTTTATCGATATAATATTGTTTGCACATTAAATTATTTGTATATGAGATGAAAACGGAAGAAAAATGAAAACACAGTGCTCCGCCATCGTGTTATTTTACTATTGCTGCTGTACTATCACGATCCTGCGTCTGACGGACGCTGTGTCGCCGTGGTACGAAAGCGAACAGGACGATGACGCCGTCCATCCTTGCCAGAGAGAATGTCGCGTGGACGAACCGCCAAAAACGTGCGAGTACCGTTTCAAAGTGGAATGGTACTACACAATGAGCAAGGCTTGCTACGACTGTCCGTACAACATAACCGATTGTTACAGACCCGATTGTGTGCCAGCCGACGGCGTTGCAAAGCCCATTATCGTTATCAATAGAAGTTTGCCAGGACCTTCCATACAAGTAATAATAATGTTATATTAAAATACAATATATAAATCAACCTATAGAATTATCAAAAAATAATATATATGTATATTATATTATGCGTATTATAATAATGATAATATCATTATTCAATTATTGTGCACCCTTTTGAACTTATTTTCCCGGCTTGCGTCGTACTTGAAATGATATTATCATTATGTAGGAGACATACTTATTGTGTTGTTCACGCACGCGCCCTCCAATAAGCGGCAGAAAAGTATAACTATTAATTGTACAGCGAAGTAAGTTCGCGCGGCCAAACGTGCAGCGTGTACTACAGTAGTTGACAGTCGTCCGTTGTTTTCAATTTTTACAATGGTATGATGTAGCAATGGGGAATTTTTTCGTGGACCTCGTAGTCACATGGCGGAAAAAACAACGATAAAAGAAAAGATTTACGTTTACGTTTACGTCCTTGGGCCGTCTGTAGATTTATATTATATTTATGTCGAGCACGTGAACCATAAATACAAGTATATTTGCTATAAATAATTATATAATTTTCCATTTACCTACGAGTAAACATACAATAAGAATATTGTCGGTCTAAAACTATTATAATATGTGAAGATGATAGCGTAAAGGAAAATAATTTTAAACGTGTTTTTACGCATTTCGTTGATATTACCTACATAATTTAATTATACATACTTACATACAAATAGAATGATTCACCGAGTATACGTTCATCCACCTTTCGTCTTTCAATAACTAATATATTAAACTTATTTACCATTTAAGAAGTGGAATAATAATACATAATACTTCTTTTTTAAATCATGAGTAATAAAATCCTTAATTTACTGTACATTTGTATGTAAGCAATTTTTTTTTTTTAATTTGTATGTAGGTATATCTAAATAAATGAGTTGTTTCTGAGTTACTAAAATGTATGAACTGAGGATATTTCTTACTCCTAATATATACAATCATACAAACATTTTTAAAAAAAAAGGATGTTTGCATCTTTATAGAACATTATTTAAATATCATAAACTCATTAAAAACCCTTAAATATGATATTTTACTACCTTATATTTAAGGACCATATTTTTAAATTGTTTATAATTTGCATATCATTTATGGTATATTCTGTGACGATAATTACATTATTTTTTTCAAATAAAATCATTTTTTTTTTCTTACTGAAGATAATGATAATATGTCATAAATAATTTCGTAGGAACAAATTTGTAAAAATTGAGTACTTGCACTAAAATACTATATCCATTATCTAATATAAAACTACATATTGTATATTTTTATTAAACTATTTTTAAATATTATTATACTAAATATATACATTTAATAACTCAGAAAATAACTAAATATATACATTTAATAACTTGTTTGAATTTTATTTTAGACGTATCAATATTTTCAAAAAAATCATTCGGTTAACTGTTTCCTATAAAAAAGGTTTAAAGGTTCTCATTTAAAATATATATCATTTTGTGTCACCATAAGACACTCTTTAGTCCTTATGCAGAATAAAATCTCTAAAATATTTAAAATACGATTTTTAACTTTAAAAATGTCTACTTAAAATAATCTTAGTAATCTAAAAATTAGAGTTTGAATAAATTGATTATCAAAAAAAAATAAAACTGAGCATGCTTAACGCTTGTTGCTTAGCAAATTACCCTGTATAGCCGGTAGTAATAACTATAAATCGTCATTTACATATTATAATTTGAATAAACAATTTAATCCAGTTTTCTAAAACAGCGTTGTAACTTTTGCCCAACTGCCAATCTACAGCATATACTTAATAGTTTTGCGTTAATTGTGTATCGTCGAGAATTTATTTCCAAACTACAGTAGTTCTATTATATGTACAGAGACGCGCAGTAGTTCTTAGAAGCAACTGATGGCCAAATGACCAATGCATACTAAAAACTATATTTTTTAACGTTAATCATTGTATTACATGCTGTAATACTGTATTATTATTTGTGCATGGACGATTTATTTAATAATTACAATTTTAAATACGTATTTATATGTTTAAATGTGGAAACAACATTGAATTATTTTAAATAATTTAAATGGCAAAATATCGAAATAAAATAATGTAATAAATACCAGTACACCTATATTCACTTACATGAATAGTAATTAGAGAATCGAGACGCTAAAACGGTGATTATTTTTAATTTTTGTTATGTACTCTAATATTAGTAATACTGGCAAAACTATTTCAACATAATATTTTGTACAACACATTATGTCTGTAATTAAATCCATGTACCTATGTTCTACGTTTATACAAATATATTTATGTATGTTTTGAGTACACTTGTTTTTATTATAAGTATAGCAATATAAAATATAACATATAGACTATTAAAATAAAGTCATGGTAACGAAACACCGATTTATCGACTTAACGAATATAGAAATTTAAGACAAGTGCGACAGGTTACTATAACAGGAGTTGAGTACTATAGGTATGATTTATTACACTTATATTATCTCCGGGCAACAAAATGTCCTATTCCACAAATGAGGAAAACAATACAAAACGCTTTTTACCAACGACAAATATTTTTAATGCCATTTATTTATACAACACATACATTGTGTTACACCAACCTACCATCAATTATAGAATCCCTTATGGTTTTTAAAATAATTGTTTACTTAGTATTAGACAATATGATATACATATATTATGTAATTGCATATTAATTGATTTTATTTTTATTTACAAAAATATAGTTTTAAGAATATTAATATTAAGTGTCGATTTCCATACTAATAATAAGCTCTGTTAGCTGTTAAAAAGAAATATATTTTTTAATAATATATTTTAAAAAAAGTACATTTAAACAGTTATAATGAACTTAAAAAACCTATTTTTAACATTTTTAAATATAATTTAAAATAAAAGTTCATAAAAACAAATTAATAAAAGTATTTAAAATTAAAATTTTCAAAAGTCGATTAATTTAATACAATGTTTCATTTTTAATAGATCTTATTTTAAAAGTCCTTAAATTAAAAATTAAAAAAATCTAACGAGAAACAGATTAATAAATAAATAAGATGCATATTCTACACTCGGAATTGTTATGAAATAAAATTATAAAAGGCAATTTAAAAAACAACTAAATTCTATCCCGTGGGGGGGAGGGTGGAACTGTTTCATAAGTGTTAAAAGAGTTGTCCAAATTCCAATTAAAGGCGAAAAATCTATATAATTACGCTATGTTTCAGCGTAAATATATTTTAGTCAGAAAAGCGAAGAAAAGCATTCCAAAAATCGATGGCTTTTATTTTGCTTGCCCGAACACTAACTGTATTCGAAGGGAAACTGATGTCAGGTTTCCACTATACCTACCCGTTTCGTTTACCGCATGTGTAAAACATAAAAATATACCATAAAATGATTACTCGCCTAACACGCTTGTCTCTTGTGCATCACCGGAATTCGTGCGCGCGCGCAATGTCAAAAGTCCGTACCCATAATATATTGACGACGGATGTTCCGCAGGTGTGCTTGGGCGACACGGTCATGGTGGACGTTGAGAACGCCATGATGGAGGAGTCGACGTCCGTCCACTGGCACGGGCACCACCAGCGCAACTCGCCGTACATGGACGGCGTGCCGTACGTGACGCAGTGTCCGGTGCCGCCGCACAGTTCGTTCCGGTACGTGTACGTGGCCGACAACGAGGGCACGCACTTCTGGCACTCGCACTCCGGATGTCAGCGGGGCGACGGAGCGTTCGGGTCGTTCGTGGTGCGGGCCCCGAAGTCGCGGGACGTGCACCGCGACATGTACGACGTGGACGTGCACGTCATCACGGTCACCGACTGGCTGCACGAGCTTGGCATCCGCAAGTTCCTCGCCCACTACCACGGTTCGGGCGACAACAAGCCCGAGTCCATTCTGGTGAACGGCCGCGGCCGTTACAAAGTGTTCGACGGCGGTTACCGCACGCCCCTGACTCAGTTCAACGTGACCAGAGTGAGTATTTCAATACGTAACCTATACCCGTCCGCCATATACATAAAATGGGTAAATATAGACGTCCTGATCGTCAATACGCGCTATACCGTGTTCTTGTATAGACTGAAGTCCTGCGAGTTAGTAGCATACTCGTACCACCATCTAAAACACCTGTAACATGTTTCTATGCAACGGTATACCCATATCTACCACCCACCCCAACCTACCGGAAGTTCATTAACTCCCCTTTTAATAGTCTTTCTCGAGTCGTGATCGTTCTCAGCGTACCGATTTTACCGATTTCAATCCCGAGGTGTCTACGTCCGCCGCGCTAAAATTAGCTATGAAACTATTGCCTGGATTGAACCATAGCGCCGGCGCCACTAATAGGAGTACATGTTTCAAAACTTTTAAAACCCGAGTGATTTTTTCGCTGGGGTAATAGGTGTTGTGCCTAGTGTACATAGTTCGTCATCGCGTATAAAATATCAGACCAATCTCTTTCCACTAAAATTGTATCTAATGCGCACTGCAAGTTAAAAATAAATCTCAATAGATAAACGGTTGTAACAAAAAAATAGATAGATACCTACTAGCTCTTAATAAATGTATATTTAATAAAGTATAATAAAATTTTATGAATTATTTAAAAAATTTGCCATATTTCACAAAAAGCTGAGTAGAATAAAATTATTTTATTTCAACAGGCGTGTAATAACTATATCTACATAGCGTGTCTATACATAACGCGATCTATGAACAGCGATAATAGTTATTATTTATTATGTGTGCAGATTTCTTAGTTTATTACAATCTTTATGACTTGAATAATCTTCAATTTTTCATAAAATACGGAAATAACAAATATATTTCTATGCGTGAAAAGTAAAACGACTAAATAGGTAGTTTAATATAAATAATATAGGTACCTAATAATATTAAATTTAGGTATATATATCATATTAAATAAGTTTTTTTTATTTACTTGACATAAAAAAAATTAATTTTTTTATTTGTTTAGTCGATATTACTAATTATTTAATTTATAATAAATATTTCGTAAAAAATAAGGTTAGCGCGTATAGCTAGTATTTATCAGTTATTATATGTATTAACTTATAGTTAATCGATTCTTTGTGAAGGTTTTGTTAATTGTTACTTGTTAGGTACCCATATATCTATATATATATATATAGAAATCAATTTTAATTAACTTCGATATTATCTAAATGTTTTAATATTTTTATATTGTTTAGGGTAAACGATATAGGTTTAGACTGATTAACGCTGGATTCCTAAATTGTCCGATTTCAATGAGTATCGATAATCATACGTTTACTATGATTGCAACAGATGGATATAATGTTCAACCAGTAGTAGGTGAATAATAATATAGTTACTCTAAAAAAAAAAAATTATCAAAATAATAACGTTATTAGTTTCCATATAAATACTATAACAATGATAGTAATATGACATAAATATGAATATGTTTACAGTCGATTCATTTGTAAGTTATGCTGGTGAACGTTGGGATTTTATCGTGGAAGCAACAGCTAATGTTGGCAATTATTGGATGCGATTTAAAGGATTAATGGACTGTGATGAAAGGTTCACCAAGGCCTTTGAAGTATCAATTTTGCACTACGACGGAGCTAGTGACGAAGAACCAGAAGGCACACCTACATATGACAATACACTTCATTCCGGAATTGTAAATTTAATGCACAATTAGAAAATAATATCAATACTTTTTTGTTTTATAACCATATTTGATAATTAATATATTTAAATAAACAATAATTATAGCAATTGAATGCACTGAATAAAGGATCGGGATTAATGGACACTGCTACTGTATCAGAATTGGAAGATGCTACACCTCCAAAACACGATCTTCGTTTAGCAAAAAAACCAGATGTTACGTTATTTATGTCATATGATTTTTATTCTTTAGATAATCCTCATTTCCATAAACCTATGTTGTATGGATTCAAACAAGGTCAGTAATATAATAGTTTAATCAAATTTTGAAATCGGTTTAATGAATAAATATTTTTATATTTATATATTATAGTATCGCATAAGTCTGAACGTGTTTACACGCCACAAATTAACAAAATGTCTTTCAAGCTTCCATCATTTCCATTGTTATCTCAAAGAGAAATGATAGAACCTTGGATGAGTTGTGATAATTTAAAGAAAGATTGTTCTAAAGAATTTTGTGAGTGCACAAATATTATTAAAGTTCCTCTGGGGTCAGTCGTTGAACTATTTCTCATTGATAAAGGTAAATAAAAATATTGAAAAAAAAACGAAACTTATACCTATGGCCCTATAACCTAACTATACATATTTCCTTATTAATTTTTAAGGTGTAACATACAACGCAAATCATCCATTCCATTTGCACGGACATCCATTTAGAGTAGTTTCGATGGAAAGAGTTGGAAACCATACTACTGTAGAAGAGATAGAACAAATGGATAGAGATGGGCGCATTGTAAGAAATCTACGGACTGCACCGCTAAAAGACACCGTGACAGTACCAGATGGTGGATTTACAATACTGCGTTTCATAGCGGATAATCCAGGTAATTCATTAATGCAATGTGAATAATACTTTAAAAGGGAACTTCAACAATTAACAATTATTAATACCAATTGGTTTTTAATAATAGGTTATTGGTTGTTTCATTGTCATATCGAGTTCCATGTTGAAGTGGGCATGGCAACCGTGTTCAAAATCGGTGAAGACTGGGACATGCCGCCGTCACCTCCGGGTTTTCCGAAATGTGGAAACTATAACGGGAAAGGATTAGTGTCAATGTTGTATCCCGAAGACATGGATTCGATGTACGTGAAAAAAAATAAATCCCACCACAGTGATGGTTCGGACATAGATATCGAAAGTCGTACGAATATGATATCCACGTTAGGCAAATGGTGGCCATTCGTCGGAGGCGCACATCCTTATGTAGCATCTACTGCTAGTATTAACTCATCGTATTTCTCAATTTTATTATGTATTGTGATAAGCTTTTTAGTTATTGAATAACGCGAAGTTATAATAAATAAAAAGCTTATTGTTGATTAAAATGTGTATTATAAAATTTATATTTGTAAGTAATTGTGTATTTAAATTTATTGTGAATTGTGATATGTACATATTCTATAGTTATAAATAAATAAATGTTTACTTTATAATCGTTGCCAGTCTTTACTCTTTATGTCTTATTCAATTGGTTGGTAAGTTATATAGGTACTGATTACAATATATGAAATCACCAATGAATGTTTTTTACAATTATAAATTATAATAACACGAATCTTCTAGCTAAAATCCACACACATTGACTTTAAATGTATAATTATATTTAAAAAAACATATTATAATTTAAGATTCTTATTTAATTTTTATGATTACTTATCTATAGTAAATACTTATTAAAGTTATGTTGAGATTGTATTCCACCAAAAAAATAATTGCCATTAAAAGTAGTTTTATTCACAATTTCAGTATCATGGACTTTATTTTACTTAATTGAACAAGTTTTCAAAGTAGGTATGGATAGTTTTATTAAATTATAAGTGTAAAGCGAATAGTAATATCATATATTCCACCTTTATTTGAAGATAGTGGTAAGTTTATTGATAAGAAGGTACCTAATTATTTTAACATCTACAAATTGTATCTCATAATTTATATTTTTACATTATAGATTTAGATAGATTGATTAACCTAAATTTTTTAAGTTATTCAATATCAAATAGCATTAGTATAAATTGTTCATATTATAAATGTTGCAATAGATAAATATAAAGTTTAACCAGTACTCGGTACTATACTCTATCCACGACCCAACAAAAATCAGTTTTTATGTATATTCTCAAGCATCCCCACAGAGGGGTTGAATGACAGGCTGTTGCATGGAGATGTGTATAATTGGTGTTTCCTATTTCTCGACAAATCACTAATAAAAAATTTAATTACACATATATATATACTAAAATAATAACACTATTTACTTCAACACAAATTACTAACAATCATAACAATATGTACATGTTAACAGTTGATTAATTTAAAAGTAATGTATGTGAAAATTGAGATTTTGTAGTATAAGTAACAGTTTATGTTGAACAATTATTGGATACAATTAAAATTATTAGACTGTGATAAAAGGTTCGCCAAGGTTTTTGAAGTATCAATTTTGCAATATGGCAAGGACTGATAACAAAAAGTTACCGTGTACTGTGTCAGAGTGCTCCCAAAGTATGACAATATACTTCATTCTAAAATTGTAATTATAATACATAATTAATAAATAGTATTAATACTTTTTTGTTTTTAGTTATATACAATGATTACAGTAATTGAATACACTAAATAAAGGATTAAGATTAATCAATACTATTATTGTATCAAAATAAGAAAATGCAACATTCCATAAAAACAAGATGCTCATTGATACATAGGTAGCATCCAACCCTAATAATTATAAACACAATTTCTGAATTTTATAATATAAAGTGACGAGCTTTAAGGTTAGTCTTTAATAAGTTTAAGTTATTATTTATATTAATTAATATTTAATACACACGTGTATATTATATTTTAACTTATAGCTTATTGCCATATATTATTAAATGAATATTAATAAAATAGGTGTTTACCATGAATTATAATAACAATTCTTTATTCTGAAACTGTTTCTGACTGTTGTAATCTTTTATCATGAGCTTGTAGCTCAGGTGTATTATCATACTCAAATATTCGAGATGTTTTTTGTTCCTTAACAAAATACCTGCAATAAACATAAATATAATTGACTATTTTTTTTCTGATTTATATTTATACATACAGATCTCTTTCAATTTGACTTTGACTTTGCCATTCTTTTACTTCGTCCATTGTTAAAGAAGAAAATCTTAATATTAATAAAGTAATACCTCCAACAAAGATACCTAAAATACCTCCTAAAACAAACATAAATAGATCAGGGAAAAGTTTGTTATATTTTTTAAAACTAAGAAATTTAATTTTAAAAATAAATAGATCAGGCTTTTTCAAATGAAATAATATAATAAGTTACAATTTTATTACTAAAATAATAAATACTTAGTTAATTGAAAAATAGATTTTTTCTAATTTCGGAATTCTACATTAACAAGTTATATTATATTTTTACTGTTTAAAATATTAATAACATTATGTAATAGGTAAGTAAAAGCTAAAGATAAATGTCATATATAGTCCAATGTGTTTATATTATCTATATTTAAATTGTTTATATCATGATGTATTGTGTTATATTATACTAAAAATACTTACCCAATGTAGATCCAACAATAAAACCTTTCATACCAAAACTTATTCTTGTAATTCCACCTACTATAAAACCACTTAATGCATAACTAAATACAGTAACTTTTTGAGTGTACGCATTCACAGCGGTTACCACGGTTCTGAAAAGAAAAATAATGAATAACACTTTAAGTTAACAAATATAACATAATATATACCAATAGCAAATAAGTTACTTTTCAATTATAATTATGTAGCTGGCCATGTACAAGCAACCGTGTATGGAGCTTGTGCAATAGTCGTGAAATAAATAATCATTAATACTTTGAAGTGTTTTTTTTTTCTTTTAATTAAAAGATTTTCTAAGTTTAAATGACCAAATCCTAACACAAAACTGGTATAAAGGTACTTGCTCTAATTTTTATGATTTAGGTCTAAAAAAGTCCCATTTCAGGCTCTCATAAATAGGTTTTTTCCCCACTATTCTTAGTCAAGAGATGAGCACTACCGTTTTTCAATAGTACACACATGATGCATCTTCGAATTCATGTTTATGTGTAATAATCCTAATATCTCACATAATCTGGATGACTTTCCTCTCACACTTAAATCTTTCATATTGTAATTACACGTAATTGCATCTATCTGGTAAACATAACTGTGTGATTTTTTGTGCCTAACAAGTTACACTATTCCTTTAATATGAGATGTGTAATATAATGAAAATAAAAATTCTATTTATGCATATTAATGAGTATAGGATATAACAGGCTTACTCATAATTATATGTAATATTTTTGTATTTTACTATCCCTTGTTATATATTGGAAATTGGAAAGTGTTATCTACGTTATGAATCCTACATGTATTATATTAATTATTAAAGGATATCAGAGAACATAGCATTTTTTTTTTTTTTTTTTGTTCCAAAATTATATGCATATAGTTTTACTTTTCTACTAATGCACTATATAATAAATAATACACTATGTTGTAATGTAATGATAAAAAATACAGTTTGTATGCCTATTAATAATAAAAATTATATAAGAAAAACGAGATACTATGCATTAATTTTATCAAACAAACAACCTTTCGATAATTGCTTTAATCAAAACTCTGCTATCTATTTTCTAACGTTAATTTTCAATCAACTAAGCACAGACTTCCCTTCAAAATTTTTTCCAGCCAATGATAATTAAACTTATTAAAAATTTACGTTTGCAGAAATTAATTGATATAATTTATAATGTTTAACAGTTTATGAAATTAAAAAGGTGTAGGTTATCCTTTAATAATTTAAGCCAGTTATTTTTCCAAAATTTATTCATTTTTAATAATTAGAAGTTTCTTTAGGATTCTTCTTTTAATTTATTAAAAGTTCTAAGTTAATTTTTAATTTATAAAATATTTACATGTTACCGGAGATAACTTTACTCATAACACTATGATTGATTTTTGGCATTTTATCGACATAGATAACAAAATTTGTTTGACATTGTGAAGTACAATAATGATCATAATAAAATCTAAAATAATACACTTTAATTTAATAGTATTGAATTTAGATCAATAAAAATCTTATGCTATATGTATAAAGAAAAAATGGCATTGTTATTATTTTGGATGTTTTTAATAGTTGCCAATACATATATATTTAAGATTAAGATATTAAATTTATTAGCAATCATAATTTATTATACTTAGAAAATAGATTATAATCACATTTGATTTATTAATTTAATAAATATAAAAAAACAGGTAGGTAATCACAGAATTTTTTTACAATAATAACAATAAGTTTAATTCTCTTAGAATCCAAAATATAAAATATATTATTTACACTGAAAACTTACGTAAAACAACCGCAGAAAAGTGCTATTCTAGTTCCCCATTTAAAGACACCTCTTGCCATTGCCAATGTTACTTGAGATTGGAGTTTAGCCTAAAAAAAACATTCATGCATATTTGATACAATAGTTTAGATCTAGATAATAATATATATTAGCAATACCCAAACTATGAGCATCTAAAAAGTGAAATACTAGGTTAATATTGATATTGTGTAGAATACACACTAATAAAAATGTTTGTATTATTATTTATTCAAAGGAACCGCGGTATCTTTATTTTTTGGGATGTGTAAACCAAAAAATTTGAGAATTGTTAGTACAAACTATAAATTATAATCACATACTTTGGCTTCAAACTGATTTTGAAACAGTGTTGATTGGTTTTTCTGAAAAAAATCTTCATAAGCCCGTTTACTGTATGATAAACTGCCATACACACCACCCAACAAACTGCTGTAACATACTGTCGATAATATAGCTCTTACATCTGGAGATGGATTACCATCTTCACTGAAAACAAATACAAATTTTAATAATCCCAAATGGTCCAATTGAAGTTAATTTTAATTTATTAAAAATTTAATCCTACTCTGGGGAAAACGCGTTCACAACACCTTGCCAACCACCGACTTTTTTTACATCTAAGACTTCTGTTCCTTCTATATCGTATTCATTTTTATTTAAGAAAAACGCCGGTAAAAAACACCGTGTATGGGATAGTTTTAATCGTCTAAAAAACATAGTTTTAATACATTAATATTATACAATTACTTTAAACGATAAAACCTTAGATTAAAAATCTATTTAAAATTTAAATTTAAAAACAATATATTACAAACAAATGTATAAAAAATTACAGATAGATTTAATATAAATTTTATTTTTGTGTAAAAATAAAGCACACTTAATTCGTGTATTATATTATCAGTTATCACATAATATTCATTATTCACATGATAAGCTTATCGTCATTCATAAATTGGCCAAATAGGTACATTTTATCAAACTGTTCAAATTTCTTTCGAAAAAATATGTAGTTAAACGTTAAACCTGTGGTTAAACAATTTGAACAAATAAAAAATATTTAAATGTGGAATTTAATATAATTGGAATTAAATTTACTTTGAAAAAAAAAAATTATAGATCAAAAAATAGTTGTCCAAATCATTTCATGTATTTTGTGTTTTGTGTACTATACTACATATTTTTCACGGACCACAATCTTTTGTTCTAGAATTTTTTTTGTTGATGAGTACACAGAATAAATGAAATTATATTTCTGTGATGTGTATTGTGTATTTGTGTATAGTATACTGAATTTTTATTTATTGTTTAGTATATTTTCAGTAAGAATTAAATTTCTAATACAGGTCATAAGAGCCATGAACAAATTATTTTGCCATGATTAGAACAAGACAATTAAATGATCAATCTCAGTATTGTACACAATATTTCTAAGTTGATCATCTATTTGTTAATATTTTTAAATTTACTATTATTTATTTATCTATCCCATAATAAATCTCATTGATCGTTGTCAATAATACTTTTATATATATTAATGGCTCTTTAAAGAAAAAATATTTTAAGACTTCAGTAGATAGTCATAAAAAAAAATATTTGCCACCCTTGCAATAGAGTATTTACTAAAATATTAAAGAGTAGAATTTTACCTATAAATTTATCAACACAAACAGATGTATTTTAAACTTATATCGGTTTATGTTGAGGAATTTCTTATATATTATTGTCTTTATAAATATATTTTTTTACGTGTGTCGCAATTAAAACATTCTAAATGGTAAACAATTGAAGTATTGAGCATTTTTAAGTATAAGCTTAAATAGGTCTTAAGAGACCAGAGTACATGAATAATAACTAGTAAATAACTTAACAAAAAAGTAGTAAATTTATATTTATATCGTTATTATTTGTACTTCTACAATTTTACACTAGTCTTTTCTACACCTACCCATCTATTTACTATTTTGTTAAACAATTTGTATTTTTCCTTATTACTTTATAACAATATAAATTGTAAAATATAGGTCTAGTTCACCTCTGTATGTTATAAAGAGTGGCAACTGCTTTTCAATGCTCAGTCTGAATAACTAAAGAGTAATTACTGCTTCTATTGTTTTAATGGTTGTTGTCCAATATCTTGCTTAATCTACATAATATTTATAGATTATTGATAATGATTATAACAAATCTCATGCTAAAAATAATTAATTTGATCTTTAAAAAATTTATTAAAATAAATGACATAAAATACATTTTATACTCTTAAAAATAAGTATTTACTATTTACATACACAAAAAAAGGAAATAGTATGATATATAAAACAGTTATTCGGTATTTTTTTCAGTAAATGCTCCTAAGTTACCAAATAATTCAGCAGGCACATCTTTTTTAGTAGGCATATCTTCATCGTTTTCTTCATTTTCCTTGTCGCCATCGACTTCATTTTCATCATCACTGAATTCAATTTCATCTGGATTTATTACTTTTTCATTTGGTAAACGGTCTTGTTCACTACCCAAAACAAATTTGATAGGTTCCAATGGTTTTTCTTTGGTTTCTAATGCTTTTTCTTCTAATAACTTCATATCACTCTTTTCTGGTTCAGTAGAAATGACAGACATCATTTGTGCTGACATCATGTTCACTTGGATATTGTACATTGCTTGAACACTTCGTTTAATTCTTAACATTTCTCGGAGGGTATCTTCATTACCATGAGCTACTTCAAATGAAGTCCATGTCTGCCAAAATTCTTCAGTTACTCTAGGGTCACAAATTTGACTACAATGTGAATATATAGCTCGAGCTCGATCAATTTCACCTAATTTTGTTTCAAGTTCAGCAAATCTTAGATACATTGTTCGAGCATTGTTGTTCGTTAAAACTTCCAAAGCTTTCATATAGATTTCTCTAGTCTTTGGTATACCAGATATTTCTGCTGCCTTTTTAATGTAAATGTTAAACATTTCAAACTTCTCTTCAGGTAGAACAGCTTCAGTGGCTCTTTCATAAACAGCCATTGCTCGTCTACCTAAACCATGTTTTTCTTCAAGCTTAGCATACAATAAATAAATACACTTGGCAAATTGTGGTGGGCAACCTTCTAGACATTCCTCAAAAAGATCACGAGCACGTTCAAGTTTTGTACCACCATAACGGTCCAAAAATTTTGTTAAATATGTATTCCATATATCAAAAACATTTGGCCACTTGAATAAAGCTACACCTTTTTCATAAGCTTTAAACATTTCTTCAAAATAGTTATTTTCTTCTAAAAATAATCCGTAATTAATAATAGTTTGTGGAGTTGCAATTCTTAAATCTATAACACGATCATAACAAGCCATTGTTGATTTGACCGTTCCAAAACTCTCTTCCATATCCAAATATAAGGACCATAATTTTAATGATTTATGTAATCGTATTTGAACGGTTTCTGTATCGTCATGATAGGCTACTTTGCGAGAAGGTATGGAAGTTGCTTGTCGCATTAATCTCATTGCTTCATTAAAGTTCTCATTTCTCAATTCCATTTCTATCCATTCACACCAAACACTGGCTAAATGTTCGACTTTAATATATGACACTAAAACAGCTTTTTTAAATACTAAACGTGCTTCTTCAATTTGTTTTGCTTTTTCATAAAATTTAGCAAACTCAACCCAAAGTGTATGCAACCTACCAACAGCTTTTTGAGGATCAACTGTCTCTACAGCTTCAGTAAAAGTATTTATTACCTGAACATCATTTCCTTCATAAAGCTGTACACGTTTTAACCATTCTTTAACGTTGTGGGGATTTTGCCTTAAAAGTACTGAGTTTAAAAGTAGTAATCGTCTTTCAATCAGGTTTTCCAACCTTGCCATACGTAAATCAATTTCACAATCATCTTTCTCAGTACTATTTTGATTAGCATGAACAACTTCCATTCTTTTTTGTAAGCTTAATTCTTCAAATTGTGCATAAGCATCATAAACTTGAGTAAAATCACGAACCGTTGTAACAGTTTGAATAGCCTCTTCATATATATCTCTTGCTCTTTCAAATAACCCGCTACGTATGTAATAATCAGCTAATGAGTTCCACAAATGACCAAGCTGATCAGTATAACGTCTTAAACCACTACGAATAATTGCATCAACATTTAATGATTTAATTTCTAAAGGATTTTTTGATATTAGATTACATAGTTCATTCCAAAGTTGATGCTTAGATTTACCATGTTTTGATACAAAACTGTCATTGTTTACAATTTCAGACAAACGTACAGCAGCTTCATCGAGGCGCCCAGATGTGGTCAAGTATTCAATATAATCTTCGGAATCTTCTGGAAATAATTTTAAATATCTCCTATATATTTTAACAGCAACTTCTGGGTCATGACTTTCCTTTATAAATTTTAAATATAACGGCCATATTCGGACATGTTGAGTGATTGGTAAGGCTCTAAGGGCCCTATCAAAGAGACGACGAGCAACTGTGAGTTTAGGTTGTTTCAACATAAATGTACAGAACTCAATCCAAATTCGAGGCATCTTGTTCATATATACCAATGCTCGCTCATAAACATTGTTCACTTCTTCGTAGTCAGGATTGTCTGTTGTTTTTAAATACTTGCGACGTATTTTCAAGTAATTGTGCCACAGTTTGTAGCTTCCAGGCAGTTGTTTTAAGGCGCGTTCATAAAGTACGCATACTTTTTTGTATGGCCCCAGTTTATAATTATCTATATACCGCATCCAACATTTGACTGAATTTGGATTTCTCAATATGTCTTGTTCAAATTCTACATCTCTCTTGTTCAGACAGTATGTCTGGAATATCACAGCATCCGACATGCCATTACCTACATTTCCTCGTACCACATTGACGTTACTTTCGAGTTCCATTTTCATTGGATCTGTAAACAGGCGTAAATACATATCGTAATTATTGATTCATAAAATTCAACACAAAAATCCATAAAACATTATCTTACCAGCAATCGACCGATTTCAGTCACGCATTAACGTCGGCAAAGACAACTATAAACTAATTGTACAACTAGAAATGCACAAAAAAGTATAATACTATGTTATCCAAAACACCAAAACGTTAAATTATAAAATTTTTATTAAAAATCTACATGTAGCATGTACACGATTGATAACGTTCTGTTACGTTTTTAACCACACTTGTTTTTATACTAGAAGTGAGGAACGTTTTGAAAACGATAATGCCCAATGCCGACTGCAGACCTTATCAGTAAAATTAAAAAAATATTTTTGATCAAGTTGAAAATGTTAAGATAATTAATTGTACAGTCTTGATTTTCAGTTTCTATTGTTTCTAAACGTTTTCGATTTTTCTATTATAGTCAACTTGGGAAAATGACCTTACATAAAATGTTAAGGTTTACGACAAACCAATTGTCTTGTAAGTATGAAAAAATGTATTTAAAAATATAAACATTGAATTATTGTGAATTGTGATGTTTAAACATTCAATATCTATGTTTTAGGTACTGCTCTACTACCACAAATCAATAATGTTCGAGGCATTAAGAATTTTAAACCTCCAATTCTATATGATCGTAAGAAATAAGGGAGATTTCTCAATAATAATAGACTTGTTGTGTATACTGTATACCTACACTTGTTTCAGATATTCAGATGCCAGAAAGGCCTAAACTCCATTACATCGATAGGGTACCAAATTATAGTAATAGTCAAATGAGGCCTCCAAAAATGCATAGAATGTTGGGTTTGATGAGAGGGCCTGAAACAGTTCACAATAAACTTATACATAAACAGTATGGTATACAAGTAAGTTTTTTAAATTGAATTTATTCCTTAGTAGTAAACATTATGATTTAAATGTAACTAAATCAAGTACATTTTACTTATAAAGTTAAAAATTAATTGTACTTATATATTTAATTTAATTATTTCTATAGGCAACTGGTGGAGGACGAATGAGGTTTATACACTTTGAAGTTATTCGTATGGGCTTACTAAGAAAATTAGACTGGTCCAGAATGTTTGCTATTTGGAGAATTGATTCACCATGGCAAGCTGTCACTAAAAAGGTAAATTATACATATACGTTTTAGAATACAAACAAATTAAAAACATGTGCAAATGAATTTTGCAGGGCCAAGGGCAGAGAATGGGAGGTGGCAAAGGTAGCATAGATCATTATGTAACTCCAATTAAATCAGGCAGGATTATTATTGAAATTGCGGGCCATTGTGAATATCAAGAGGTTTGTGTGGTTGATCAATAACCTGTTTTAAACATTAAATAGTATTTATTTTTGTCGAAACCTTCATTGTCTATAATATTATTATATTATTTCTTTAATTATCTAAATTAGTTATTAATTAGCAACTTAATATATTATTATAGGTAAAAGATATTTTAAGTAAAATATCTGCTAAACTTCCATTTAAAGCCAAAGCTATTAGTCAAGAAATTTTAGAATGGGATTTAGCCAAAGAAAAATGGCAAACTGAAAATAATCAAAATAAATATACAATGGAGTATTTAATTAAAAACAATATGGATGATTTACAACGAAAAATTAAAAGAATTGATCATTTATATTTTGGAAAATATGTATAAAATACTATGTGTTAATAATAAGCCTAAATAGTTAAAACTTAAATTTATAATTTTTGTTTGTTTGAATAAAATAATTTGTATTAAATTTGAATAGTTACCTGTTATTATTTAATCCTTTGTATTATATGAATTTACAGCTATTATAACTTATAATTAGGGCTAGGATTTATACAGTAAATAAAATTGTAAAATAAGCATTTGGCTTTTTAAAAATATACAATTAATATTAAATATGATATATATATTTTTAAAAAATTATATATTTTAAAATTAATTAAATAATATTTTAAACTATTCACGCTACTAGAATGTATTACACAAAACAATTACATGGTGTTTTAAATTTTCTAAACTGGACGGTCTTTCATTAAACCTTAAAATAGGTATACCTTCAATAGGTATTTTTGAACAGTGTCAATACATACTGTCGTATGATAAAAACGTCTAGTTACAAAATATACCATAAGATATGCATTTTTTCTTAAGTATGCAAAAATATGCAAAATAAAATCACCATTGTTTATCTCATGATGAGATGACTCATGAGCATTACTTACAAAAGCAATAATCAAAAGTTGCAAAAAAAATATACTATTGCATATAAATCCTAGCCCTACTTATAACTAATGGAGACCATTGATGAGTGAATTTCTTGGTTACTGGTTTGCATGATATTATTTCTTTAAATATCATAAAATGTTTAATGTGCTATAAAAATGACAAAATATCAATATAAGTATTGTGTAGTGATCTATATGATACCACGATCAATGGATCACCAAAAATAATATCATAGGTACTAACGAGCAACGACAAAAATTAAAGCTGTAAATTCCAGTGTGAGGTTATAAAATATTCTTGATTTAAATTAAATAACATATTAAAATTAATGTTTCACAAAGTGTGTCAATTAGGGACATACGGCATAATCGGGTTGTGAGGTTTGAGAAAATGTCATAATCTTAGTATTATTGTAAATTAATATTAAATGAAACATATATAATTGATATTTTATATCGAGGTTTTCTTTGTGGCGAAACGGTCACAGAAAATTTTTCTAAACCCATAAGACAATAGGTATTTTATTTATGTAATAACAAAATATATGCTACCTATATAATATTGTATTACAATATTTATAATTACTGAATTAATTGTTAAAAATTGTTTATTTTTTTGCGATAATTAACTGATACTTTTAAGAATTATAGATAATAATAAAATAATTATAAATTTAATTTTAAAATAATGATATTGTTAATGGGGAATGGGGATGAAACAACACATATTGAAGATGGTACACCTACTTTAGATTAAATCTAAAAAATAAATGAATGTATTTTACAAAAAATTGGAATAAATTAAACTAATTACAGGAAAATCTGGCTAAATTATTTGTTGCTTCATACTCTTTGGAACTTTGGAGAATATACAAATATACACACTATGTCAACACCTCCTACTGAAATGTGGTGTGAAAAATCTTTTTCTTTCATAAAAAATACTAAGAGTTCATACTTAACCGTCGATTATTTTCCGGGACAGGTCCAAAATTCTAATCCGTCCCTGCAGATATGTATTTATGTAATATTTGTATGTATTAATATTTTAAACCGAATCAGTTACTTAAGAACTTTGCTTGTTTACAATATGTATTTTGATGAAATTTTAACGAATATGCCAAATTCAACGGACATTATCTATGACGAATAAAATAATAATATAATAATGTGTAACATTAACATATTAACACGAACATTGTAATAAAATATATTTCGACAATAATTACGATAAAAATGGTGAAAATGAACAATGGTACCTATTTTGGGAATGTGTTGTAATGTTACTGTAGAAAAATATGGTAATAAGGTATTAAATACCTTTCACAAATTAATATAAGTAGATTATAAGAACACTTGTAAGTCGTAACTCTTGTGCAGGAGCTCAACGTTCATCGTTCACAGTAAAAAGTCCTGATAAATATTAATGTACATAAAAAAATTAAAATGTAGAAAATAAAAAAAATGCTTAAATTGGTACTTTCTTTAAATTAGTTGGCTTTTAAAAAATTAAAATATTTCGCTTATTTTGAAGCTATTGATTGACATTTTTGAAATAATCAAACTCGGTGTTGTCAAAACGGTTCAAACGCGATAGGCGCTGGTACAAGAGTTTTTGGCAATGGCAGCGAGATCTACCGGTGTAAATTCTCGTTAAACCGATCGACAACTCGTAAGCGAAGTGCCAAATAAACAACGGTAGATAGCTCTGCCGAGGTACATTCACTAAGACGTGTGCAATAGAACGCGGTGCATCGGCGATTTCCCATACGACGAAACGTTTTCCCGGTACGGAGAAAAGCTCGGAAAAGCATCGAACCCGAAAGCGCATGCGAACCATCGCTCTGGTTATGCGAATACGGTACCGCGACGCAATAACTTAGTGTTCACAGCGACGAGTCTACTAAGTTTTATCGGACTGCGTTTTGTATAAATACCGGTAGATGTGCATCGATAAATTTAAGATCATACTTCACAGGATCATTTCTGTAGTATGCATCGTCCCCTCCAGGTGCAAATCTGGAGTCGTCATTGGCCACGATGATGAGACTTAGTCCATGTATCGGAGCGTGAGGCGGCTGATGGTCTACCGTTCCCGACGGTGGACCATTCAGCGACGATGATCGCAACTAGCTCTTGAGCTAGGAGGTACGTGGACAGTCTGAGTGGTTCACTTTTTATTACTGAAATATGATGAGAATAATATGAGTGGTGTTATTATTGTCTTTTCTTATATTGAAATCTCCAGAAACCTCATTGTGGTTGAATATATTACTTGACTCTAACTCCTAAATGATTGTGTATGTTCATATTGTGTCCGACGATGTTATAATATTTGTTAATCATATTCCATGTTCTAAGACGACTTAATGAAGAGGAATGATCGATTTTTAAAATGATTACGAATAAGTTATAATTAGAATAATAATAATAAAAAGAGTTGGTCCAACTCGGGTGTTGATTGAATAAAAATAAACAATAAACACATAGTTTTTCGTGTATTTAATAACTAATAATTGTATGGTTTGTGCTCTATGTATTCCAAGACGATGGGTATTGATTTAGGAGTTTTCATTAATTATTATTATCATTTAACATAATAATATAGTATGGGCATATAAATAATATTAATTATTGTCGATGTTAATCTGCAATACTCGGGAAGTTGTAAGGTTAACTAGCTGAATTATTACAACACAAACATTTCCCCACTCATTTTATAGATGCCAAATATACTAATATTGTCATGAAAACATAAATAAATATTAAAACACTTTTAACATCATAATATATTACAATTAATTATTTGTTTTGTAGTATTCTCAATTTTGGTTGTTGTTTCATAAAATTACAAGGCTTTTGCATACATTTTTCTTTCGGCCATTTACATTTATAAATTCGAATAGTGAATAATAGTTTTGATAATATAAATAATATGTTCTTTATATTGCAATTGTTTCAACTTGATATTTTTTTCTCCAATTTTTCAACCATTATTTTCATTATTTTTTTTACTATTCCACTTTCACTTTGTATGGTCTCAAACAAAGATTCAAATACCTGTAAAGCTATTTTACAAATATTAATTATAAAAAGTGACGGGGTTTTTTAGTCGTTACTATTTAAAAATATCAATATGCGAAAACGTTTTGTGCATAGTTAACATTTGATTAGATTCGTTGATTTCTTCTGTCGTTAATATAGTAGACATATAAATTGTACATTTAAAATGGTCAATGTAATGTTTTACCAGGTATCCTGAAAAATATACAATTGAACATTCTTCTAGTGTTGATTTTTCATTGCCGACATTTTCTTCTTCTGACTCCGATGAAAATGAACTTGTTAAGGTCTGATCAGTTTCAACGACACTTGTACATACAGCTTTAGTGCAATTTTCAATTATGTTTGAAACTTCTACATCATTTAGTATACCGACTGATAAAAATAATAGTTTTTTGTTAATAAGTTAGAATAATTTAAAAAATGTGAAATGTTTTGGAACAAATAAAAATTATTCATAAAACACTAAAACGTATCACGTATCCTACATAATATATATAATAAATAGTTCGTAGTTTTTATATTTATTTATGGCAAATTTAAAAAAATATATCCATATCGCCTCACTAATAAAAAAAAAAAAATTGTTTTTGTAGCAGATATATAAGTCTAACGAAGGTATAGGTACTGAAATAAGTTATAAGACGGATTATTATTAATTAAAATGTCATACTTACGTTTTTTTAAGTTTTATATTTTTCATGCACTTAATAACTGCTTTCTTTCTAGTAGATCGATTTTTTGAACGTATTTTTTTTTGGTGACATCATAAATATTAGTCAGTAGTAACCAAACATTTAAATACGTTAACGTAAAAAATAAATTAGGTACATAAAAATGGCACATTAAAACAATACACTTTTATGAAATTTTATTAGAACAGTTAAAAAACAACGACTAAAATTCATTTGGCAAGTTTTGATGAATCAACATTGTTCACTTAACAAACATTCAACTAAAAGTAATTTGCTGAATAGGGCTTGCGCATAGTAGGTGTCTAGGTATATTATAGGAATTATAGAAAATCTGAAATGTGCTTATATTTGTATTATACGAGTACCTATATGATATTATAATAGTATCGGTGTGTACTTAAGTTTCAGAATTATCCAGCAATTACATATTGTAATAGTCACCAAAATGAAATTATTTCATAATATCTAAAATATTCGTGGAAATTATTACGTGTGCGGAAACGTTGATTGCCGATACAAATATAATTTTAGTTTATCGTGGAGGGGAAAATCATATTCGATATTTCGATGTCGCAACGATTGTACGTACTGATTGTAGGCAACAGCTCATTACAGCCAAAAATATTTAATAACATTGAAATCTTTACGAAAAAACTGTTTCGCGCGAGAAAGAACCGAGGAGGCTACAGTCATAATTAAGAAAAAAAATTTTGCTGTGAAATATCGTTTTTATTTTTTCGATATTGGAACTACCAAAAAAGTTATTCAAGTTTGAAATACACAAAAATAATGGATTTTTAATCAATAAGAGCTTTTTTCGTATAAGCGATATAGACAAAGAAAACTATTAGCAAATTTTAGCGCCAATTGAGATTTCTATACATTTCCGTGTTAGCAGAAATCTACTCTATAAAGAATCGATAGAAATTGTTATTTTACTAATATTGTTACTATTAGTTTTTCTATACATATTTATGTTTGGCAGATGTCTCAACGACTATCAATACATTCATTGGGTATCAATGCTAACGCCATTACAGTGTCAATGGGTTTTCAATTGTTGCCAATAGGTTTTCTATACTTAATATACATTTTTGTATATTATTTTCCCAAGTGTAAGAGGGACCGATGCGTTGTTAAAATTTTTATTTTTATAATATACGTCCGAGTACTCTAAGTATACGGTGAAGAAATAATAAAGACTAAAGAGTACCTACGCTATGCATGTTGTCGTGTGCGCGTGCACAATAAATGACAACTATTAACTGATAACATTTTATTTGATAACTAATAAAAACATATGTGATAACCACGAACTAAGATATACAGGACTGGAAACGTCATGATCGGCGGAGTGCGGGAGATGGGTCCACAATTGTCTAGCTAATCGTACACATCGATCTCAAGCGCCATCTATAATACAACTAAATGTACCAAATCACTAAGTTCCTTTTTTAATTTGCCGCTCAATTTATGTATATTTATAGTAATTTGCATGACTAAGTAGATCTATTTAGTTATGGTAAGGCTCTATGCTCTATAGAACATATAATATAACATATTATAACAAGTTCTATAGTGCCCTAGTTATGATAATTTGCAAAAATGTAAATTTTAGTTAATAATTTGAGAACTATTTTGTTATTTGGTATTTTAAATTGAATATATATTATACATTTGAATTACAAAATGCGTGTATGTTCTGTGGTTGGATGTACTAGCAGAAAAAAAAATCCAAAAACATCTTTACATAAAGTACCAAATGATTTAAAATTAGTTTGGAATACTGCTGTAATTAAGGTGAATAATCAAAAAACACCTTTAAAATATGTTTGCTCAGAACATTTCACTAGTGATGATTTTTTAACATCATACTCTGTGCCAAGTGATATCTGCAGCAGTGTGAGTATCGTAGATGGTAGACCAACATTAAGTAGATATAATATTATGTAGATATATTTAGTTTTGTAACTTTGCTATTTAAATTATACACAGTTTATTGGTCAAAGGGTGAAACCGGGCTTAAAGAAAGGGGCAATACCTACAGTATTTGTACATGAGAATCTTATTTCTCAAAGTACTCAAAATATTAATAAGTATCTAATTTACAATGCCACACAGAAATATTTAGGAGGGAATTATTCAGACAAGAGGTATCATTTAAAATATTTTATACAATTAATATATTTATCTACTTATCTAATAATTAAATTTATAATAAAATATTATTGTTTTTTTTTTAATTACATAGCAATTTTTTGGTACTGTGAGGCAAGCAATAGGTCCAAATGATCAACCGTGTACACCAACTTTCCTTCAAGTATACAAAATGTTGGCTGTCTATTCCATACTGAAACCTCCAAAAAGTGGAAATTGTTCAATTTTAAGTTTGGAAACTCCCAAAATTACTATTAGTGATTTAAAAACCATTTTTAATACTAATGACATCACAGAAAAAAAAAAAAATTGAGCACTTACGTAAAACACTAGATTCCTATGTGACAGTAGGTTTAGAAGTAGAAGATGTATTTGATAATAATGATCATAATTATTTTAAAGTTGACACAGAAACCTGTGTTTTAAATTATATATGTGGATACATAACAAGGTACTTCATGAAGCATATAAATTGCAAGGTCTGTCAGAAGGCAATAGTTGGTAAGTATAATTTATATCTACATAGGAACACTTTGAAACTGATCAATCTAAATTTAAAGTAAATATTAAAAAAGTTAATAATTTTTCAGGCACAACAGATTTTTGTGATAGGCCGGAATCAGTACTGACAAATTTAAAATCAAGAGGAGCATTAACTTACCCAAATAAGATTTTATTTTCTTTAATTACAGAAATTGAAAAATCATTTTCTAAATTTTGTGATTACAGCGATGCATTTAATTTGACGGTTAATGATTTTTTTTCAGACTCCTTAAATAGCATTAAGTGGCCTTGTAGTCAACACAAATGTGATACATTAACTTCAATTTTGTCATACTACATTACCATGCAAATGCGGCAGTATACACAAATAGTTAATAAAAATGTTGCAAAAGTGAATGTTAAGAAGAAAAAATGTTCTAAACTTACAGTTTCATAAATATTAAAATATACCTACTATAGTACAAAAATATTAGATTTTTTTAATTTATTTATAATTTTTATCAAATGTCAAAATGTATACTACGATTAAAATTAAAATGAGTAGTAAACTAATTGGCTGGTAGAGTACGCCAAGAACGATGTGTACTTTTCGTTAGTCAATTGGGTTCCCTGAGATATTTGTCGTTTCCAGTCCTGTATATCTTAGTTCGTGGTGATAACCGATAATGCAGCTCACGTATGTGATATGCGCGTGCGCAAAAGATGTATCTATCGGATACGCAGTGGATCCGAAAGTATGGGTGGAGGTCTGTGGTAGGCGGCAAGAATACGTAACTGAACGAAGCATACCA